>NC_059364.1:22875000-23191250 GCF_019703515.2 Myxocyprinus asiaticus | reverse complement strand
AGCGAAAAGTTAAGGGTTTAGATTTATATGGAAACTTACTGATGGCTTGATTGATTTCTGACTTGACAACTGCATACATTATCAAAAAATATATAAAAACTATATAATATCTGTACAGTATATCCACTAATGTCCATTGTTGATATGCTGCCATTGTACATGGTCTAATGTTTTTTTTAATTTTTTTATATATATACACCAGGCTTGCTCAAAAAGTTGCTCAGCTTGAAAATGCTGTGGCCACTATAACATCCAAAGTTGATGCCGTTATGGAAAAAATGAGACTTCAGACTTCCAAAACAGAAAACAGAGACACAATGGATAGGATGACTAGAGATGATGTGAGTGTTTAGATCTTAAAGGGTTAGTTCAACCAAAAAGAAAACTTCTCTTATCATTTACTCACCCTCATACAATCCAAGATGTGTATGAATTAATTTCTTCTGCTGAACACAAAGATTTTTAGAATACTATTTCAACTTGCATTGTATGGACCTACAGAGCAGAGATATTTTTTCTAAAAATCTTAATTTGTGTTCAGCAGAAGAAAGTCATACACATCTGGGATGGCATGAGGGTGAGTAAATGATGAGAGGATTAAAATTTTGGGTGAACAAACCCTTTAACATTTATTATGGTTACATTATACTTCTTCATATTATTTAAAGTACTCTTGAGGTTATAATACAAAGGAATTCTTTCATGCCAAAGACATGAAAAATATGTGCTTCATATTAGAACCAGGACATATTGTAATTACAGTCACTGATATTTTTTTTTTCTAGATTATATAAAATACATGAATCATATTTGTATTATAGAAAAAAAAAGAAAAGAAAAAAACACTTTGCTGCTGTATTGTGACAGGAATCAAGGCCAGCTTCAGGAGGAAATATTCATGTAAACCTGGAAAGAGTCCTGGCACAGGGGCTACCAGCCTGGTCACCAGCTGCTCCAGTGGGAAATGTAAGGAATCGTTTATTCCCAGATGTAGGACGGCCAGTCATCACTGAGAACAGTAGTTCTGCACGTCACTGATTCATCAAAAACTGAGTTTTGAAATAGGATAATATGAGAGGTTTAATCCAAGCCTGATCTGTGGATAAACAGACCCAGACTCTGACAGTAGAGAGGACGGTATTATTTTTTAGAATATATGTTAGTACCCTATGTTAGCAGTGGAAACAGAAATATGCTTATAATACTGACTGTTTAACACTTGTGCAGCTTCTAATGCACTTTAAGAAGAGGTGATATGATTGGCAGTCTGATTATATTCCACAGAACCGCTTGATTAATGGTTTGGCACAGTGTACTTGCTGTATTGTAGTGTTTAAAAACCGTTTCAACTTGTTTCTGGGAGTTTAAACTATATCAGGCCAGATCTCTTTAGATTACTATTATTAATTTGATCACCTTCCTCTCTGTTAATACTGAGCTTTCATGATTACTATTAGTTATTGTGAAACAAGTGTTTATGTACAGAACCAGAGCTAAATCATATTTTAAGTAAATGCTGATTTCGTATCTCTGTTGATATTTAATCATATGGCAAATTTGCGGATTAGATTTGTGTCTTGTATTCTTTCCCATCATATAGTATGGAAGCTTCGTGGAGAGCTAAATTTAGATGGTACAGCATGACTGTTACATTTATCATAATGCTCTGAAAACACAAAGTGAAATGTATACTTTTATAACAAACAGTCTTGGGAAAGTTCTCATTTACTTTTAAAGATATCTTAAGGACATAATCTCTTTATCCTGATTGTTCTTAGTGTATTTTACAGTGTGAATGCCAGTTTATATATTTATTAATCTTTGAACAACATGGCTAGATCATGTGTATTTAAAAAAGATTGTAATATTTCTCTCTTTTTCCTGTTTAACAATAATTATAGGTAAATAAATACTTGAAATTACAAAACAAATGATTTCCTAATTTACTACATGGACACCAGAGCATTCTTCAGTTTGAAAGGAAAAAAAAGAATTCAAAATATTTCTTGTCCAATGGTTTGTTCATTTATTGACTCATTTAGACTAAAAAGAAAACTTTAAATGCTACATTGTATTCAAACATTTCTGCTTTTTACATTCAATGCTTTGAGCAAACTCAATATTATAGATTGAAACATGCAATTCCTTACTGTGCCCAGGAAAAAAAAATATCCAAACATCTTTTTCTCTGGCTACTCAAAAATGGCACGCATTTTGTTAAAATAGCAAAGGGATGAATTTACAGTCAGCTCTAAAATCAATTATACAGCTCTTTACAAGGATCTCAAAGTGTTAAACTGAATTGTGTGTGACTGACCAAAAATTAAGGCTTGCTTGTGAATTTCACTGAATCTGTTCAGCATGTCAGTCACACATAAATATTTGTCTAACACATGCTGCATTAGTTCTGCAAAATTGTCAAGTAGAACGCATGTTTTGAAACCATTATTCCAGACCAAGTTATCAAAAGATATTTACAGGTTTGGCCATTATCACCCTTCCTCCATTGTGAATGGGAGATATTTTACTGTGTCTGTAAATCTAAGTAAAAAGATACATTATACATACAGTATCAAAGAGCGCTAGAATTTCTAGGCGAATGGGGAGCTAATGTGGATTAAATAAACACCACTGCACATAGAAATTCATTTACACGTCAACATTTACATGACACAGGTTCGATGAACCCCCAAAAAGTGCCTTTACTTACATTTGTTTGCAGAGTCAGAATGCTTAGTTTTTTGTGTTGTTTGTTGTGTTTTTGTACAAAACTTCAAGTCCAAACTGTTATGAACAAGCAAATGCATGACCAGCTATTTAGGAAGGGGAAAAATGAAAATACTCATTGTTCAAAAAACAATATGTTCAGATAACTTATACCATGGGTTTTCTGCAATGTACCTGTGAATTTCCTAAAGCTGGGCTTAAGAGAAAAATGTGCAGTTTTCTTCAAGATATGTAGAATAAAAAAAAAAAAAGGGTGGGGCAATAGATACAACACAACTTCTCCAATTCCATTAAAACAGGAATATATCTTGTAAATGAATTCAGAATTCCATTGAAGCAGTGCATCCCTGTTGCCTGTTTAATTTTAAATGTGTCTTAACACTAAAGCGAATCCAGCTTTAGACCCAATGCTTGTGGGGAAAAAAAGATGAGCTCCTTTTAGTCTTTACCTACCCTCCCCATGAGAGCAGTTTCTAAACAAGTGAAAAGAGATGTGTATTATGGAGAGTGAAGGTCAAATCACTGTGTCTGGTACCCTGCCATGCCAAAGTTAGCTTGGTTCATCACTGGGCCAGGCTGAGCCTGAGAGGGTTGTGTCCCAAATCCTCCCACCCACGCAGGGGACTGTGACTGTCTAGAGTAGAGAAAAGTGAAGATTAACACAGGGATCCTATAGGTTATTTTCAAGTTGTTCCACAGGTAAAACATAATGGGCCATACATTTTTTTTTTTTTAATTATAATAATTCTTTACCATCTTGGCATTATCTGAGCAGCTTCTGTCAGAACAGGGGCTTTGTAAAAAGAGACATTACAGTCTAATAAATCCCTTTAGAGATTTTCAATTTGTATACATTAGAGATGCATTTTATGCAGATTTCCTGTCAAAAGGAGGCAGAAAAACACAGACAATTAGGCTTCGTCCACATTAATCTGGATTCATTTGAAAACACATCTTTTCTCTGAGTTTTGGCCTTCCGTCCACACTGAGACTGGGTTTTTGTCCAGCGAAAACTGAGCTTTTTGAAAACGCTCTCCCAAGTCGATACATTGGAAAATGTATTCTTGTTGAAGTGTGGACTGGGAAAATTTAGATATTCGAAAACGATGACTTATTTGTTGTCATGTGACACAGTCATGTGATCCATTCAACTCAAAACAATCAAAATGGTGGCCTACATTGTAGCAGAGTTGTTGTGCTTTGATAGTGTTGTTAAAGATAAATGTTACTTTGTACAACCTTCACATTGCATTTCTTTAAAGGCAGCGGGAAGTTAACTGAGAATTGCAGTCTGGCAGCGGAACACGAGGAGAATTTCATTTCAGACAGAACATGGAATGGCAATTTTGGGTGCGATCTGAACACACTAGTGCGTGGTGGGACAATTTAGTAAATTAAACGAAATAGTTGTGCCCGAAGAATGGCGTGAGAAGTTTAGGATGTTAGTGACTCTCTGTATCATCAGTGTATTTAAGCATTTTCAGATGTTTTTGTGTGGACAAGCAATGCTTGGAAAACATTTGAAAACTGCAGTGTGGACGCCGTTTACAAATTTATCCAGATTAATGTGGACATAGTTTTAGCCTATAACACATGCTGTGTGTGAAAGAGATGTCTCTTGTGCACAATTAACTTGAATTGGGTGACAATGACAGCAGAGTTGCAATTTGCAAGTTTTGCAATGCTAGAATATAACATGGTGGAACTACCATTAAAACTTTTACCAACTAATTTATATCACTCACCTAAAAGCTCGACACAAGGAATATGATGAGCTTGTAAAAGCTAAAGCAAAGGCAGCTTCAGCTAAAAAGGGACAAGCTTAATTTAGAATTCAGTTAAACCATAAATGCATACCTTGGGTCTTTAGTGACCTGGGACCTCATTCCACCTCATTTACCTTATCCATTTTTTGAGTTATGCCCCACTTTTTTAGTATTACTAAACCTTTCTCTTATGAATTGTCAAGCATTAAACAAAAAACGCTGAAATAAATTTTTTCTAATTGTTCAATTGTAAAAAATGAATGCCTACAGAAAAACAAGGAGACCATTAAATCTTTGAAAATCAGAATTTTTGAACATAGCAGTTCCCTGTTTTTCCTGATTTACAATGGTATATAAGCATATGAACAAATCATTAGCAAAATCAACAAAGAACACACACACACACACAAAACTTACTCTACACCAAATCCTTGCTGATTCCATGTTTGCCCATATACTCCATAGGATGGTACTTGCCAGCCATTCGTCATGTACTGACCATATTGTTGCGGATTGCCATACATTTGATTCCAGTGTCCCCACTGGCCATATTCCATCTGAGAGATCAACATTGAGAATTATGCTTAACTTTTACTTAATGAAAGTTAAGAGAAATAAAGAACACTGACATATTTAAAAAAAAAAAAAAAGGGAAAATTCCTGAACACTGGATGCAATACCAGGGTTGCTGCAGGGCTTTTAAAATAAAATTCAAAATTTTTAAAGACCTTTTTCCAAGACCTGAACAAATAAAATTAATACTGTATCCCTATACCAAAATAAATCATGTATCACAGACTCTTACTTAGACAGGGGCACACATTCAACATGGCCTTAACGTCGCTTATCAGTAAAACGGGGTAGGCTATATGCAAGTTTAAAATACTCAATACATGTTTTCCACATATATCACATTAAAATTGGTTTATGTACCATTATATAAATAAATACAAATTAGACGTCGACTCTGATTGTGCTGATTCGATAATGTGTTGAAAGTAAGCCAGTTAGTTTGCCAATATTTTTTTTAGTCTATATTAAATGTTCTTAGTCTTTCCTTCCTGTGATGGGGAGGGCCAGACAGAGGCTACAAGAGTCCAAATGTAATTAAATTCAGGATGCACTTTATTTTTACATTTGATTCATAGCTTGGAACTTTTAACTTTAAAGCACTTTAATATAACGGGGACTCTTATTTTGAAATGTTTGCGCTTCACTGCTTCCAGCTGCTCATTCAAACAAATAAGTGATATAAAATGTGTACTCATACAATAATCTACAACGTATTACAATATAAACAATAAAAGTAAACATTGCCATATTTCATCAACTCTATATCGTTATCAACATTTGATCATTAGTAATCACCTGTCATAAATTTCCGATATGGCTTAATGATTGTGAACTGCTCTGCAACAGCTGGAAACACTCATAAGCACCCGCATGCTTGGAGAAAATACAACAGTGCCACATTTTCACTTTGAAGTACGCAGCGCATGCATTTATTTAATTAAATTGTATTATTTTGAAGTTTGATAATCACATTAAGTTATATCACGATTCTTGTCTTTCCGCCCCAAATTTAAGACCTCTTTAAATAAAAATTACAACTTTTGTCATATCATTTAAGATATTTAAAACATATTACCTTAAATGTTGGAAACCTGAATTTAAGACATTTTAAGAGTTATTAAGGATCCGCAGGAACCCTGATTACCGGTTGGACGTTTTTGGCCATGTCAGGTGACTCTTTGCCCCAGTAGCACTTCACAACATGACCCTCGATGGTGGTCCCATTCACTGACACAATGGCATGGGCAGCGCTTTCATGGGAGGAAAACCTGAGAGAAAACAATGATGGACCATAAAACATTTTTTAATACAGCAATATTGTGTTGTTCTTGTCGCCACATAGTTACTTAAACCATGATATTTCTCTCTATATTAAGGCCTACATTAAAGAAACAATTTACTTAACAAAAATCACTGCCTAACATAAATCTGTGTCAAGACTAAGAGGTCAAAAGATGTTTGGCATCAGTTTATTTGATGCCCCCATTTGGGAAATCAGTGTAATCACACATTTCATGCTTGAGGTCGAGACCTTACATGTCCCCATATTCAGTGATAGGCCAATATTTAGCCTAATTGAGATTATGACATAAGCCAATAATAATAAATAATTATTTGCCATCATTACATTGTATTATACAATGGTATTATAACAGCTGGTAGCCACACTGCCCTCTCTAGATATCAGCACTGTCCATTGATGCCAAAGCCCACATAAATTGATCATTACAAGAAACCATGAATATGACCTGTGGAAAACATCGACTGACTACATATAATTATGCTAACAAAACATCTGAGAACAGAGTATTAAATGCAACAAAAGTGCAATTCCTTGCAAATGATACCTGATGAAAGAATAGCCCTTCTCAGGAAAAACTCTAATCTCCATTATCTGTCCAAAAGGAGAAAATGTCTGTCGCATAAGGTGTTCTGTGAGAAGAGAACAGTGTAAGTCATTATCCTGAAACACTCAGATAGCCTACAGGTAAACAGCCAGAAGAGGAAAGTAATTGGGATTCGCAAACTTACCTGTGAGACCTGACTGAATGCCACCACAGTACACGGTGCAGTTCTGCGGACTCGACTGATTCACCACCTCATCAAATCTTAGCTGCTTGGAACTATCTGAAATTTTTCCCAGTTACAGTCATGTTAATTTTTTATTCTTGAAATCAGAGGATACAGCCTCAAGAGCAAAGACAGTCAGAGAAATAAAACAAAGTGGTCTTCGTTTCTAAAACAGCAAGATTAAAAACAGACTTACTCTCTTGAACGCTCTTGGGGACAGGTGGTTTACGAGTTGCCCAGTTAGTCCGGATTTGTCGCCCACCAAGCCACTGACCCCCCATGTGTACTATGGCATTCTCAGCATCCTATAAAAAAAAAAAAAAAAACTGGCTTCCTTTCTGGGTTCTCAACTTAAAGAAACCAAGAAACTAATAGATTTACCAAGCAACACTACTAGCCTTTCATTGGTTCATCTGCGTAATAAGGAACTTTCCATGTAAATTTCTTAAGTTTACTTTCTATTCATTTAATTGATTAATAATCTGACTAAAATCACAAACATAAAACTCAACTTTAAAAGTCTAACTTAATTCAGTAGGATCAATATCTATAATAATACAGCTATAATATGAATTGTAATAAACAGAAATAGAATAACCTTGACTCTGTGTTCCTGTACTGGAGCCTTACCAGTTTGTTATAGAAGGACACAAATCCATACCCCTTTGATTTCCCTGTTGTCATATCCTTCACCACGCGTGCATCCCTGAAAGAAAAATGTAGCGACAGAAAAGTCAGTTCATTGATGGCCTGCTAGAGGATACAAAAAAGAAAGGAACCACAAACACACTGAGTGAGACACTGTTACAATATCCTAACAAATAACAAATCATTATATTAACAACTTCTGCATCTTTTTTATTACTGTTACAAGTACAAAGTCATGCAACTTAAACTAAAGAGTGTGTTGCTTAAATCCTCCTGCACAGATTTTAACTTCTTTTATCTTCTGTGAAAACAAAGTGATCCTAATTTTATCTTAACGGCTAGGCCTTAAACTCTAATGTCAGTAAAATTCATCAATTTCATTACCATGCATTCCTAATTTAAACTGTTGTCTATAATTCTACTCATAATATTACATAGAAATATCAAAAGAGAAAAAGGAATTAAACGGCATACATGGCCTGTTAACAGATTTCTTTATTTTTCCTGGTCAATTCTTTACCACCAATAAGGAGTTTGGGAAGCTGCAAATTTTGAAAAATTAACATTTTCAGAATTTTAGAAGAATCAAACTATCAACACAACTAGGAAAACCATTATGAATAATTCTTTACAAGTAAATATGCATGTATTATCTCAAGTTTGTTAAAAGTCTACACTACGACAACGTTAATGGGAAAATATTACAGTATACAAATATGAAAAGCAAAGAGTGAATAGAAAAAAAAAATCTACATCTGAGTTCCCAGAGTGCACAGTTCCTTGCTGTTAGCCTTCAATCTCCTGTCCAATCCTATGAGCATTTCTGTAAAATAACCAGAGCTCTATTAACTGACACTCAGAGCTAAAGGAGAATCTAAAAATTTCTCAGAGTAGTACTGCATATATTTTTGTGTGTTTTCAACCAAATATTGAACTGCTTTAGCATATCAAAGCTACTTACCCATTTCTGCATAGCAAAGGAGATTAGTGATGAAAAAATGTATGGTACACTTTAAAACAGATCGATCTGGGGACACAATATTGACTACACTGCCCTGTGTTTATTGGTGATACTGATTAGCCTATGTGATTCAAATATCATTAATGCAAATAAAGCAAAATGTCTCCAGCTATAACATCACGTTTTTAAAAGAATTACTGTAGTAAAACTAAACAACAACAATTGAAATGTGAAAAGTGTAAGTCTGTGAAGAATAAAACAATTTTGTGAAACAAAACTTTCATTTCTGTCAGAAGTGTGACTGCATACAAGCTAACGCTAGCACCTCAAGAAAATAAAAAATGTAAAATAATATGTAAAAATGTTTGTTTTATCTTGTATCAATACATTCTCAAAATTGTGATTGTGTTGCAGTTATCAACTACCAACTATCAGCAGTAACAAAAAGTCAATTAAACCTTTGCCCATAATTTTATGAAAGTCTGGCTGACAGGGGCTAAATAATATATACAGATAGCACACAACCCATCGACATTATTTAGACAAAACCCAAACATGTTCCACAAAAAGGTATAACTTCTTGGAACTTACGAGATTTTCCCAAAAGGTGCAAATGCAGCTCTGATGTCATCAGTTGTGATCTCAGGACTCAGATCTCCCACAAAAACATGAAAGTGATCTGCATCAAAAAAAAAAAAAAAAAAAAAAAATCAATGGATTAAGAAAACAATTTAACCACTATTGATCCAAAAATAAAACTCAATAAAATTGCTTACTGGATGTGTCTTTCTTCTGACTGCTAGGAGTGGTTGCCCAGTTTACTTTGACCTCCTGTCAATAGAAATACACTTGTTTTAGGCATTACGTTTGGCAACAGGTAGTGTTGTCACGATACCAAAATTTCAGTAGTCGGTACCAATACCAGCACAATGTCACAATTCTCTATACCAATTTAGAAACCACAGAAAAAAAATAGGTAATATGCTATTGAACACACTGATTTAAGCCTATTAAAATGCTACATTTCAATGTAAACTTCTGTTAGGGGTCCCACAGCAGACCATCCGTGATCCGCATATTTGACTTGGCACAGGTTTTATGCCGGATGCCCTTCCTGATGCAACAACCAGTGGCTGGGGAACTCTCACTCACACCTACAGGGCAGTTTAGAGTCTCCAATTCACTTAACCTGCATGTCCGGAAACCAGAGCACCTGGTGGAAACCCACGCGAACACGGGGAGAACATGCAAACTCCACACAGAAAGGCCCAGTTGAGCTGGGACTTGAACGAGGGACCTTCTTGCTGTGAGACGACAGTGTTTTATTTTTTCCTTCCCCTTTTCTCCCCAATTTGGAATGCCCAATTGCCAATGCACTGTAAGTCCTCGTGGTGGCATAGTGACTCGCCTCAATCCGGGTGGCAGAGGACGAATCTCAGTTGCCTCTGCGTCCGAGACGTCAATCTGAGCATCTTATCACGTGGCTTGTTGAGTGCGTTACCGCAGAGAATTGCGTGAAGCCTCCGCACACGCAATGTCTCCGTGGTAATGCTCTCAATAAGCCACTCAAAAAAAAAAAAAAAAAAAAAAACTGTATCCATGCACAACTCACCACGCACCCCACCGAGAGTGAGAACCACATTATAGCAATCATGAGAAGGTTACCCCATGTGACTCTACCCTCCCTAGCAACCGGGCCAATTTGGTTGCTTAGGAGACCTGGCTGGAGTCACTCAGCATGCCCTAGATTCGAACTGGCGACTCCAGGGATGGTAGTCAGCGTCTTTACTCGCTGAGCTACCCAGACTCCCATGAGGCGACAGTGTTAACCAATGAGCCACCGTGCCGCACCGTTAAACTGCAATGTAAATATTAAATTCAAATCAAACAATTAGCATGTTTCCTTCGAGTGTTTCTAAATGATTTTTTCTAAATTCTATTCAATTTCCCCCCCAAATTCTACATTTTCCAATTTTTTTCCCTGAATTGCATGTTTTAAAGTTTCATTTAATTTCATCATAAAAATGTGTCTAATCAAATGAAAATAGAACTTTAACTTTTCAACAAAACCATTTAAAAAATTTTTTTTTTTATTAAGTGCTTTAGTAAATATCCTGACAACATAATTTAAATACAACATTGGTCATGTTTTGTCAAATTAAGTGCTGCACAACAGAGCATCACATTATAAATGAAAACATTGATGAAAACTTCTATCCAGTATTGCTTGTGAGATAATAATAGTAATAATAATAAAATACATTTTACTAAACACTAGAAATAGACTTCTGTTGCAATTCCTTACATTTTGCGCTTTTATTTTTAATCAAACTTATTTTGACGTGAAGTCAGTAGTTTAACACTTCTGGATAAGACGGTTATATGACCCAGTGTGATTATTGAAGCGTAAAACGCTGTGATTTTAATGATAAAAATTCATAGTCTGCAGGCACTCCGCGCATCACAGTAGATGAGCACTCTGTCATCAACTACAACAAGCATAGCACATTTTTTTTTTTTTTTTTATCAGTCTGTGTTTTCAGCATATATGCAGCTTAACACATTCACTTTGCAGCACACAGCACATGCAGACTCTATATTTATTTAATGAAATCATATCAAGTTGCGGTTTAATAATCACACTAGGACATATCACAATTTTAATTTGATTAATTGTCCATTTCTGTGTAAAAGGAGTATCAGATCAAATGAGCGCGTTAGCATTTGTAAGCAGCCGTCTGTCAGTCAGACAGCCAGCGGGGACCGAATAGAGTCGGTGCTCGGTTCTACCGGTACTGTAGAAACACTGGTATCATTACATCTTTTACATTTTAGTATCGACTTGGTACTGAAGTACTGGTACTTTTGACATCACTAGTAAAAGGATACCCGATATAGGGTACAAGGCTTCATTAAAAAAACAACCTCAGACCATCCAAATTTTGCTATTATTATGTTATGAACTGATGAAAGAAGACATACCTTTCCCAAAATCTTCCTTCCGTTCATAGCGGCTAAAGCAGCTGCGGCATCTCTGTGCTCAAAGAACTCCACAAAGCAATAAGGATCATTGCTTGTATGCTGCAAAAGAGAAAATCCAATAGAAGAGTTCACCTTCCTGCTGCTATCGGATTGCTGAGAAGAAAAGCCAGGAAAATATATTATTGCAGAGATATGGGTCTTGTGTGGAACACTCTTCTTAAATCATTTTGCCTAGAGTCTGATCATTTAAGTAATAATTTTACAGTCAATTACATTTCAATGTTATTACCGATGTAGATTCTGGCAAGTGTTTCCACGCACACCCATTTAAACTCAAAAACTGGGCATCAGAATATTTCAGTGAACATTTGACAATGTGTAATATGAGATGGATGTTTACCTCTGTTATCATCTTACAACTTTTACATGGCCCAATCTGAGTAAATAACTGAAGGATCAAGTGCTCTGTTACATCTCTTGAAAGGTTCCCCACATAGCTGAAAATGCAGATAAAAAATATTTTAATGAAAATACACAGTGTTAACAGTCTGGACCTCATGATGAACATACCAGATTAATCCAACTATTTAATATCTATTTAGATGTTTTCAAAAAGAACATGGAAAAGTTTGAATGAGGATCATATTACTATAGACATCAACATACCCTTGTGGAGGCACTGATCTTTTAAAAAAAAAGCGTTGCTTCTAAGTTTTTCCAGTTCAATCGCAACAATTAAAATGTAATTGCTTATTTGAGAACACAGTTTTCAAGAAACTGTTAAAACACACACATATACTGTATAGGGATGCACCGATACCACTGTTTCTCTTCCGATCCGATATCGGAAATCTCAGTATCAGCCGATACCGATCCTGATCTGCTACCAGTGTTGTTTTTTTGCATAATCAGTTTAGAATATCTTTACATTATTGTGTGGAACTAATTGGGTGTACTCTTTAATATGTAAAGAAACACAAACCTCTAACTACACATTATTTCAATATAAATGTATAGCTTATTAAGAAACACTTTACTGTTAACTAGTATACTGGATAATGTAGCAGCAAAATTAACAGTAATTCCAGTATAAGTCATCAGTAGAAAAGAAGCTGTTTTTTTTTTTTCAACTTGTATCTGGACTTTAAAGGATTCAGATCTCTTTTTTTTTTCAATTTAGTTTTTATTCACAGTTATTTTTTAGAACCCATTCAACTTAAATATTATTATCATTTGTAAACAAATGATAATAATAATAATAATATATTATAATAGTAATATATCTCAATCACGCACCTTTAGTCACGGATCCACCAGTCTCTCTCTCTCTCTTTCTTCCTCACTGCCATCAGCACTCACCACCCCCCCCCCCCCCACCCCGCATGCACCTGCATATCATTAGTGGCTAATCAAGGACTGCATATATGCTTTCACACACACACTGTCTGTTCTCATCGATAGTATCTCCAGACCTTTCTACTTTGTCAAACATACCTGTGTCTTCATTATTGCCAGCAAGTATCGTAAGACTGTTGTGAGTTATCTGTTCATTGTGTCTATACCCTGTCTGAATATTACTCACCTGCTGTTTGCCACTCTGCTCAATTGCATTTACTCACAATGTTTACATCACTGTTTCAATCATCTGTTCAATAAACCCTGCCACTGAGTTCACATCTCTGCCTCCGCGAGTCTCTCCGTAACACCTTTAACTTTTAAACCCTCATGCTTTTATTTTGAAATTCTGAACTCTCCAGGAAGTCCTGTAAGTGTGTCCGTTTGTAGGCAAGTTCACAGTAGTTTAATTCGCTTCTTATTCAAATTCTGGTAAAAAAAAAAAAAAAAAAAGCACCTCCAGTGCCGTTCTAAATGCATATAAGTGAACTGAACTATCGAGCATCTACATCTGAGATGTTGTTCGTGAGTAGCGCTCAAATATTGCACACCGCTGTGAAGGCTAAAAATAGCCACGGGTGTGTGTAAACAGAGCAGCGCCATTCACTGACGCGCTGGAGCTGTGCGTGCATTTCATATATTTACTTATTAAACACAGCCTTTTGTGATTCACAGAGCTTTCGCACGTCTTCAAGTGGCTTTGAATAAAATGCATGAATCATATGGACTACTTTTAATTGTGTTTTTATGGTTCTTTTATGTCATTTTTTGAGCTTGACAGTGACGAACATGACTAACACAGTATCGGATTTGGATTGGGCTCGTCGGACCGATACCCGATCTGTTTAAAAACATCAGTATCGGAGCCGATACCGATACCGATCCAGGTATCGGATCGGTGCATCCCTAATACTGTATTCTACCATAAACAGAAATAGAGCTGCACGATTCTGGATAAATTGAGAATCAAGATTTTTTTGCTTAGAATAAAAATCACGATTCTGATGAAAAAAATGCCGATGTGATTTACAAAACCTGGACATAAGGGTACTAAACAAAATCACATGTAATGTACTGTAGGTTCTAACAAAATTTTCTCTACTTCAATCTATGCAAAAATGCAATAAAGTTGTACATCAAATATATAAATTTAAAATGTCCTAAGTCCACAAGAGGGCGTAACGAATACATTACACACTAAACAGCACCTTGTAATTATTGCAAAATAAATAAAAAATACTAATTCTGTTAAAGTGCATAAAAAATAAATGAAACGATTTAGCCTGTTTCTCACATGCTAAGTAAAAAAAAAAAGCAAAACGAGTGGAAAAAAGCTTCATTAACAGTTTTGTCAACTTAGTTTTGCACAAGTGTTGCCATAAAACACTGTTATTTTACAATAATAATATATATATATATATATATATATATATATATATATATATATATATATATATATATATATACACACATATATACATATATATATATGAACAATTTATACTAAAACAATGTGGCCTTCAGTGTCTCTTGTAAAAATTGCTTCAAGCTTTTAAAGAAATTATTCAAGAGCCAGTAATTAAAGAGAACAGAGTAAACAGTGCTTTAAGTTTTTAACAACAGTAATTAAACATGAAAAAAACATTAAAAAAGTAATGAAACTACTTAAATATTTGACACTTTACTGTGCGATTATTTGATATAGGCTACATTAATACTGATTTGAATGAATGAAGAATGCCTGAATGCCTATAACAGACAGCATGCAGCTTTTTTAATGACTACATTTAGACAACACATAGATCTAATACTTTGAAGAATTTGTCCCGTCTGCTTATACATTATCGTCTGTGTTTGCTTTAATATCTCGTCAAGACAGCGCAGATTTAATCCTGTCTGTAACACCCAAAGAGGGGTGTTTTAATTAAAAATGGTGCAGAGTCTCGTGCAGGAGCGCTGCATTCATCACAAGACACTAGTGTATGGACAGACACACGCATGTGAGCGTTTGAAGCAGCCGGCTGTGATCAAACAGCGCACGAGTAGCAAATTGAGTCAGATCTGGGTAATGTTGTATCGAATTGTGTTCCCCATCGGAATCTGTTTCCCCCAGCCCGACAGAGTATGCGGTTATGGTGGGTAGTGTAGGTTAGGGTAGGGAAGGGTTAGGCTTAGGTTTGTGCATGGGGGAACACTTTCTTACAGCGGAGAATGTTACTGTCAGATACTGTTCCCCCCATACAGATCTGCTGAGGGGAAACAGATCCCGACGGGGAAACAGAGTTCGACACAACACCGGTGTTGTGTCGAAGTCTGTTCCCCGGTTAGTGTTCCCCTTAGTGCCGTTAAATATTTAACATAGGGGGAACAGTCTGTTTCCCCCATGTTTAATTTTTAATGGCGCTGTCGAAGCCTTTTCCCCCTATGTTTCCCATTAGATTAGTGTCGAAGTCTGTTACCCCATATGTTTAATGTTTAACGGCAATACGGGGAGCACTAACCGGGGAAACATAGGGGGCTGTGTCGAAGTCCGTTCCCCCTATGTTTCCCCTTTGTCGAAGTCAGTTCCCCCTATGTTTCCCCTGTTGAAGTCTGTTCCCCTTATGTTTCCCCTTTGTCGAAGTCTGTTTCCCCTATGTTTCCCCTTTGTCGAAGTCTGTTCCCTCCATGTTTCCCCTCTGTCGAAGTCTGTTCCCTCCATGTTTTCCCTTTGTCGAAGTCTGTTCCCCCTATGTTTCCCCTTTGTCGAAGTCTGTTCCCCCTAGGTTTCCCCTTTGTCGAAGTCTGTTCCCCCTAGGTTTCCCCTTTGTCGAAGTCTGTTCCCCTTTATCCAAGTCTGTTCCCCCATGTTTCCCCTTTGTCGAAGTCTGTTCCCACATGTTTCCCCTTTGTCGAAGTCTGTTCCCCCTGTTTCCCCTTTGTTGTAGTCTGTTTCCCCTATGTTTTCAATTTGTCGAAGTCTGTTCCCCGTTTCTCCGTTGTCGAAGTCTG
Source organism: Myxocyprinus asiaticus (assembly GCF_019703515.2). Classification (NCBI taxonomy): domain Eukaryota; kingdom Metazoa; phylum Chordata; class Actinopteri; order Cypriniformes; family Catostomidae; genus Myxocyprinus; species Myxocyprinus asiaticus. The sequence goes on along the minus strand of NC_059364.1, from coordinate 23,175,137 downwards.
TTTCCTCTTTGTCGAAGTCTGTTCCCCCTTTGTCAAAGTCTGTTCCCCCATGTTTCTCCTTTGTCAAAGTCTGTCCACCCTATGTTTCCCCTTTGTCAAAGTCTGTTCGCCCTATGTTTCCCCTTTGTTGAAGTCTGTTCCCATTATGTTTCCCCGTTGTCAAAGTCTGTTCCCCCTATGTCGAAGTCTGTTTCCCCTTTGTCAAAGTCTGTTCGCCCTATGTTTCCCCTTTGTCAAAGTCTGTTCGCCCTATGTTTCCCCTTTGTCAAAGTCCGTTCCCCCATGTTTCCCCTTTGTCGAAGTCTGTTCCCCCATGTTTCCCCTTTGTCGAAGTCTGTTCCCCCTAGGTTTCCCCTCTGTCAATGTCTGTTCCCCCCTATGTTTAATGTTTAACAGCAACCCTAACCGGGGAAACATAGGGAGTTGTGTCGAAGTCTGTTCCCCCTATGTTTCTCCTTTGTCGAAGTCTGTTTCCCATTTGTCAAAGTCTGTTCCCCCATGTGTCTCCTTTGTCAAAGTCTGTTTCCCATTTGTCGAAGTCTGTTCCCCCATGTTTCTCCTTTGTCGAAGTCTGTTCGCCCTATGTTTCCCCTTTGTCAAAGTCTGTTCGCCCTATGTTTCCCCTTTGTCGAAGTCTGTTCGCCCTATGTTTCCCCGTTGTCAAAGTCTGTTCCCCCTTTGTCAAAGTCTGTTCCCCCTATGTTTCCCCTTTGTTGAAGTCTGTTTCCCCTATGTTTTCCATTTGTCGAAGTCTGTTCCCCCTATGTTTCTCCTTTGTCAAAGTCTGTTTCCCCTTTGTCAAAGTCTGTTTCCCCTTTGTCAAAGTCTGTTCCCCCTGTTTCCCCTTTGTCAAAGTCTGTTCCCCCTGTTTCCCCTTTGTCGAAGTCTGTTCCCCCTACGTTTCCCCTTTGTCGAAGTCTGTTCCCCCCATGTTTCCCCTTTGTCGAAGTCTGTTACCCCCATGTTTCCCCTTTGTCGAAGTCTGTTACCCCCTATGTTTCTCCTTTGTCGAAGTCTGTTTCCCCTTTGTCAAAGTCTATTCCCCCTATGTTTCCCCTTTGTCGAAGTCTGTTACCCCCTATGTTTAATGGCAACACGGGGAACACTAACCGGGGAAACATAGGGGGTTGTGTCGAAGTCTGTTCCCCCATGCTTCCCCGTTTTCGAAGTCTGTTTACCCTTTGTCGAAGTTTGTTTGCCCTATGTTTCCCCTTTGTCGAAGTCTGTTACCCCCTATGTTTCTCCTTTGTCGAAGTCTGTTACCCCCTATGTTTAATGTTTAACGGCAACACGGGGAACACTAACCGGGGAAACATAGGGGATTGTGTCGAAGTCTGTTCCCCCTATGCTTCCCCGTTTTCGAAGTCTGTTTACCCTTTGTCGAAGTCTGTTCCCCCTATGTTTCCCCTTTGTCGAAGTTTGTTCGCCCTATGTTTCCCCTTTGTCGAAGTCTGTTACCCCCTATGTTTCTCCTTTGTCGAAGTCTGTTACCCCCTATGTTTAATGTTTAACGGCAACACGGGAAACACTAACCGGGGAAACATAGGGGGTTGTGTCGAAGTCTGTTCCCCCCATGCTTCCCCTTTTTCGAAGTCTGTTTACCCTTTGTCGAAGTCTGTTCCCCCATGTTTCCCCTTTGTCGAAGTCTGTTCCCCCATGTTTCCCCTTTGTCGAAGTTTGTTCGCCCTATGTTTCCCCTTTGTCGAAGTCTGTTAACACCAATGTTTAATGTTTAACTGCAACACGGGGAACACTAACCGGGGAAACATAGGGGGTTGTGTCTAAGTCTGTTCCCCCTATGCTTCCCCTTTTTCAATGTCTGTTTCCCCTTTGTCGAAGTCTGTTCCCCCTATGTTTCCCCTTTGTTGAAGTCTGTTTCCCCTATGTTTTCTATTTGTCGAAGTCTGTTCCCCCATGTTTCTCCATTGTCGAAGTCTGTTTCTCCTTTGTCAAAGTCTGTTTCCCCTTTGTCGAAGTCTGTTCCCCCTATGTTTCCCCTTTGTCGAAGTCTGTTCCCCCTATGTTTCCCCTTTGTCGAAGTCTGTTCCCCTACGTTTCCCCTTTGTTGAAGTCTGTTACCCCCTATGTTTCCCCTTTGTCGAAGTCTGTTACCCTCATGTTTCCCCTTTGTCGAAGTCTGTTACCCCCTATGTTTCTCCTTTGTCGAAGTCCGTTACCCCCTATGTTTAATGCTTAACGGCAACACAGGGAACACTAACCGGGGAAACATAGGGGGTTGTGTCGAAGTCTGTTCCCCCTATGCTTCCCCTTTTTCGAAGTCTGTTTACCCTTTGTCGAAGTCTGTTCCCCCATGTTTCCCCTTTGTCGAAGTTTTTTCGCCCTATGTTTCCCCTTTGTCGAAGTCTGTTACCCCCTATGTTTCTCCTCTGTTGAAGTCTGTTAACCCCAATGTTTAATGTTTAACTGCAACACGGGGAACACTAACCGGGGAAACATAGGGGGTTGTGTCCAAGTCTGTTCCTCCTGTGCTTCCCCTTTTTCGATGTCTGTTTTCCCTTTGTCGAAGTCTGTTCCCCCTATGTTTCCCCTTTGTCAAAGTTTGTTCACCCTATGTTTCCCCTTTGTTGAAGTCTGTATCCCCTTTGTCGAAGTCTGTTCGCCGTATGTTTCCCCTTTGTCGAAGTCTGTTTCCCCTTTGTCGAAGTTTGTTCGCCCTATGTTTCCCCTTTGTCGAAGTCTGTTACCCCCTATGTTTAATGTTTAACGGCAACACTAACCGGGGAAACATAGGGAGTTGTGTCGAAGTCTGTTCCCCCTATGCTTCCCCTTTTTCGAAGTCTGTTTACACTTTGTTGAAGTCTGTTCCCCCATGTTTCCCCTTTGTCGAAGTTTGTTCGCCCTATGTTTCCCCTTTGTCGAAGTCTGTTACCCCCTATGTTTCTCCTTTCTTGAAGTCTGTTAACCCCAATGTTTAATGTTTAACTGCAACACGGGGAACACTAACCGGGGAAACATAGGGGGTTGTGTCCAAGTCTGTTCCCCCTATGCTTCCCCTTTTTCGATGTCTGTTTCCTTTTTGTCGAAGTCTGTTCCCCCTATGTTTCCCCTTTGTTGAAGTCTGTTTCCCCTCTGTTTCTCCTTTGTCAAAGTCTGTTTCTCCTTTGTCAAAGTCTGTTCCCCCATGTTTCCCCTTTGTCGAAGTCTGTTCCCCCATGTTTCCCCTGTCGAAGTCTGTTCCCCCATGTTTCCCCTTTGTCGAAGTCTGTTCCCCTACGTTTCCTCTTTGTTGAAGTCTGTTACCCCCATGTTTCCCCTTTGTCGAAGTCTGTTACCCTCATGTTTCCCCTTTGTCGAAGTCTGTTACCCCCTATGTTTCTCCTTTGTCGAAGTCTGTTTCCCCTTTGTCAAAGTCTGTTCCCCCTATGTTTCCCCTTTGTCGAAGTCTGTTACCCCCTATGTTTAATGTTTAACGGCAACACGGGGAACACTAACCGGGGAAACATAGGGGGTTGTGTCGAAGTCTGTTCCCCCTATGCTTCCCCTTTTTCGAAGTCTGTTTACCCTTTGTCGAAGTCTGTTCCCCCTATGTTTCTCCTTTGTTGAAGTCTGTTACCCCCTATGTTTAATGTTTAACGGCAACACGGGGAACACTAACCGGGGAAACATAGGGGGTTGTGTCGAAGTCTGTTCCCCCTATGCTTCCCCTTTTTCGAAGTCTGTTTACCCTTTGTCAAAGTCTGTTCCCCCTATGTTTCTCCTTTGTCGAAGCCTGTTACCCCCTATGTTTAATGTTTAACGGCAACACGGGGAACACTAACCGGGGAAACATAGGGGGTTGTGTCGAAGTCTGTTCCCCCTATGCTTCCCCTTTTTCGAAGTCTGTTTACCCTTTGTCGAAGTCTGTTCCCCCATGTTTCCCCTTTGTTGAAGTTTGTTCGCCCTATGTTTCCCCTTTGTAGAAGTCTGTTACCCCCTATGTTTCTCCTCTGTTGAAGTCTGTTAACCCCAATGTTTAATGTTTAACTGCAACACGGGGAACACTAACCGGGGAAACATAGGGGGTTGTGTCTAAGTCTGTTCCTCCTATGCTTCCCCTTTTTCGACGTCTGTTCCCCCTATGTTTCCCCTTTGTCAAAGTTTGTTCACCCTATGTTTCCCCTTTGTTGAAGTCTGTATCCCCTTTGTTGAAGTCTGTTCGCCGTATGTTTCCCCTTTGTCGAAGTCTGTTCCCCGTTTCCCCTTTGTCGAAGTCTGTTCCCCCTATGTTTCCCCTTTGTCAAAGTCTGTTCGCCCTATTTTTCCCCTTTGTCGAAGTCTGTTCCCCTACGTTTCCTCTTTGTTGTAGTCTGTTACCCCCATGTTTCCCCTTTGTCGAAGTCTGTTACCCTCATGTTTCCCCTTTGTCGAAGTCTGTTACCCCCTATGTTTCTCCTTTGTCGAAGTCTGTTTCCCCTATGTTTCCTCTTTGTTGAAGTCTGTTCCCCCTATGTTTCCCCTTTGTCGAAGTCTGTTACCCCCTATGTTTCTCCTTTGTCGAAGTCTGTTACCCCCTATGTTTAATGTTTAACGGCAACACGGGGAATACTAACCGGGGAAACATAGGGGGTTGTGTCGAAGTCTGTTCCCCCTATGCTTCCCCTTTGTCAAAGTCCGTTACCCTCATGTTTCCCCTTTGTCGAAGTCTGTTACCCCCTATGTTTCTCCTTTGTCGAAGTCTGTTTCCCCTTTGTCAAAGTCTGTTCCCCCTATGTTTCCCCTTTGTCGAAGTCTGTTACCCCCTATGTTTCTCCTTTGTCGAAGTCTGTTACCCCCTATGTTTAATGTTTAACGGCAACACGGGGAATACTAACCAGGGAAACATAGGGGGTTGTGTCGAAGTCTGTTCCCCCTATGCTTCCCCTTTTTCGAAGTCTGTTTACCCTCTGTCGAAGTCTGTTCCCCCTACGTTTCTCCTTTGTCGAAGTCTGTTACCCCCTATGTTTAATGTTTAACGGCAACACGGGGAACACTAACCGGGGAAACATAGGGGGTTGTGTCGAAGTCTGTTCCCCCTATGCTTCCCCTTTTTCGAAGTCTGTTTACCCTTTGTCAAAGTCTGTTCCCCCTATGTTTCTCCTTTGTCGAAGTCTGTTACCCCCTATGTTTAATGTTTAACGGCAACACGGGGAACACTAACCGGGGAAACATAGGGGGTTGTGTCGAAGTCTGTTCCCCCTATGCTTCCCCTTTTTCGAAGTCTGTTTACCCTTTGTCGAAGTCTGTTCCCCCATGTTTCCCCTTTGTTGAAGTTTGTTCGCCCTATGTTTCCCCTTTGTCGAAGTCTGTTACCCCCTATGTTTCTCCTCTGTTGAAGTCTGTTAACCCCAATGTTTAATGTTTAACTGCAACACGGGGAACACTAACCGGGGAAACATAGGGGGTTGTGTCTAAGTCTGTTCCTCCTATGCTTCCCCTTTGTCGAAGTCTGTTCCCCCTATGTTTCTCCTTTGTCAAAGTTTGTTCACCCTATGTTTCCCCTTTGTTGAAGTCTGTATCCCCTTTGTTGAAGTCTGTTCGCCATATGTTTCCCCTTTGTCGAAGTCCGTTTACCCTTTGTCGAAGTCTGTTCCCCGTTTCCCCTTTGTCGAAGTCTGTTCCCCCTATGTTTCCCCTTTGTCAAAATCCGTTCGCCCTATTTTTCCCCTTTGTCAAAGTCTGTTCGCCCTATGTTTCCCCTTTGTCAAAGTCTGTTCCCCCTATGTTTCCCCTTTGTCAAAGTCTGTTCCCCCTATGTCAAAGTCTGTTCCCCCTATGTTTAACGGCGCTACGGGCAACACTAACAATGAGAACAGGGAGAACAGACTTTGACACAACATGGGTATTTTTTGTAGCATGGTCAGTGGCTATTAAAATATTGAATTGAGCAGAGATTCCGTCACACTCCTAGCTAATCATGGCTGCACCCTGCAGTTTGTAAACCACTATGCTGAACAAACGTCTTCTTTGGCAGTTGCGTTTTAGTTTATTCAGTGTCTCATGCAGGAGCCTCTGTGTTTTGTAGAAAAGCATTTAAAAACGCGTCTTGAACTGAACCTCTCATTTAAATTTGACCGCCTTACAAATGAATGTAACTGGAACGTTTAATATATATTGCAGAATCGTTGTCATTTAGAAATGAGATCGCGTGGGTGTCTGAAGATCGAGATCGCGATATTTTAACGATTAATCGTGCAGCTCTAAACAGAAATAACACCCTTCAAGTTGAAGTGCAGTAGTAAACCGATGTTTGCCTTACATAGACCAACCTGACAGCCCCTTTATGTCTATATGACCTCAGCACAGGAACACACACATATACCATCAAAACACAACTACTGAAATCATGATTGTGGTTGAACAGCGAGTTAATTGAGGAGAGATATTTTATCTGAAAGTGTGGCACCAAACACAAAATCCAAACTTCTCGAAATGACAGCAGGCCCTAAGATTAAATAACAGGCCTTAACTAAACCAGCGAGACAACGACACTCATTTAAAAACACTGTATTTATTTACTAACGTATCACACCCTAATACTCTAACTCCGTTTATACAATTCAAACATGTGATGTTCTTTGTATTTACCCTGCATTTTATTGTTTTCATGACTTATACTTAGCGGCTATTTTAGCTTAAGCATGCTACTCTTAAATCGCTCGCGGGAAAGACATTTAAACATTACGACCTGTCTACCCTGACAAAGGTGAGAAGTAATTACTCACCGAAACGTTTTCAATAATATGTGGTGATGGTGGTTACTGCATATAAGGTCAATAACTTTAATAGGACGTCGTTTTTCGGAGCTAGCTGCTAGCTATAAATGTGGCAATGACGCTAAAGATAGAGTGGCTATTCATTGAGCACCGACGGGGACTGTGTTTTCAGCTACTTACAGGGTTTTGGGATGGCTCTCGTCTTCCATTCTCAGATGCCGGAGGGAGTGTGAACAAAACTTGTTTTCGGTATCTCAGTTGCGGGTTTATTTTTAGGACGAACAATATAGGACTGTTGTTACTTTCAGTCTTGTGTAGAAAATGGCGGAACCCGGCTAGTCAGGAAGACGGCCACTGCGCATGCGCTTAAACAGCTTTAGAGGACGACCGGTCAGAAATCAGAGAGGATGAGGCTTTATAAAATTAAATAACCCTTGTCCGATCTTCGGGACATTTTTGTCTTTTTCATTTTTGTTTTTTTTCTCTATCATTTTGGCTGTGTTAATGCCAACGGCATAAATTTTGACAAAGGTGTGTATTTTGGGGGGATTTTTGGAATTTCAACCTCAGTTCCTATAATAAATCTATAATACACTATGTACACGAAATAGTTACACTCAGGACCTTAAGGACAAAAATGTCCCCATTGAAACCCATTAAAACAGCAACATTTGATCCCAGTGCCATTAAAGCATAAAATCATGAATTCTGTGATATTATGCTTTCATTCCGGAGCCCTGGCTTCAAAATGTCATTTTTTTAAATATTTTCCACCAAATGGCGCCATTTTTTCTCATGTTTAGCCTATGGAGCAAATACATGCTTTTTTCCTATTTTCTGTTTGCTGTATTATAGAGCACTGCAGGCCAATTGAATAAATGATGCAGCTAAAATTGTGTGGGTGTGTTGGTATGGATGTCAGAGTGTGTTTTGTATGTGTGTATTTAGAAATGTGTGTGTGTAAAAAACAGCAGTGGTATTATGTAAACAAACTGGCATTTAAAGGGTTAAAATCCTGAAAATGAATGAATATTTGGTAGTTATGATCAGGACTGATGTTGGTTAAAAAAATGTACTTATTGAAAGTGGAAAATAATATTAATATATAATATTATTATGGCATTTTTTTGCCGCAGACGTTTTTGTCCCCTAAGGACCTCTGAGTAACTTTTTTAAATTGACGCACAAGGGTTAAAGGGGGCATTGAAAAAGTCTAAAAATGTCATCACCAAGTTCAGTTCTTAGGGCAAAAACTCTCTACACTCATTGAAGAGCAAAAATAAAATAAATGTAAGATAGTAAATTAAAGTGTGTTTACCAGCTGTCTCAGACATTAACTTTTGGGTCATTCCTGGGATTCTGTAATATTTTAACATGGAATTTTCCATTAGGCACATATTAAACCTCCAACAAATCATATTATCCCACCTCAGGCATATATTCTATTATATATATATAATATATCTATCTATTTGTTTCTGATTTGGACACCTTTTGTTCTCAACCCTGTCACAGACAAAATGGTTTGAAAATGATTCTACACAATACTTGTTATAAAATAATGATCTACTGTCTGCTCATGTGTCCCTCATACCAATTTAATTACTACAAATATAACATTTATGACAATTTTCTTATTTTTATGTGATGAGGCTACAACAAGTCAAATTGTGTGTCTGTGGTCTCATTATTGTTGATTCAAATGTAGTAAATTCATATTTTTATCTTAAACCCCAACTTTTTTGTGCTAACCCTTAACATGTCAGGCTGTACTCAGCGAACAATACATTAATTTTTAGATGTGTACCCATCTTAATTATACAGTATTATCATACTCATCTCAACCCTGTCACAGCTCTTCCACCACTAGGCTACGTGCACCCACACATTTTTAACACCATGTTTCATTGAAGTAAATATATAGAATTTGTAATTTATAATATATTGACTATTCCATATTTTTGTCAATATTCATAAATTTAGTGAATAACTCGACGGGTTGTGTGTGACGTTGTGTTTTTATGCTCAAAATGGCCACTGTTCCTTGTGTGTTTTAGGACACATGAATGAAATTGATAAATTCTATGTATATTTATGGATTTAAATATCAGTACATGAAAAGTACTGATTTAATATCTTAATTTCATGTGACGGGGTTGAGTTGTTGAGCTTGACGAGACCCATCAGACTATAATACACTTCAAAATATAAATACAAATTATGATATTTCTTATTTGTTTCTACACTACTGTTGAAGAATGATATCACTTCTGGTTTATAATGGATGGATCCAAAAATTGTATGGGTTGAAAATGGTTGGTGTGACGGGGTTGAGTTCAGACTGAGGGACAAAACTTTGTAGCCCGGGCCCATATTCACAAAAAATCTTAAGGCTAAAAGTAGCTCCTAACGTGGAAATTTAGGAGCAACTCTTAAAAATTAGGGGCGTGTCACTCACTAATTTAAGGACTCGTAAAATTTTCATCTAAGAGTAATTCACGACAGCTTAGAAGTACTCCTGAGGATTTCTGACACCCTAAGTGTGACTCAAACAATCTGTAGCATGACTGCTGTCATCAAGCCACATTAAAAACAATATATTAGAATATTATTATAACATTGACCATTTAAAAAGGTATCGCCTGAATCACAATTAAGTCGATGTATTTTAATAATATCATATTATAAATATTCTAATGTTGACATTGACTTTTAAAAAAGGTATCACCTGAATTGCAAGATTGTTTTCATTATTGTAAACTTAGTTAGAGATGCAGTTACCTCTTCCAAAAACTGAAAAACCCAATTACACCAGAGATAAAGGTTTTAAAAACTACCTGGCCACAGGCAAAATGAAACCTTTTAGCATGGATGAATTGGGAATTTCTGTCATTCGTCAGCAGAATCCTTTATCAAACTACACTGCCTGGCCAAAAAAAAGTTGCATACTCTAATATTTTGTTGGACCGCCTTTAGCTTTGATTACAGCACACATTCGTCATGGCATTGTTTCGACAACCTTATGCAATGTCACAACATTTATTTCCGTCCAGAGTTGCATTCATTTTTGGCCGAGATCTTGTATTGATGACGGGAGAGCCGAACCACTCCTTAAAGTCTTCTCCAGCACATTCCAAAGACTTTCAATTGGATTACGGTCAGGACTCTGTGTTGGCCAATTCATGTGTCGTCCTGGAATATGCCCGTGCTGTCAGGGAAGAAAAAATCCATTGACGGGATAACCTGGTCATTCAGTACATTCAGGTAGTCAGCTGACTTAATTTTATTGCCGCATAACGTTGCTGAGCCTAGACCTGTCCAATTGAAGCAACCCCAGATCATAACACTGCCTCCAGAGGCTTGAACAGTGGGCACTATTCATAACGGATGCATCGCTTCATGTGCTTCCCTTCTTACCCTGATGCACCCATCGCTTTGGAATAGGGTAAATCTGGACTCATCAGACCACATTACCTTTTTCCACTGCTCCACAGACCAATCTCTATGCTCCCTAGCAAATTGAAGTTGTTTTTTCCAATTAGTCTCACAAACAAGTGGCTTTCTTGTGGCCACACAGCTGTTTAGTCCCAATCCTGTAAGTTCCTCTCGCATTGTGTGTGTGGAAATGTTCTTTCACTTTTAAACATAGCTGTGAGTTCTACCGTCAATTTTTTACGATGTGACTTCACCAAGTGTTTTAGTGATCTCCGATCATGATCATTCATCAATCATTTTATTTTTTCAGACCACATTTCTTTCGTGAAGCTGACGGTTCACCACTGTCCTTCAGGTTTTAATAATGCGTTGGACAGTTCTTAACCCAGTTCCAGTGATTTCAGCAATCTCCTTAGTTGTTTTCTTTGCTTGATGCAGGCCAATAATTTGCCCCTTCTGAAACACAGTGACATCTTTTCCACGACCACAGGATACGTCTTCTGACATGGTTGTTTAAGAAATGAGAAGCTAAACACTGCATCAGTTAGGGTTAAAAGAACTGTTGCCAGCTGAAACATATTTATCACTGCAATAATAATCCAATCATAGGCTCTTAAGTATCAGGCTATGTATATATGCTCTCTCCAGGTTGCACTGCACCCAAAAATTCATAGCCTATTTTTTCTTGTGGATGAGTGCTCGCTGCAGAGAAAAAAGGGGGCATTCATGGGGAATCATGGCAATCGCGGGGCTACCTGGTGTTTTGATGCTGTTGATGGGATCCAAGCTAGTTTCATTACACCAGCACAGGATGAAGAAATGTTCATCAATCAACTGAAAAAAATATCTATCTGTCTCTGTCTGTCTGTCTGTCTGTCTATTGTATGTATGTATGTACAGGTGCATCTCAATAAATTAGAATGTCGTGGAAAAGTTCATTTATTTCAGTAATTCAACTCAAATTGTGAAACTCGTGTATTAAATAAATTCAATGCACACAGACTGAAGTAGTTTAAGTCTTTGGTTCTTTTAATTGTGATGCTTTTGGCTCACATTTAACAAAAACCCACCAATTCACTATCTCAAAAAATTAGAATACATCATAAGACCAATAAAAAAAAAACATTTTTAGTGAATTGTTGGCCTTCTGGAAAGTATATTCATTTACTGTATATGTACTCAATACTTGGTAGGGGCTCCTTTTGCTTTAATTACTGCCTCAATTCGGCATGGCATGGAGGTGATGAGTTTGTGGCACTGCTGTGGTGGTATGGAAGCCCAGGTTTCTTTGACAGTGGCCATCAGCTCATCTGCATTTTTTGGTCTCTTGTTTCTCATTTTCCTCTTGACAATACCCCATAGATTCTCTATGGGGTTCAGGTCTGGTGAGTTTGCTGGCCAGTCAAGCACACCAACACCATGGTCATTTAACCAACTTTTGGTGCTTTTGGCAGTGTGGGCAGGTGCCAAATCCTGCTGGAAAATGAAATCAGCATCTTTAAAAAGCTGGTCAGCAGAAGGAAGCAAAATTTCTTGGTAAACGGGTGCAGTGACTTTGGTTTTCAAAAAACACAATGGACCAACACCAGCAGATGACATTGCACCCCAAATCATCACAGACTGTGGAAACTTAACACTGGACTTCAAGCAACTTGGGCTATGAGCTTCTCCACCCTTCCTCCAGACTCTCGGACCTTGGTTTCCAAATGAAATACAAAACTTGCTCTCATCTGAAAAGAGGACTTTGGACCACTGGGCAACAGTCCAGTTCCTCTTCTCCTTAGCCCAGGTAAGACGCCTCTGACGTTGTCTGTGGTTCAGGAGTGGCTTAACAAGAGGAATACGACAACTGTAGCCAAATTCCTTGACATGTCTGTGTGTGGTGGCTCCTTGACCCCAGCCTCAGTCCATTCCTTGTGAAGTTTACCCAAATTCTTGAATCGATTTTGCTTGACAATCATAAGGCTGCGGTTCTCTCGGTTGGTTGTCCATCTTTTTCTTCCACACTTTTTCCTTCCACTCAACTTTCTGTTAACATGCTTGGATACAGCACTCTGTGAACAGCCAGCTTCTTTGGCAATGAATGTTTGTGGCTTACCCTCCTTGTGAAGGGTGTCAATGATTGTCTTCTGGACAGCTGTCAGATCAGCAGTCTTCCCCATGATTGTGTAGCCTAGTGAACCAAACTGAGAGACCATTTTGAAGGCTCAGGAAACCTTTGCAGGTGTTTTGAGTTGATTAGCTGATTGGCATGTCACCATATTCTAATTTTTTGAGAGAGTGAATTGGTGGGTTTTTGTTAAATGTGAGCCAAAATCATTACAATTAAAAGAACCAAAGACTTAAACTACTTCAGTCTGTGTGCACTGAATTTATTTAATACACGAGTTTCACAATTTGAGTTGAATTACTGAAATAAATGAACTTTTCCACGACATTCTAATTTATTGAGATGCACCTGTATGTATGTATGTATGTTGTCTGTCTTAGCTTACAAATAGCTGTTCCCTGTCAACCAATCACTGAGGGCGATTTAAAAGAGCACGTTAATAAAACGTGATGTCATCCATAGCAACAAGGTCAACTCTAATTCACTCTTAAGATTTCCTTACTAAAACTTGCTCTTAGCAGTTTTGTGAATAGGTTTTAAACAAAAACTCCTAGCTAGGAACTCTTTGGAGACTCCTAGTGGTAAGATAAAAATCTTTGTGAATACGGGCCCTGGTTTTTTATAAAATGTATGCATTTTTGTAAGCAAAAGAATATAAACGTTTACATTAATGACAAATTATACTGTAGACAGTGTGCACATTTTATACGTTTTTTTTCTAGATACAAATTTAGTAACGTGCATCAAGGAGGATAGATAAAAAAAGTTATTTAATGATAAAGATTATTTTAATGCAATAATTCTTTTAATTCATTATAAAGGAAATATCAACATCTTGTAAAAAGCTTTCAACATTTCATTTTAGTGAATCACCACTTTAAAAAGGCTGGTGAACTGAAATATTATTAACAAATCCCATGAATTACCCTGTTATATATTGGGGGGAATATTTGACCCCTGGATTTGATTTTTGGGGGCATTTTATTACCTAATGTGGGCATATTTTTTTCTAAACATTTAAAACAAACTGTGTCTCATCTGTTTATGTCAGATCCTTTTTTTAAGAATTTATTAAGAATTGATTACCTATTAATTAAATCAACATCAATTTATATTTAATTCAATATGTATTACTAGGGACATATATTACCAGGACTATAATAGAATATTAAGAACTAATGCTATAAATGTAATAAATTTAGCACACAGGCAATTTTGTCTTTTTTTTATTTTTATTTTATTTATTTTTTGCCATTTTGTCCCTGAGCCCTCCTAAATTTCTGACCCTGGTTTTCAGTGTTCCCTTGGAAACATCCAGGAATTTTAAATTGTGGTTTCCAGGCCTAGAGAAGTAATTGAAATCAATAAAATCTTAAGTCACAGAAATGTCTATTTCCTTTGCTCTGCTCTAAAATATTTCAGTGGCTAGATTTTGCTCTTTGTGAGTAAGCTATAGTATAAATTAAAATCACAATGTTTTTTTTTTTATGTTTTTTTTTTATTGGATAGTGTACACGAATAAGTAGAGTTGTTTAAATATACTAATTCAAACACGTAGTAACTGAAATACAAATGGAAATCCAGCCTAGCAATCTATGTATGATTTGTAAAAACCCTTATCCATTAACCATGAATTATTGGAAAAGTCATGAGATTGTCATATGTCAAAAGGAATGGGAACCCTGGGTTTTTCTGAACAAGCTATACTTTTATTTTGGAGTGTATGGGAATTAAGACATATTTCCACATACAGTATAGTCCAAATTATTTGAATTATGTAAAACCAAAATGGGGAGAATATTAAAGTTCTTTAAGCCTTGAAATGCATCAATGCTTTCTGTTTGGTAGTTTGACAATGAGTGCAACAAGTGGGCTCAGTCCAGTAAACTGGTGGGGGTCAAGGGGGTAATTTTCGGTCACACACGTGGGCATTACAGTTAACCCTCAGCTAGAACTTTCTCGGTAGACTTCAGAGAGGGACCTTGCTGCTTCGAGAAACCCTTCCCCATTTACAGTACGTCATCAAACGGATCCCTTAAAGAGTCTGTAGGCGCTGTAATGGCACAATATTCGGCACCGAAGCAATATCAGAGTATGAAAACACTGTCTCCAGTCGAAACGATGGCAACTAACGATCCTCTACCACCCGGGTGGGAGATCAAAATTGACCCTCATACAGGGTGGCCGTTTTTTGTGGATCACAACAATCGCACAACGACGTGGAATGATCCGAGGCATGACACGAAAAAGGTAAGACAGACAAGACAAGGCAAAATCTCGATTTCGCAGTAAGTTGCGCTGTCAAGTCGCTGATCGGTTTTAGTTGGACGCATTCCTCAAGTTTATAACTGGTGTCATCTTGACGGGGTTGATGTTTTGTTTTTGTATGGCTCGTTTAATGTATTACTTTGGGTTTTAATATTTTACGAGGGTGTTACATCGAAAAGGACAATGATGTTGAGTGCGTAGGCAACGATCCCACTCATGACATATAAATCCTGCTTGAGCAGACACGGACAGGCGTAGAGCAACCACCACGCACTTGATATTCCCTTTAGTTCGTGCGAAAATCGCAGTCACATCCGCTGAAATAACCATCTGAAATATATTTGTGTCATGGTCTCAGCTGGAGTGATTGGTGTGTGACGCACTGCAGTCATATGTGATGCCTCAGAGTGGTAGAACGACTCCACAGTGTTTATTTAAAGCCTCAAGAACTACTCAGACTGCGCTCGATCTCAACATCCCTGAAACTGCACAGGACTAACAACGTCCCTGAAAGTTTCCTTACATGGGATTTGAGGAAGAACCACCCACTCACTGAATATGTCATTCCCAAATGAATGGGTTTCAAAGTTGAAACTTGGCACGTAAAATTAAGTTGTTACTCAGTTTCATTGCACCAGAAGTGTCAAAACGTTCCTCTAAGCATGATGTTTTAGTAGGGGGGGTTGGGGGGGGCTTGCCAGTTGGCATCTTTCATTAAACAGATCAACACTGTCCGAAGTTAGTGTCACCAAGAGTCTGCTGGAAAGACACAGCTGCCAGGAGATAAACTGGGAACAACTTTTGGCTTCTCTGTGTCAAAAAAAAAAAAAAAAAAAAAAAAAAGTAGAGGACAGGAGGTCATATATACCTAACCATTATTATACTTAGGGTTGGGAGGGTTACTTTTTAAATGTATTCCACTACAGGTTACAGAATACGTGCTGTAAAATGTAATTTGTAATGTATTCTGTTAGATTACTTAAGGTCAGTAACGTATTCTAAATACTTTGGATTACTTCTTCAGCACTGGTACATTTTTTCACTTGTTTTGACTATAAAAACTCTGCCAGTACAGCAAGACAAAATACACATGTTAAAAATACATTCTCTGAAAAACCTAAATATCTTATGCAGTGTTGATTCTAAAACAAGATAAATCAAATTGATCTTATTTTAAGGATTTTTTTGATATATTTACAGGAAAACAATACAAAAATTATTATCAAGAATACGATTTTTGCCCTAATATCAAAGGTCTTTAAAAAGAAATTATGATCTAACGTGAATTTTCTTGATAAAAAAAAAATATGATCGTGCATGGTATTGTGCATGTAAAAATACTTTTGAAAGAGTGAGTATTTTAACATTTACGGTTTGGCCATATTCACTTCCAGTGTAAGTGCCTCACTTTAGAGGGGCATGTCAAAATATTTTTTTGTGGTAATCAACATTATGCCACAAATGCTGTCAGTTGACCTTCATTTGTATTGAACCCAGAATAGTCCTTTAATGACGATATGTTAGTGACTGTATCTTGTTTGATGCTTATTGTGTCTGTATCACTGATTTACATTTATGAGTAAGGGAGGCCCTCCCCCTCACAAAGAATATTTTAAGCCACTGTGTCAACAGCACAGGAGCCCATTGAAAAATGCTTGTATGCCTGTGACACACACCTAGAGTGAGTCATTGCATTAGAATTGGCAGCATATATAGGGTATAACCTGCTGTAACCCAATCTCAACAGTTGCTGTGCAAAGAGTTTTTACCCACTCATGTTGCATGGTTGATCCTGGAATGCCTCGTCATTGAGAGAGGGTGGACTGACCTTTGCATGTCAAACAGATAAGGAGAGGAGATGGCCATATTAAAGCTGAACTCTACATGTCTGTCCTGGATTGAGCTTGTTGTATGATATTGATACAGTGATTAAAACCCAGAATCAAGTAGGTCAGGTGCAACTGCTGGCAATAAGCTATTTGTATATATCATTAAAATGTTTATATAGAGTAACAATAAAATAAAAGATACAATTACTTTGCAAAAATATTTACAATGGGTGAAATTCACATATGACTGAGTATGACTAGTTGTAAAAGCCTACACTTAACAATGATGTGAAACTTAACATGAACAATTTAGCTGGTGTAAAATACAGTAAATCATGTCAAAGAATGTGACAGAAGGTCATATGGAGTAACTATTTATAATACAAGAGTGACTTTTAGTTCAAAGTTAATTGAAAACATTATGAGATGTCAAGCACAACAGGGATTTCTATATTGTAGATCGTGAATGGGAATAATGTTCTGTTTGATCACTTCTAATGTTTGACAAGATTTAAATTAAGGGCTAACTGTGTTATATACCTTTTAACAATCCTATAATTTTCCTTTTACTGATTGTGGAGAGTTAATTTTTCACAAAATAGCAAACACATCTACATTCGCTGCTTCAGGGCCATATTGGGACTGATATTCAGCCAGAGAATGGGAATTTCATGTCCAAGTCAGCCAAGACAACATTTCAAAAATATACAATATATGCAATTACTAGAAAATGTTTTATACCACATATTGGGTTTAAATCACTTAGATTTGAGTTTTCTGACATAAGACTTCATTGCATCTGTTGTAAAAATAAGTTAATTTTAATGTCGTGTATTTTAAAGTCTAGGCAAATATTAACACGAAAGAACACTAACTGTACATAAATATTTCAAGATTTACAGATGCACAATTCAAATTTTCAGTGCTTTGTATTTTTTACATTTTAATTAACATTGCAGCAATAAAACAGAACCTCAATGAAGCTCAAGAAACTTACTGAAGCTTGAGTAATTGTCTTTACATTTTTATATCCCATTAAAAAGAGAAAAGCCAAATTCCATCAATAAGAGTGGAAAAAAAGACTAAAAATTACAAATCTGTTTTTCTTTTTCTTGGAATGTAAATGTTATGGACGCCAGCAATATGGTTACTGTCTCGGGCTTAAGTGCGTAATACAGTATTGAAGGCACTCTGTGCAGTTTGTTTCGTTGAGTTTAATCTTTTGTAAAGTCGTATTATTTTCAAACCGTGTCGTGCTGTTGCATCTGTATTCATTTACTTAAGTACATTTTTATTTTGTGACAGTAAAGAATATTTTTATTATCATTCTGCAATGCAAGGAATAAGAATTTCAGAGATTAACTGATTAAGATTAAAAGAACAGTCAGTATTGAACTTGTGATGATCTGATACCTGAAGAACATTCATTCATTCAGCTTATAGTATCTTTTTTCTCTGGAACTACCTTGATCCTTTCCCTGTTGTCAAGTGAAGCATCCTTGTGATGCCACAACAGCCAGTGTTTCAATGATAAAATACGGTAGAGACGGCATCTGCTATAAAACGGAATGCAATTCTGATCCCTTATATACCGGGTTATACGGATGGTTGGCAACTGTTATGCAACACACATGACTGAAAGTTTATTAATCAACATGCAGATCTGCCAGCCCAATTTTTGAGCGGCCCACCGGGAATTCTCCCAGTCCTCCTGATTAGCCACTCCGGCCCTGAGCTGCTTTCTTGCTCAGAAAACTTACCCTGGTCTCTTTTATTCGATAAACCATTATCTCTGACTTAAAATAATTTTGGCCAAATGTTATGCCACTTTCTACCATCGGGCCGAATGGTTCTCGTTGGGAAACGCGTGAGAGGTAAACATGCGTTATGGAGGATGATCACATATTTTGGTTAGGACTGCTTTCCCCCCCTAGTCTTTACTCTGCAAAAGCACAGGAAAGTCACGTCTGATGTCGCAAAAAGGAAAGCAAAGAGAAAAAGGCAAGAGGTTTACCATCATTTGCTCTAAGGGGTTGTGCATTTCACCAGACACGAACACACATAAAGGTAAAAGTTCCCAGCTGAAAAGGACATATTAGATGAACAATTCTTTGATATATTATATGCATTTTAATGAGCCAGCTAGCCTAATCTACCTCCCTGACCAAAAAAGTGTGTAGAAAAATAATGTAATGGCCAGCTACCTAGAGTTACCTTGGCATTGGCAAATTGACAATCGTGAGTCGCCACATACTTAAACCATTTCACCAGCACAGTTGAGCACAGTAAGCAAACCGTGCTGTTTGTAATCAGACCGTGCCGAACCGTGCTCTAGTGAAAATGCTACTGGAATCGTTTGGCTGTTACAATTTTTTGTCTGCGCTTTGTCCCCAACTTGTAACTTGTCAACCACATGCTTTCTTAATTTGTTTTCTCCTGCTAAACAGTTTGGCGAATAGCTACTAAATACTTAGACCTTTGAACAAGAGACCTTTGAACTCACCACATAATTAGAAGTGACCAACGTTGATCAAACATGGTATGAACAGTGTATATAACATATATGTTGGACAAATACAAACATATATGTATATGGATGCAATGCACAGTTTACATGACACATTTTGTATTTCCCTATGTTAGGCAAATGTTAAATGTTGAAGCATTACTAGCATTATGGTGCTTAATATTTCTTCTCATTGCATGAGGATACAACTATTTGAACAATCATGAGCAAATATATCAGTCAACAAGTCTAAACAGAATGTCTTTAAAAGTCCTTTTGGTAAAACAACTGTTTACTCATTTTATATTATGCATTTTTTCTCCCCAGATTTTTTCAAATGGCCCCTCTATGTCCTCAGAATCTCCTGAGGACATGCACAAAACCATTTTTCAAGAAATGAGGCAGCCAACATTACGCCAGGGCTACATCACCATCCCTGTCTCCCATGAAAACACTGAACCCAGGCTGCAGTATCCAAGTTTCTCGTACATCCATCCAGCAGTGCAGCAGAATTTGAGAACAGATGGCCGAACACCTTCCCCTACCCCATCAGCATACTGTCGGCCTAGATCTCCAGTGCAGGCTCCATCAGAAACATGTTTGTCTTGCTCACCTGCTTCACATGGACCTGAGGTAAGATCATTATGTTCCAATTTTAGAATATGTGCTGCTGAAGCAAACACTCATTATGAATTGGACTTTGTTTTAATAGTTCATTGAGGTGACATAGTCTCTGTTAGACAATGTATTCATTGCTTTGGGTTCATATGAATACATTTACTATGCAGGATTACAACAGTCATGAAAATCCTGGAAATGTCAGGGCATTTTAAAAGTGTGATACTGATTTCTAAGCCTGAAAAAGTTATTTAAAATAATAAAATCTTAAAAGGTGATTGAAAAGTCATGGAAATACCTATAGTCAATATAGTCTTATGTAATGCTAAGTTCTAAAGTATTATAAAGTAAATTACTCTATACTTCTTGTGTGCAATCTTGATAAACTGATTTTTATAAATTCCTGTTTGGTAATTGCGATCAACTGGAAAAGTCATAGAAATACCCTGGCTGTATTTGACTGTATTGTGCATAAATTTACTCTTTTGTTAAATTTATATTTGGAAAGGTTTTTGTAATTAACAGACTCTGCATATAGTCTCTACAAATATACTGCATATAGAAATGCATACTTCTCCAGTGTTCTGTATTTGAAAAAAAAAAAAAAAAAAAAATGAAACCTGTTAAAAGTTGCTGTGCTATGCATATTAATACATTATTGCTGATTTATATGTTCTATATGTATTTACAATGGCACTTCACATTGGTGTGTCAACCCTTCCCCATGTATAATGGGGATTTAAATCTTGCCTGACGAAATGCTTCCAAAATCAAGTTCTGTATTGCATTTTTCTTTGCCTCAGGTTCATCAACCACAGGGGACACACCAACCAAGTAGTGGCCTTCATCAACAGCACCGACCTAGCAACACAGGCCTTCGGGCAGGCTACATTTCCATTCCAGTAATCCATGAAGGTGTAGGAGGGGCCTTACAATTCCAGCCTAGCCAAAGTTCTCATCCCACACGAGAAAAAATCCCAATCTACCGTGAACAAATGCCCATTCAAATACAACAGAATCGCACTGCCAGTCCCAGCCTCATAAGGGCCCAGTCCCCAGTCAGGTCTCAGATCATGGGAGAGAGACCACAGGTAAGTGTGAAGAGCACTTAAAGCTATAATTATTAGGTCTTGATCAACAAATGCTCAAAGTGTGCATTGAAAAATATATTAAAGTAAAAGAAACAAAAAGAAAATTAAGTAATAAGAATATAAGCCATCAGCTTGCACATGCATCTTACACTTGTACTGTATCTTCAATTCTATAATATTGACTGAAGTCATAATACAAGTTTTCAGAAGTAATTTTTTCTCTTAGATTTGTTTTACTTTGTTTTAAACTAAAGTGAATTTGTTAACATTGCCAGAGCCAGCAACATATTGGACACACAGGGATACCACCTAAAGCTGAACAACCCATTGAAGAAACCATCAGAGGTTCTTCAGTTGAGATCCCAATGCAGAGAGTGAGTGATGTGCCACAGACCACACATCACCCGGTAGTACAACAACACCACCAACAACCTACACAAACACCTCCAGCAAAAGCACAGCAACCTGTACAGCTGCCACCGCATGTATCAGAGACACCCAATATCACCATCCAAGTTCCTTCAGCACCAGAACCCCAGGAATCAGCTTCCCCTCAAACACCTCAAGAGGTTCCACCTCCACAAGTTCAGCCTGAGGAGACTTTGGAACAAGATCTGAGCCACCCAGGACTGATCAAAGTGCAGCAGATATTGGAACGTGTGGAGAAACTAGCACAGGAGGTTAAATGTTTTGATGGGAAGAAGAATGATAAGCGATACATGTTGCTGGAGGAGATGTTGACCAAAGAACTGCTTGCTCTGGATTCTGTAGACCCTGGAGGTCGCGTAGATGTGCGTCAAGCTCGGAGGGATGGCGTTCGTAGAGTTCAGACCATTCTAGAAGAACTGGAGATGTTTGGTGAGCAGTTAGAAGGAGTGGGTGGTGATATCTACCCTGAGGCTAATAACCCAACCCAGAAAGGAGAGCTGAGTATGATTGACCGGGCAAACACAGAGAAGGCAAAAGATATATCATAATTGCACAATTTGGAGAGGAACACTACTGTAATCAAATCCCCATTTTTGTTTTTACTTGTGCAATTATTATGAGTTGCATGCACAAATAATTGAAGTTTTCTGTTGGCAATGATCTAACATGTGATTTGTTTACTGAGTGCAATCATGTGTGCTGTTATGTGATGCTACTGTTGTTGAATCTCATCATGCCAGTGTCTTGTAGCACAGACATGGTGTTGGCAAGTTTTATTCAAAGACATACATGAAGAAGAGGCCTTGAACCAGACAAAAGTATTTTAACCTCTAAAATGTATCTTTTGTACCATGTAGAATAAATGACAAAATGCCTATATTCCTTAAGAACTTATGATGTTTTTGAAGTAGTGGGCTATCAACGTGAAAAACAATTTGATTCTAAACATTTTCATGCGTGGGCTATAAGAGAAAGGACATTCATCTTAAATGAGTCTGTAAAGACTCTCATTTTGGTTTTGAAATATGAAGGTTTTCTGTTTTATATAAAAATGAATGCCTTGTCTATTCTTGACACTTTGAATATAAACATTTGAACATACAAGACAATAAGTCATTGATGAGTGTGAGCTTTTAACTGACAGAATTGCCTGTGATGGTTTGAACGCTTGTCAGTATTGTTATTTGTTGAATGACAGTGTTACAAATAATACTATATTTTTATTCTATTTTTCTGTGTCAAAATCAACATTTACAATAGTAAGAATGTTCCACATCTCCATAAATGTGTAGAATCTAAAAGAAAATAAATTACATTCATAAAACTATCATGCATGTGGTGGCCTTATGGTTAAGAACTTGGTTTGTAAAAGCATCCAGGTTCCAGTCCAAAGTAGGGGTGATTCATGAACTAGCGAGGTACAGAAATAACAATCCTATTCGATCACCATTGTCCCCTTGAGCCCAAACTTGCTCCAGGAGGGCTAGCAATTGGTGTACTAAAAGTTACTTTGTATAATGTGTCAGCTAAATTCAGTTTAAAATACTTTTGTGAGGCTTTTTTATTTTATTTTTATCTCTTTGACTCGTTACTAGCTATGATGTAGTACAAAAAGCAACCAGAACCAGTTGCAAAGTCTGTTTTGTGACATAGTATGCAATGTCCAGTGTTCCCAGCTTGGTTATTTGCAGTTTGTTAAAATGTAGACATAATTTGGTCACATAAGCATGACTGCAAATAAAATATAATAAAGCACTGTGCTGACATTAAGTTGCATGATTTCTAATTTACAACCACAGTTAAAAAAGGAACACATAGAATAATTCCAGTATTCAACATACAGTGGCATTGTCTGCTCATGCTGCAACATACTTGTCCATACAAATTGGAAAGTAAAGCATAGGGTTCCCGCTAGGGCTGCACGATTATGACAAAAATCATATTTATCGATTATTTCCCTTGATACTGCTAGATACTAATAGAATTTAGTGTGGGGCAATGCCATATGCTTTATATGTAGGCTACACATTCAAAACAAGCTGAAAACTGTTCCTTAATTGCTTCATTATTTTAATTGCATGAATAACAAAAGTATTATTCAAACTTTAAATAAATTAAACACAGAAAGTGAGCATTACTGACATGCCTTTAGACTAATCTACAAACTTTTGACTTTGCATTCATATACACAATGGACCAAAACATTTTGATGCAATGGGAGTAGATCTACATGGAGTGCTGTAATTGACACTTTACAAGATTAATTAAAGGAATATTCCAGGTTCAATACAAGTTAAGCTCAATCGACAGCATTTGTGCCATAATGCCAAAAATAATTTCGACTCGACCCTCCTTTTCATAAAAAAAAATTAAAGAAAAGAAAAAGGAACAAATCTGGGTTACAGTGGAAGTGAATGGGGCCAATTTTTGGAGGGTTTAAAGACAGAAATGTAAAGCTTATGATTTTATAAAAGCACTCACTTTTTTGTGTGTGCTTTTATCCATACTTTTTTACAATTTTTGTGGTAATCAATAATGTGCCACAAATGCTGTTGATTGAGCTTAACTTCTATTTAACCCAGAATATTCCTTTAATTGCGGCAGCTGTAATTGTAATCTCAATTAATTGTGCAGCCCTAGTTCCCACAGTCATGGAAAACCTGGAAATATAAAGGAATTATAAAATTTGATTTCCAATCCTGGATTTGTAGATTTGTAATTAATTTATTAAAAAGAAAATTCTATAATAATTATAATTTTTCAAATGTTTAATTGTTCACTGACGAGACATTTCTCCTTTGTGAGTGCAATAAAATTATTATTTTTTTTTTAAATCCTTAGACTCCAGTCTGGAAATGTCATGGGATAGTCATGGAAATTCACCGGTCATAAGGTGTGAGAAGCTTGAATGAATTATTATTATTATTATTATTATTATTATTATTATATAGTACTTACAGTGTTATAGGCTAGGATTACTGTAGTATCATGCTCTCTAAGGTTGGACCTTAGCAGCATAAAATGCATCAACATTTTTAAGAATCATAAAGTCCCATCTAGTTTCTGTAAGCAAATAAATTATATAAAAAAAATCCATATTCACAAACAAAATGAAGAATTACCATCATGTTCAAATAAGAAAAAGGTTTAGCTAGATATAGGTTATATATCAACAGCATCTACATTATATTTGAATTCATCATTTATCCTATTTAGACCCACAGGACTATAGATTGATTGATTTTGATAATATACATTTTTACAAACATTAAAACAGTATCAGCAATATAATATTAAAAACAGCCCATCAGTGATGGAAAGCACTGCACAATTCAATTTAAAAATAAATACAATCTAATGTATAGTTAAAGTAATACATAAAAAAATACCAATAACATTGGATTGAAAAACAAGTAGTGCAAGTCCATGTGCATCTCCAGCGCAGATGAACGACTGTATGATGTTCAGTGTGACGGAGGAGGTCACGTGCGTGTATTGCTGGAGGAAATTGTTTCAGTCGCCGCTGCTCCCCTCAGTGGAAAATCCTAGACCGGTCGGCACATTTCTGAACCACTTCAGCATTGTCGACCTTGTGAAACTGACATCGCCGGCGTTTAAATGCTCCAAAAACTCATTTTCGATGGTCGCCCAGTACTTAACATAGGGACACGATGCCGAGCTTTATCAGATTATTATAAACATTTACACAGGTACGGAGCTAGCAGGTTAGCTGGTCCAACGCACCAGGCTGCTGGCGTTTACAGAGACTGCCAGTAAGACGTCAAAGGAGCCGCTTCATCATTCCTCGTTTCTCGGATCGGAAACAAATCCAGCTGTTTGATTTCGGGACGCGCTCTCATCTTTTGGTATTTTGGGGAGCATGGAGCTGTTTCAAGCTAAAGATCATTATATTCTCCAGAGCGGAGATAACGCGCTGTGGTGCAGCAGGAAAGATGGATCTATGATCGTGAGACCTGGTAATGATTACATTTCAACTCCGTCACTTACATGTATAGTGGTCGTTCAAAATGATAGACTCGGCTTCACGAATAGAACAGAACGCAGATGTCTTGATACGCGTGTTTTAACAGTGTTACAATGTTACATTTTCACTGGCTACATTGTTGTCATTCCTCGCTTACAGTTGCTGAAAACGAGCTTCAAAACATAGGCTGAGAGGAGTGATTTGTACTCCGGAGAGGGGGAGATCTGAAAATCATTATTAGCCTAAGTTGTGGATGTTAAATAGATTGACATGTCTGTTTCTCATCTATCGAGGAAGGCTGTTCTCTGAAAGATGCCCAAACATTCATCTCTTTGCTGTTTTCATTGCCCTACTTTCACAACAGAGGTGCGTGGATGACATGAGTGTCAGTGGATTCCTCCAATGATGTTTTGGCAAAATGTTGTCCCATAAATACATTTATCTACTATTTCTAACACCCAGTGCTTGACACATGCAGATAGGGGGTCAATACATTTTGGTCAAGGGCGTTTAGATGTCAGCTGAGAATTTCGTTCATTTCCTTACTAAATGTTAGCCAAGCCGTTTGTGTGTATCTGATAATAATAATAATAATGTTTAATCCGTTTATGTGGGTCACATGTGAACATCTTACTCTCACATGTGATATCAAAAAGGGAGAAAAGTGGCTATGATCAAATATTATTACTTTAATAATTTAAGAAATGAAAACTGTCTGATTGGGCAGAAACATAAAGAGTATACACCGATCAGCCACAACATTAAAACCACCTGCCTAATATTGTGTAGGTCCCCCTCATGCCGTCAAAACAGCACCAACCCGCATCTCAGCACAGCATTCTGAGAGACTATTCTTCTCACCACAACTGTACAGAGAGGTTATCTGAGTTACCGTAGACTTTGTCAGTTCAAACCAGTCTGGCCATTCTCTGTTGACCTCTCTCATCAACAAGGCATTTCTGTCCACAGAACTGCTGCTCACTGGATGTTTTTGGCATCATTCAGAATAAATTCTAGAGAAAATCCCAGGAGATCAGCAGTTACAGAAATACTCAAACCAGCCCATCTGGTACCAACAATTATGCCGTGCTCCAAATCACTGAGATCACATTTCCCCCATTCTGATGGTTGATGTGAACATTAACTGAAGCTTCTGACCGTATCTGCATGATTTTAGGCACTGCACTGCTGCCACACGATTGGCTATTTAGATGATCGCATGGATGATTGTTGGTGCCAGACGGGCTGGTTTGAGTATTTCTGTTACTGCTGATCTCCTGGGATTTTCAAACACAACAGTCTCTAGAATTTACTCAGAATGGTGCCAGAAACAAAACACATCCAGTGAGCGGCAGTTCTGTGGACAGAAATGCCTTGCTGATAAGAGAGGTCAGCAGAGAATGGCCAGACAGGTTCGAACTGACAAAGTCTGCGGTAACTCAGATAACCTCTCTGTACAATTGTGGTGAGAAGAATATCTGAGATGCGGGTTGGCGCTGTTTTGGCGGCACATGGGGGGCTACACAATATTAGTCAGGTGGTTTTAATGTTGTGGCTGATCGGTGTATATATATATATATATATAATTAACATTAAATATTCACCACATCAACTCTGATCAGCGATTTGGCCTATTTCTAAATATGCTGGGCACTATCTAATTCCCTCACATGCCTCACAAGTGAAAAAAAAAAAAAAACTGTTAAATGGTGATGGTTAAAGTCAGGGGTCAGCCATGTGACTTTGCTTCTGGAGAAAGTGTTAGGTGTGTTAGGGCAGTGCAAAGCAGTGGTAGATGGCTGTGAAGGTGAGGGCGTGGTCGAGCGCCTGTCTGGGGGAGAGAGAAAACGGTAAGGACATCCACCTGAGATGAATTGCTACTAATTACCATTTCTATGTTCTCAGTGAGAGACGGGGGAGATAAAAGGCAACCCAGTCCACAGAGAGTGCAGAGGGAGTTGCACACCAGATACTGCATTTCTGTATTATAGAGTGCTGTGCTGGAAAGCTGATCTGTCTTACACTTTTATGCTGCAAAGCAGACTTTTATTTTGAGTGTGAGCTGTAAAGCCATTTCTGTTATTTTGTAAATAAAATCTGACCCACGTGGAACGTGGAAACCAACTCCAACTTCCTCTTTATCTGCCCCACAAATGAACCTTTGTTACACTGGTGCCGAAACCCAGAAAAAAAAGAGAAAGTTATGCTGCTATGGAGTCGTCTTCACCGCTGGAGGAAGTATTCCGATCCCTCGCCAGCATCCACCAGGCTCAAGACCAGGCCCTCATGGATCTGCGGGCAGAGCAGCAACAGCGCTTCGAGCATTGCGGATGCTTGGTGCCTCAGGAGGGGGTGCATGCCGCGACCCCGGCAGCAGTGAACCCTCATTTGTTGCTCGCTAAGATGGGGGCGCAAGACGATCCAGAGGTCTTTCTGGAGCTCTTCAAGTGCACGGCCCAAGCTCTGGAACGGCTGCGGGCGTAATGGGCAGTCCACCTCTTACCGCTGCTGACCGGGGAGGCCCAACTCATGGCACAACAGCTCCCGGTCAACAACCTCCTGAGGTACCCAGAGCTGAAGAAAGCATCCTGCAGTGGGTCAGCCGCAGTCCAGAGGAGCACTACCAGCGGTTCTGATCCCTGACGATGAGCGAAGTCGGCCACCCGTTTGCCCTCGCTCAACAGCTCCGTGATGCCTGCCGGCGGTGGGTGCTGGCTGAGGAGCTGGATGAAGTCGCTGGATGTATCCATACAGTTGGTAGAGGACCATTTAGCGGCGTACCCGGTGCCCCGGCCTCGGGGGTGTATTAACCCTCCTGCTTCTCTCTCCCCCGGCTCTACCCATTCTTCCTCTCGGGTGGGGGAAGCTGCCGCCACTAGTGTGGGTGTGAGGTTCGGGCTGGTCTGTTGGAGTTGCGGGGAGCCAGGTCATGTCCGCGAACAGTGCCCGGTGATGGAGGTGGAGATGTTGATACAGGTCCCTGATATTCCACAGGCCGCCAAATACCCGTGAGTATTGGGGGGGTACATACCAAACCTTGGTGGGTTCAGGTTGTAACCAAACCTCTATTCATCAATGCTTGGTTCAAAATGGGGCATTGAATACAAATAATCTGCTGAAGGTGAGGTGTGAGCACAGGGATATTTATGATTATACTGCAATGACCGTCATTATTCTTTTTTGGGGTCAAAAGCATAATTTGAGGCTGTGGTTAGTTCCCGCCTCACCCATCCACTAATTTTGGGTACTAATTGGCTGGCTTTTCCCAAATTGTTAAAAGTGTTGTGTGTTGGGAGTCGCGTAGTGCCATGCGAGGTTCGGACATGTGAACGGTGAGCTCTGCGCACTTTACTAGTTTTAATACTTGTTGTGTCATAATCCGGTGAGATTTGATACACTCAGTTTCATAACTGTTCTATGAAGACAATATGTCAAATAATTCAAAATCCTCAGGCTCTGGAGACATTAAAAGACACTTACGTGCTCAAGCTGAACCCCAAACAACAGGCTGAAATCCCGGGACTCAATTTGGCCGGTGCGTTGTAAGAGATCCAGCGTCAACTGTCGAGCATGACGGCAATGCTGACGAAGGTCGTTGCTGACTTGGAGGATCTTGCTGTAATACGTCGATCGATCACTGCCATGGAGACAAAATTCACTGAGTTGGTTACAAGAGTGTCGGATGTTGAGAAACGGATCGATTATCTGGAGTCATCGGAGAGGAAATTAGCTGCTAACCCGCTAGCGACCAAAGTGGACTTGGAGTGCATTTGGGAAAAGTTGGAAGACCTTGAGAATCATAATCGTAATCGGCGAAACAACATCCGAATTGTTCGAATATCTGAGAACGAAGAAGGACGAGATATGGTGAAATTCCTAGACGAGCTCTTCCCGAGTCTGCTCGACATAACAGGCCATAAGCTGGAAATCAACGAGCTCACAGAGTTCCGGCTCAGAGATCCGCTGAGGGAGACAGGCCCCGATCAATTCTGGCAAAATTTCTGAGATCATCCGATAAAGATCTCATGTTACGCGAGGCGAGGTGTAAAGGAAGGCTTTCTTGGAAGAACCACAGCATTTTCTTGTTCCCAAACTTTGCGAATTCGACAAGAGAGAAACGTGACCGATTCAAGGAATGCAAGAAACTCTTACACTCTTACATCAACGGAGGGTCGTTTTTGCACTGATGTTCCCTGCCAAATTGAGAACAGATATTAAGGATGGCCGTGAAATAATTACATGCACATAGATTAGGGCATTTGTTACACTCATGTAAACCCATAAAAAGAAGGAAGGTTATTTCTTTTCTTAAACATAAGAAATATGATATAGTGTTTCTTCAAGAAACACATCTTTCCCCGCAGGAAGCTGAAAAATTTGGGAAGATATGGGGTGGACATGTTTTCTTTAGTCCTGGCTCAAGTAAGGGCAGGGGAGTCATTACATTGATAAGTAAACATCTACAATTCAAATGTCTCAAACAGATTAAAGAAAAATTAGGAAGAGTCATTATTGTTTTAGCAGAAATTCAGGGGCAAAGATTGATTTTGGCTAATATTTACGCACCTAATGCTGATGAACAGGGCTTTTTTGTAGATCTTGAAGGGATGTTGCAAGCCTCTGGCACCCCTCGTGATATAATATTTGTAGGAGACTTTAATCTTTTGATGGACTCAGTCCTTGATCATAGTGAAGCAAAAGTGTGTAAGCCCCCTAGAGCAACACTGACACTTCACAGGATGTGTAAAAATCTTGGTCTTACAGATATTTGGAGACTTTTGAACCCATCTGGTAGGGACTATGCATTTTTTTCATCAGTCCATAAGATTTATTCTAGAACAGATTTTTTTATATATCTAAGTCCCTCATTTCATCTGTTGTGGATTGCTCAATTGGAAACATCTTAGTCTCAGATCACACCCTGGTGAGTTTAGAGGTGTTGTCACATACGGAGGAAAAGAAATCATATAGTTGGTGCTTTAATGTATCCCTTTTGCAAAATCTTGAATTTCAACAAAGGTTAAAGGCTGAAATCAATATTTATATGGAGACCAACTGGTCCTCAGTATCCTCTGTGGGCATGGCTTGGGAGGCACTTAAAGCGGATCTTAGGGGTCGGAACATACAGTATGCCTCATTCATCAAAAAGTCCAAAGCATGAGAACTCGTGGAGTTGGAAGGGAATATTAAAAGTGCCAAAGCAGAGCTGAAGCACCAATGTCATCTGATGGCCTCAGAGAATTGGCCCGATTGAAATACAGATATAATACTATTTTGTCATGGAAGGTGGAGTTTTGGCTATTCAGGGCAAGACAGTCATACTTTGAGTCGGGGGACAAAGCAGGGAAGCTTTTGGCTAGATATATAAAGCAGAGAGAGTCTTTTTCTACCATTCCCTCTACCAAATCTGCTGGTGGTGAAATGTTTACCTCGGCCATTGATATTAATAATGCTTTTAAAGAATTCTATCTTGACCTTTATAGTTCCACGTCTTTGTCTACTGATTATGATATTAGAAATTTTGTGGAACCATTAGAACTCCCTAAACTGACGACTGAGCAGAAAAATTCTCTTGATTCTGAGATAACCTTGGAGGAGCTTGATGAGGTAATTAAGGCCCTGCCTATAGGCAAGGCTCCAGGGCCAGATGGCTTTGCCGCTGAATTTTTTAGATCTTATGCCACAGAACTGGCTCCACTTTTGCTAGAAGTTTATATGGAATCATTAAAGAATGGAAAGCATCCGCCAACCATGACACAAGCCCGGATAAGTCCGATTCTTAAAAAGGACTAAGGTCCAAGCAAGTGTAAGAGTTACCATCCAATGTCCCTGATCCAGCTAGATGTTAAAATATTGTCAAAAATTCTGGCTAACCGATAAAGTAAAGTTAGCAGTAAGCCCTACCGCTTACCCAAACACAAAAACAGGTAATACGGGAAGAATTAAAGGCCATGCTCGAAATGGGGGTAATATAAGAATCCCACAGTGATTGGGCCAGCCCGGTTGTTCTGGTATCTATGAGCAATGGCTTGGTCCGGTTCTGTGTGGATTATAGGAAAGTCAATGCGGTGTCAAAATTTGACGTATATCCAATGCCTCGTATTGACGAACTGCTCGATCGGTTGGGCACAGCTCACTTTTACTCGACACTGGACATAGGTTAAGGGTTATTGACAGATCCCCTTAACGCCGATGTCCCGAGAGAAAATGGCCTTCTCAACACTGTTTGGATAACACCAATTTGTGACCCTTGCATTCGGTTTGTTTAGGGCCCCGGCTACGTTTCAACGTCTTATGGACCAAGTCCTCAGACGTCACGCTGCATATGTCGCTGGCACATGCAGCATCTTTGGGCCGTTCTGAGGTCGCTGCGAAGAGTGGGACTCACGGCAAACCTGAAGAAGTGCGCAATTGGACGAGTGGAGCTACGGTATCTGGGGTTCCACTTGGGGCATGGGCAGGTGCGACCCCAAATTGATAAAGCCGCAGCGATTGCGACCTGCCTGAGTCTTAAGACCAAAAAGGAGGTGAGACAGTTCTTGGGGCTGGCTGGCTATTATCAAAGGTTTGTGCCTAATTATTCGGATGTCACCAGCCCGCTGACTGATCTCACTAAAAAGGGAGCTCCAGACCCGGTCCAGTGGACAGAGTCATTGTTTTACAGGCGGACGCATCGGACTGGGGGCTGGGTGCTGTTCTGTCCCAGGTGGTGGAGGGGGGAGGAGCGCCCGGTGCTGTACATTAGTCGAAAGCTCTCTATGAGAGAGACGAAGTACAGCATCATAGAGAAGGAGTGTTTGGCCATTAAGTGGGTGGCCCTCACTCTCCGCTACTATTTGTTGGGATGAGCGTTCACCCTCTGTTCGGACCACACCCCGCTCCAATGGCTCCACCGCATGAAGGATGCCAGTACCTGGATCACCTGTTGGTATTTGGCATTCCAGCCATTTAAGTTTGAGGTGGTTCACAGACCGGGGCACAGATGGCTGTCGTGGACTACCTCTCCAGAAAAGGGGGGGGAGTAGGCAGTCCGGACGGTCCCCCAGCCTGAGTCGGGTGGTGGGGGTATGTGGAGGTGAGGGCGTGGTTGAGCACCCGTATGGGGGAGAGAGAAAGCAGTAAGGACATCCACCTGAGATGAATTGCTACTAATTACCGTTTCTATGTTCTCAGTGAGAGACAGGGGAGATAAAAGGCGACCCAGTCCACAGAGAGAGCAGAGGGAGTTGCACGCCAGAGACTGCATTTCTGTATTATAGATTGCTGTGCTGAAAAGCTGATCTTTCTTACCCTTTTATGCTGCAAAGCAGACTTTTGTTTTGAGTGTGAGCTGTGAAGCCATTTCTGTTATTTTGTTAATAAAACCTGACTCACGTGGAACGTGGAAACTGGCTCCCGCTTCCTCTTTATCTGTCCTACAAACGAACCTTTGTTACAGTGGACAATGGTATAAGATGCCCTGTTCTCTGCCCAGGTACTCAACCAACAAGGTGCTTGGTACAGACTCACCACTCACTTTAACCTTAGGCCATGTGGGAATTTCTCCCATAAATGCATTATATTCCTTACCTAGGCCTTTAAAGGAAATTACTTGTATTTATGTTATTTAAACATTTTGAAATGTGTCACTCAGATGTTTTTTGCAAACCTTTTTACCAAAAGGCCTTCCACGGCAGACTTTTTCAATGTTATACAGTACCAATGCCTTTCTTATGGAGCACATTATGCTTTTGTTCATCTAATTTTCCAGTTCTACCACACCTTTGAAAGTCCACACCCCTCCCTGAGCCTGCCTGTCTCGTCCTTTAGGACCTCTAAAACTAGATGGACAGTTGGTCCTTCGCTTTTATCAGGAAGAATGTAGCCTGTGAAGATTTGAATGAGGTCTAGCTGTTCTTTACCACGTGTGTGCAGCCAGGCTGATCGGGTTAAGGTTGCACTGCTGTTCCATTATTTAACTGGAAAAGGGTTTCCACTGTATGCATGATGCATAGATACAGTCTCAGCTCATTTGAAAGATTTCCTTATAATATGTGTAATGCCTCACTTGGCAGCATGAAATGGCGATGTTATATCACCGTAGTACTTAATAGTTTGTTTATAATTCAGAGTATAATAATTTACTCACTCTCATGCCATCCCAGATATGTATAACTTTCTTTCTTCTGCTGAACACAAACAAAGATTTCAGAAGAATATTTCAGCTCTGTAATGCAAGTGAATGGATACCAAAATTTTAAAGCTCCAAAAGCATATAAAGACAGCATAAAAGTAATTCATAAGACTTCAGTGGTTAAATCCATGTCTTCAGAACCAATATGCTAGATGTGGGTGAGAAACAGATCAATATTTAAGTCCTTTTTTTACTATAAATCTCCACTTTCACTTTCACTTTCTTCTTTTATTTTTGGTGATTCGCATTCTTCATGCATATCATCACCTACTGGTCAGGGAGGAGAATTTATAGTAAAAAAAGGACTTAAATATTTAGCTGTTTCTCACTCACTTCAAATTGCTTCTGAAGATATAGATTTAACCACAGTAGTCTTATGGATTACTTTTATGCTGCCTTTAGTGTGCTTTTTGGAGCTTCAAAAATGTTATTTTAAGGACTTTTTTATTTTTTATTTTTATGATAAATAATTTTGGTACTGTGTTGGGTAATGGTTGATACAACTTGACATCCAATGTAAAATCTGGGTCCTGAAGCAAAACCAGTTGAGAACCACCAAACTAGATGCTATTGCGTAGTGTAGTGACAGAAGTCTTCTTTTGTTATTTTATTTATTTTTACAAATCATATCTCACCATTACTGGGATTTTTTGGTGAAGAAGTAAAAGTTGAAATGACTCGTGTCAAACAAATGCCCTTTGTCATCAATGGACTCCTGCTTGTCATTAAGGAAATTTTCTTTATCTAATACAACATAAATTGCAGGGACAGAACCCTGCAGCTCTTAAATGGCTGAAGATCACAACATGCAGAATTGTGCAAGACTTTGGTCTCAATGATTTAACTACCCCTACCTGAAATCAGACCTGCATCTTTTGAGTTACCAGTTCATATTCTAAAGAATTGGACTATCAGCTCCACTGGTTTTCTGTATTAATTCCTCTACAAATCGAAAACCCTATTACACTCAGTTAGGAACTGAAAAAGATGTTGATGGCTCTTCAGTTAAAAAGTGACTTTTCTTTTCATCCTTTATTTAGCAACTGACCTGCTGTTGGCCTGGAACCCTGTCTGTTTGGGACTTGTGGAGGGTGTTATTGGAAAAATACAGCTTCATGCTGGTAAGTCACTGGTATATTAGTGAATAAAGGATGAGAGTACATTTGTAATTGATCGTAATGATCATAATAAATTCAGTGTCTCTTGGACTAAGATGTCCAAACATGTAGTCTTAGCATGTTCATCTCTCTGATATCCCATTTACAAGCTAATTAAATAGAAGATGTGCTTATATCTGCTTTAATTGAGCTTGTAGAAGGAAGCAACTGGGTACCAGAGACTCTGGTAATGATAATGATTAACATAATGAAAGGCAGCTTCAGCTAGCACCAGAAATGTCAGTTTAATTTGGTTTACCATTATTTTGAAACTGCTAAATGACTTGCAGTGTGTTGTTGCCCAGCAATCAACCAGTTATCACCAGACAAAACATCTGAACTGCATAGCATTTCAAAGACTACATAGCATATAAATGTAGCTAATATACTAACCAATAGAGAGAAATATTACATTTGGATAGGAGAAAAAAGGTATTTAAACATGAAAAAAATGACACACATCATTTCAAAAAGATTTACTCTTGCACTTGCCCTTACAGAAAAGTAGTGCGGCGATACAATGGTATAGTGAAGATATCAGATGGTGATACCATGGTTCTTTGAGATATACCATGGCACTAAATTATGTATTTACAGGATTCACAGTAATACATTTTCAAAGAAGAAGAAAGCTAAACAAAACAGAAAGACCATGGTACTTTTGTGTAAAAGTGTAATACTAGAGAGGGTGAATTGAAGGGTCATGATTTCTTGACCCTGTATATACCATTCCACTAAATAAATGCCTTTCTTAATAGGTTAGAATTATAAAAAAGTCTTGAGTAATTGTTTGCATAGAAGTTAAATGATGGCATACACCACACTTTCATTTCGTCATTCAGTGGATGAATTAAGAAGTGAGCCTCTGTGCTTTGTTAACAGGTTGACTTTATTTGGCATTTGATGCATCAGTGTGGGTCTCTTTTCCTTTTTTAGTGTGAGAAAAGCAATACTTTCATTAAGTGTTTAGTGCTGACATCTCTATGTATGTATATAGTAAAATAATTGGTTGGTCTTTCGTGCTTGATTGCTGTGTTTTTCTTTTCTTATGCGGTTTCAAAGGAAGACTACACAGATAAATGAGACATATCAGGATTCTGTAGCTATGTACTTTACATACCTTATGTTGTAACATAATCTGGTGGGCAAACCTGATATTTCCTTCTGTACGTACAAAGAGCTTAGGCTTTTCTCATTACATTTTCCACCCAAACATTTCAGAGTTGCCTGCTACAGGGAGGGCCTTAGTCTATTGATTTAGTTTTGAGCTGTTAGTGAAAGTATGACTGCACTGCACCTCGATGTAAATATCTGTGAAGTCATTGTTATAAGAATATTTGCCATTAGAATGAATCATCATCTTGGGCCTCCATGCTGGTCAGAGCAGAGAAATCTGCTGTCATAGTCTGAGGTGTGTCTGGACTGGAACTCTGCACTAATAACACACTCCTTCCCCTTTTGGGCAGATCTTCCTTTGGGCCTGATTCTGATTTGCCAGAAAGCACTGGTGGGCCAGTTGCCAGGAGACCACAAAGTGTACAAGATCACCAAGATAGCAGTAATTCCACTCTCTGAGGATGAACCACAAGATCTGGAATTAGAGGTGAATAAGACTCACTAGGAGTAATAGCTTTTATGCTTTATTAAATTCAGCCAGTGGAAAAAATTCAAATTGTGCAAACATCATCCATGCTGGATTTAATTCAACTATATTGCAATTAGGGCCGGGGCAATATACTGTTGCTAAAACAAATATCCCATTATATATCATATATCTCCTTATATCTTTATTTATATTTTTAAGCCTTTTGATGATGATTCTATGTTTATATATTTGCTCTAAATGGCATTAAATGTTTGTTTTCTTTCTAATCAGCAACCGTCATTTCAACCAAACAGCCATTGTAGCCAAGTAGATTTAAAATGTTAAATGCAAGACGTAAAATACAGTTAAAATCTGGTTAAAAATAAACAAGTAAATAACACAGTCTTTAGGGAACTTAATGTGTAAATAAAATATCATGTTAAAATCACTGGGATATTCACAATGTTGCTTTATTTATAACAAAATCACTGTGAATATATCATGAATATTCGATCACTCAGCCCAACTGACTGAGCTCTGATTCTGTACTAAATTTCTGTAAGTATAGAATGAAACCAAACCCATGAAAGTAAAACTTAGATACACTAGTGTATTCATCTTTACATTTCATAATATAGATGTCTTGCTCTAACATTTT
Source organism: Myxocyprinus asiaticus (assembly GCF_019703515.2). Taxonomy (NCBI): domain Eukaryota; kingdom Metazoa; phylum Chordata; class Actinopteri; order Cypriniformes; family Catostomidae; genus Myxocyprinus; species Myxocyprinus asiaticus. The sequence goes on along the minus strand of NC_059364.1, from coordinate 23,138,601 downwards.
AACAGTTATTTATTGTCATTATTCATTGGATCCTCATAGAATTTACTGGACAGTCTTCCAAATTCCCACTTGTTAATGTGCCCAGTTGATACTTAGGCCCATGGCAACCCATTAGATATTTTAGCCCTCTAGTGTAGTGAATGGTTGACATACACTGCCTGGCCAAAACAAAAGTCGCTGTTTGGATTTAAATAAGCAAATGCTTAAGAGCCTATGATTGGATAATTATTGCAGTGATTTTTTTATCACTCCCAATTTGGAATGCCCAATTCCCACTAATTCCTCGTGGTGGCGCAGTCACTCACCTCAATCCGGGTTGCGGAGGACAAGTCTCAGTTGCCTCCGCTTCTGAGACAGTCAGTCCGAGCATCTTATCACGTGGCTCGTTGTGCATGACACCGCGGAGACTTATAGCATGTGGAGGCTCATGCTACTCTCCATGATCCACGCACAACTTACCACGTGCCCCACTGAGATCGAGAACCACTAATTGTGACCACGAGGAGGTTCCCCCATGTGACTTTACCATCCCTAGCAACCGGGCAAATTTGGTTGCTTAGGAGACCTGGCTGGAGTCACTCAGCACACCCTGGATTCGAACTCATGACTCCAGTGGTGATAGTCAGTGTCAATACTCGCTGAGCTACCCAGGCCCAGTGATTAAAATGTTTCAGCTGGCAAAAATTATTTTAACCCTAACTGATGCAGTGTGTAGCTTCTCATTTCTTAAACAACCATGTCTGAAATGTATCTTGTGGTTGTGGAAAAGATGTCACTGTGTTTCAAACGAAGCAAATTATTGGCCTGCATCAAGCAAAGAAAACAACTAAGGAGATTGCTGAAATCACTGAATTTGGTTTAAGAACTGACCAACGCATTATTAAAACCTGAAAGAATAGTGGTGAACCGTCAGCTTCATGGAAGAAATGTGGTCTGAAAAAATCTTGAATGATTTTGATCAGAGATCACTAAAATGCTTGGTGAAGTCACATCGTAAAAAATCGACAGTAGAACTCACAGCTATGTTTAAAAGTGAAAGTAAGAGCATTTCCACACGCAAAATGCGACGAGAACTTACAGGATTGGGATTAAACAGCTGTGTGGCCACAAGAAAGCCACTTATTAGTAGGGCTGGGTATCGCCAGCCACCTCACGATATGATACATATTGCGTTACACGTGTCACGATTTTATATATTGCGATACATCGAATTATCATGGTCAGATTTCGCTTTTAATTTCAATTCATTTGAGTATAGTTCAGTTATAATGTCCATTTTGCTTACATACAGTATGAAAGAAATTCTCTTTCAGCTAATGCTGTTATTCATTATACAGGGGACCTTCTAACTTGTTGAATTAAGGACATTAAAAAAAAAAAAAAAAATCCATCATTTTGGTGACATTTTTGCTTTTTAAAAACTGTAGTCCATGTATTACACCAATAAATATGGTGTATTGAAATTGCATATATACAGTATATTGTTACATGTTTGTTGTTTACATGACTAATTTGTACTATTCTAAGTATTTACTTAGATTTGTAGAACAAGTGCTAAAATTGTACTGTCTCTTTAAGAGCTTTGGCAGGGAATTTGACTGTATTGTTTTTTTGTTTGAATGGCTTCTTTACAGCATCCATGCTATATGTGATTAGAATTAAATATTTATTTTGTTGTTTTGATAAATAACTGACTGTAGAGAACAGAAAGGATATTAAAAGAGACATTATTTAACAACAAATGGTTTGCTTGGATCTAGCCTTTGGACTCACATTACACAGAAAGTCAAAGCTTTTACTTTCAGCATGCAGTGAAAAGATCTCGGTGCTGAATTTCTTCGCTACTACACCACTCAAACACTGGTGAGTGAAATCTAAAAAATTACAAGTCAGTGGCTAATCACAGACATTTATTTGTAGCAAATGGGAAGTATTTACACACATCTTATTGTTAGGGATTGCAGATAGTTAGAAAGAGCGATCTTGGCATTTTAAGAATCGACATTGGGATTGTACAAATGAAGGTTAAGTAGAAAATCAATATTTTTGCCTGGCCCTAGATCCAAACGCGTGAGAGATCCAACATGTCTGTGAGAGAAACCGTGAATCCTGCAGGATCAGTTTTTCTCTTTAGTGCCTCAGAAGCGTCTCTGACAGCACTGAAAATATCACGATATAACACGATACATGGATCTAAGTATCGATACAATATCGTGAGAAAAAGTATCGCAATATATCCATATTTGATTGTATCGACACAGCCCTACTTGTTAGTGTGGCTAATCGGAAAAAAAGACTTCAGTGTGCTAGGGAGCTTAAAGATTGGTCTGTGGAGCAATGGAAAAAGGTAATGTGTTCTGATGAGTCCAGATTTACCCTTTTACAAAGTGATGGGTGCGTCAGGGTAAGAAGGGAAGCACATGAAGTGATGCATCCGTTACGAATAGTGCCCACTGTACAAGCCTCTGGAGGCAGTGTTATGATCTGGGGTTGCTTCAATTGGTCAGGTCTAGGCTTAGCAACGTTATGCAGCAATAAAATGAAGTCAGCTGACTACCTGAATGTACTGAATGACCAGGTTATCAATGGATTTTTTTCCCCTGATGGCACGGGCATATTCCAGGACAACAATGCCAAGATTCATCATGCTCAAATTGTGAAAGAGTGGTTCAGGAAGCATGAGGAATCATTTTCACACATGAATTGGCCACTACAGAGTCCTGACCGTAACCCAATTGAAAGTCTTTGAGATGTGCTGGAGAAGACTTTAAGGAGTGGTTCGACTCTCCCATCATCAATACAAGATCTCGGCCAAAAATTAATGCAACTCTGGATGGAAATAAATGTTGTGACATTGCATAAGGTTGTCTAAACAATGCCATGGTGAATGCGCACTGTAATCAAAGGTAAAGACGGTCCAATTAAACATTAGAGTATGCAACTTTTTTTTTTTTTGGCCAGGCAGTGTACAATTAGTTGAAGAGTAGTGGTGTGTGTTTCTAAGAGGTTCCAGAGGAAGCATGATGTTTCTAAGGAGTCAGTCTCTCAGGAGAGCCTCTTGAATTGAAAGGAAAATGTAAGTGAAACAGTCAGAGTCATAATTGCCCTTGTTTAACTTGGATAGCAGCTTTCCTGGGTAGTTTGACTCTAGTCGTTATTTCTGTTTTATGGGTGCTGAATCTGCACTGGCATCAACAGGCCAGTTTTAGTATGCGTCTTGGCACCCTTTTGGTTTTAATTAGAGCAATTAATATACAGCATTTTCTGATAGCTTTTACCCAGAGAAGCAGGTTCTCAGAAGGATTTACATTTTCTACATCTGTCTCACCTCCAGTTCCAGGAAAAAGTATATTAAACCTTTATCATGACTTTCTGCATTAATTGGTTATAAAATTTGAAGTCACAACAATAGACAAACACTGTCTGCTCAAAGGAATAGTTCACCCAAAAATGAAAATTCTCTCACCATTTACTCACTCTTATGCCATCACAGATGTGTATGACTTTCTTTCATCTGCTGAACACAAAAGAAGATTTTCTGAAGAATATCAGCTCTTTGTCCATACAATACAAATGAATGGTGGCCAGAACTTTGAAGGTCCAAAAAAAAACATAAAGGCAGCATAAAAGTAATACATATGACTCCAGTGGTTAAATCCATATCTTCGGAAGCAATATGATCGGTGTGGGTGAGAAACAGATCAATATTTAAGTCCTTTTTTTACTATAAATCTCCACTTCTTTTGTTTTTGGTGACTCACATTCTTTGTGCATATCACCACCTACTGGGCATGGTGGAGAATTTATAGAAAAAAAGACATAAATATTGATCTGTTTCTCATCCACATTTATCATATCGCTTCAGAAGACATGGAATGAACCACTGGAGTCGTGTGGATTACTTTTATGCTGCCTTTATATGCTTTTTGGACCTTCAAAGTTCTGGCCACATTCACTTCATACAGAACTGAGATATTCTTCTAAAATCTTTGTTTGTGTTCTGCAGAAGAAAGAAAGTTATACACATCTGGGATGGCATGAGGGTGAGTACATGATGAGAGAATTATCATTTTTGGTGGAACTATCCCTTTAAACACACAAACAATTATGCCTTTATTGACAATATATGTCATAATTTGCTCCCAGCACTGTAAAGATTTACATGGTGTGGTCAATAAAAATGAATGTATCATTGTTTGTATGTTTGTCTATTGTTGTGACTTCATTCAAGATAAAATGCAGAAAAAAAACGATAAATTCCTATAACCGAATATAAAAATAAACTTTTTTGCTTCATCACTGATGATAGCAAATCATTCTGTCAGCAACACACTCTACTGTATTTGCAATAAACAATTCCCTCTACATTGAAATAGTCTATTTGCTAAACATTTCATCTCATTCTCTTTCAGCTTTGTAAAAAACATCATTTTGGAATCAACAAACCTGAGAAAATCACCCAGTCACCGGATGAGTCAAAGTTCCTGCTCAAGACACTGAGTCAGATCAAATCTAATGTTGCCGTGCCCATCAAGAAAAAGGTTGATGATTGATGAAGGATCATTTCAATTCATCAAAATGAACTTGGCAGATGTCATTATCTTCACTTTGTTTGTTCACTCCCATCCAGTATACCCCTGCCTTTCAGGTGAAAGAAAATAAAGAGAAGGAGCGTCTGGAGAGGCGGCTGCTTGATGAGCTCTATAAGATATTCATGGACTCTGATTCATTTTACTATAGTCTGACCTATGACCTTACCAATACAGTCCAGCGACAGGGAATGTTAGGCAAGTCAGATTTGCCCCTCTGGAAAAAGGTGAGACCCTCCAAGTGTTTTGAAGTAAAACATTAAAAAGTAATTATTTTTGCTTTGTGGTTTAACAGTGATTTATTTATTAAGACAAAATTTAGAATATATTAAAGCAATCACATGCATGGCCATGTTTAAGGTGGGGGGTGGTAGGGGTTAGGGGGGCATTGCCCCTCTAGATTTCCAAGACGTATATAGCAAGACGTTTTGCCTTTGCACTATTTTGTGGTATTCAGTCTTTTTATCTCATCAGATTCAATTTAGACAAACTCTCAACTCAATATCATAAAATATATACAGTGTTTTTTTATTTGCCATGGTACTGTGTATTTAAATTTACATTTAGTCAGTAAACAAATGCTTTTATCCAAAGCGACTTCCAAATGAGAAGCTAGCGAGCAATTTGTCATACTAAAGTCAAAAACATCTGCAGTATTGCACTGCCAAGTTCTCAATGTGTCTGTATATACAGCAGCGGCACAGAATAGCGGTATAGGAAACGCTGCTGTTAGCTTTATGTATGTGATGATGTTGCTAACTCTTTTGCACTCATCCCACACATACAGGATACACAGGTATAGATACGTTTCACTTCCACTTTCTTTAAGAATACACTATTTATAAATCATTCTAAACAGCAATACAAAGTTAATGCAAAAACAATGAATTAGGCAAAAAAGTCCATAAATAATGTTAGAAAATTCACAGAGCACCGATCACCAAGTGTTTTGTCTTGTAGGTGGATGATAGATTCTTCTGGAACAAACACATGATCAAAGACCTTATCAACTTGCAGGTTCAGACGTTTTTCTATATTTTAAATATTTTCTTTTCAAAAATGTAAACCAGCCCTGCATGTTCATGAAATGAGATGTCCTGTTTCACAGGTGCCTCAGGTGGACTTTTGGGTGATTCCTATCATCCAAGGCTTTGTGCAGGTGGAGGAGCTTGTGGTAAACTACAACGAGAGCTCTGATGAAGAGAAGAGCAGCCCGGATACGCCTCTGCAGGTACCCACCTGTGTGGATGATATTCACCCACGTTTTACCGTGGCCCTCATATCCAGACGAAGCCGTCACCGTGCAGGTACAGTACACATAAAACAGTGGTTCTCAACAAAGTACCCTCTGATTTTTTTCATTCGCTTTGAGCCTAAGCTTAAGGACCGTAACATGCCATGCTCATAATGCCATATTTTTATTAATATGTTGTTCCTGCAGTTGCATATCTGTGGAAGGACCCTATTAGAGTGGCATATAAAAACATACACCATAATATAATATTTAGAAAGGATTACAATGTAACTCCACAAGTTAATATGCAAATTTCAAACAAATAAATAATAAATATTGCAAACTTCTCCTGTCTTTCTAGAAGCGTTAGGAACAGACTTGTTACATTATCGATTGACTAAAGTAAATTTGAGTGCTGAATATAGTGTTTCTGAGTCAAAACAGCCCACGTTTAAAGCTTGCCTTCATAAAATTGCCTTTGAGGTTAAATAGAGTAATACTGTATTTTGCATACAATATAATATCATATCTTGCATACGTACGTACTTACTTAACCTTTATTGTCCCCCGTGAGGGCAATTTGTTCTGCAGCAGTGAAATACAACACATACATAGAAAAAAGCAATACAAATACAAATTACACCTAAAAGCATATAATAAATATTAAAAGAATAAAATCAACAGGACATCAGCTGGAAATCATCATTACAGCCTGAAAACTTGATATGAAGGCTACCTTTTTCGATTTGAGTTAAGCAGAGAAATAGCATATGGTACAAATGAAAATTTAAATCTATTTGTTTTAGCTAAAGAAACCCTGTATAAAGACCCTGAAGGCAGTATCTGAAAAGCATCATGAAGAGAATGAGTATTGTCAGATATAACGTTGTTTGCTTTCTTAAGCTGCTGCATAGTAAATAGATCAGACAGTCTGGGCAGATTAACTCCTACAGTTTTTCTACACATTTTTACAACCCTCAAATGTGCATTTTTTTGTTTAACTCTTAGAGAAGCAAACCAGCAAATCATTGAAAATGTCAGATACGATTCAATGAAGGCCCTGTAAAAAGCACTCATCAATGTCCTGTCAATATTACATTTCCTCAAACGAGAGTCATTGCTGACTCATTTTACACACTCTCTCTGTGTTCATCTCAAAATTTTATTTGTTGTCTATTATAGTACCTAAATACTTATAGCTTTCCACAGTTTCAATACAGTTACGCCAGAAATCAATGCACATATCTTTTTTCTTTTTTTGACAATGCACATATCTTTTGTTTTTCCAGTATTCAGATATAGACCTGCCTCACAACACCACTTAAAAATACACTCAGCAACAGTGCTGTGAACTTGCTCCTCACCAACCTACAAACTCACTATTACTGTGTCGTCAGCATACTTCAAGATACACCGATCAGCCACAACATTTAAACTACCTGCCTAATATATTGTAGGTCCCCCTCGTGCCGCCAAAACAGTGCCAACCCGCATCTCCGAATAACATTCTGAGATGCTATACTTTTCACCACAAATTGTACAGAGCGGTTATTTGAGTTACTGTAGACTTTATCAGTTTGAACCAGTCTGGCCATTCTCCGTTGACCTCTCTCATCAACAAGGCATTTCCATCCGCAGAACTGCCCCTCACTGGATGTTTTTTGTTTTTGGCACCATTCTGAGTAAATTCTAGAGACTGTTGTGTGAGAAAATCCCAGGAGATCAGCAGTAACAGAAATACTCAAACCAGCCCATCTGGCACCAACAATCATGCCGCGGTCCAAATCACTGTGATCACATTTTTTACCCATTCTGATGGTTGATGTGAACATTAACTGAAGCTCCTGACCCGTTTCTGCATGATTTTATGCACTGCACTGCTGCCACACGATTGGCTGATTAGATAATCGCATGGATGATTGCTGGTGCCAGATGCGCTGGTTTAAGTATTTCTGTAACTGCTGATTTCCTGGGATTTTCACACACAACAGTCTCTAGAATTTACTCAGAATGGTGCCAAAAACAAATTACATCCAGTGAGCGGCAGTTCTGTGGACAGAAATGCCTTGTTGATGAGAGAGGTCAACAGAGAATGGCCAGACTGGTTCGAACTGACAAAGACTACGGTAACTCAGATAACCGCTCTGTACAATTGTGGTGAGAAGAATAGTTTGGCGCTGTTTTGGCGGCACGAGGGGGACCTACACAATATTAGGCAGGTGGTTTTAATGTTGTTGCTGATCGGTGTATACCGATTCTCAAATTGACTACGACATTCATCGGTGTCAAGAATATAAAGGAGCGGAGTAGGTACACACCCCTGAGGAGCCAACAAAGTCAGCTTAATTGTGTTAAAAGCTGAAGAGAAGTCTACAAATAATAACCTTGCATGATTACCGCTTGCCTCCAGATGTTTGTATAACAAATCAAGCAAGGTCAGGGTTGCCTCCTGAACACATCTACCAATTCTATAGGCAAACTGCATCGGGTCCAGTAAGTTGTTTGTTTTTTCTATTAAATTATATTGTATAATTTTTTCAAATGTCTTCATAACAAGTGAAGTCATGGTCTATAGTCTTTCAAACTCTTAGGGCGATTATGTTTAGCAATAGGAACTATAATGAACTGTTTCCAAAGTTTCGAAACATAATGCGTGTTGATGGACCAATTAGAAATAAAGGTAAAAATTGGACCCAATTGCTCTGCACACTGATAGAGCACCCTACCACCAATTCCATCTGGAACCGGACTCATTAGTTTTGGACTGTTTGAACAGTTTTATAACACACTCATCCTTAAAACAAGTTGCTATTTTACTACCATCCTGTATAAGGTGTTTAGAAACTACATTATCCATACTATGATTCTGCTTCTCAAATCTAGTATAGAATTTATTAAATTCCTCTGCAAGAACACCATCTGACTTAACCACTTCCTCTCATATCAGTTGCCTCTTAAAATGAGCAAAAATCACGCAATCCCAAAGTAATAGAGTCTGAGACGCACAAAGCTACAGTATATTAAACTTGTGAATAAATCAGAAATGAGAAAACAACAACATTTAAATAAATGAAATAAATATGAAATAACTAAAATGTACATTTTTGTTTTTTTTATTATTTTATCACGGTTTGAAAACCACTGACATAAGAGAATAAAGTAAATAGAATCTACTCAGTGTACATTCAAAAGGATTTGGTCTTATGGTAATATTATCATGTGCTTTCCACTAAAGGAATGCGCTACAAGCGGAGGGGGGTGGACACAGACGGACATGTGGCCAACTATGTGGAGACCGAGCAGCTAATTCATGTTCATAGTCACACGCTGTCCTTTGTACAGACACGAGGCTCTGTCCCAGTGTTTTGGAGCCAAGCTGGATACCGCTACAACCCCAGACCTCGGATAGAGAAAGGTGGGGCGTATCTGTGTAATCAATTTCTGACTAAGACAGAAATTAGACCTTACTCACAGCTCAGTTTAGCATTTCTGTTTATTGCAAAGTTATCACTTTGATGCATCAGTGTAGTTATTGTTTGGAAAAGTTATATTTTGTGAATGGCGTCAGGTGTGGACCAGGTGTACTTTCAAGGCTTCTTAGTTGAACATGGTACTCAGGACTCAGTGGTGACAGATCAGCTCTTTACTGTGACTTTAATATTTGTATCCAACAGCAGCACTATGTTTCCAACATAAATAAGTTTTCATAGCCCTTGAAGAATCTGTAAGATTGTTATACATCTTTAAAAATTAAGAGATATCATAAAAATTTCTTATGTACAAGCGTAAGCTGTTCCAGAGTTTTGGGGTGGCTACTGCAAAAGCCCTGTCACCCTTTTGCTTTAACCTGGACCTGGGAACAATCAAAGTTCTCTGTCCAGAGGACCTAAGAGACCTTGTGGGATTATGTAGCTGCAATAGATTAGAAAGTTAAGATGGGGCTAAACCATTCAGTGATTAAAAAACAAATAATACGAGCGTAAAATCTATTCTGTAGCACACCGGCAGGCAATGTATAGACACCAAGATGGGAGAGATATGATCTCGCTTGCGTGTAGCCGTCAAGAGCCTAGCAGCAGCATTCTGAACCATTTGCAGATGAGACAGTGATGACTGACTGACTCCTACATATAGAAAATTACAGTAGTCCAGTTGTGTGGAAACAAAGGTGTAAATCACTCCCTCAAAATCAATAAAAGTAAGAAAAGGCTTAATTTTGGCCAGTAATCTTAAATGAAAAAAGCTAGATTTGACAACTGAGTTAATCCGTTTGTCAAATTTAAGAGTGTTATCAAACAGTACACCGAAGTTCTTCACAACTGGTTTACAAAAAGGGGCAAAAGGGCCCAGGTTTGATGAATCGAGGATGTCCAAGCCCCCAAAACAAACAATCTGTTTTACTTTCATTTAGATTTAGAAAGTTCAAAGACATCCACGCTTTAATATCATCCAAGCAGGTCAGTAAGGATTCTTGAGCACTCCTAATATTTTTTCTCAGTGGCAGATAAATTTGCATGTCATCCGCATAACAATGAAAAGAGATGCCATGTTTATTAAAAATGGACCCTAAGGGCAGCATATACAATGAAAACAAAGTAGGACCAAGGATGGACCCTTGGGGAACCCCAAAAGTGAGGGGGGCAGAAAAGGATGAGACTTGACCAAAGTTAACTGAAAAACTTCTATTGGCCAAGTAAGATTTAAACCATTTGAGATCAGGTCCTTGGATACCTACTGACTGCTCAAGGTGGGAGAGAAGGATACCATGATCTATGGTATCAAATGCTGCACAAATGCTGAGGTCCAATAACACAAGAATCACAGAGTCTCCAGAATCAACAGATACAAAAATGTCATTAAGAACTTTTAAATGTGCAGACTCTGTGCTATGGTGCGCCAAAATCCAGACTGGAAGACTTCAAAAACAGCATTTGTATACAAAAAACTCTGCAATTGACTGAGAACAAATTTCTCAAAAACCTTAGAAAGGAAAGGCAGTTTCAAAATCAGTCTAAAGTTCATGTAAACTGTTGGGTCCATATTAGGTTTTTTTTTTTTAAAAGAGTAGGCTGTACCACAGCATGTTTAAAATATGTCGGCACAGACCCAGTTATAAGACAACTATTAATTATAGTCACGATACCAGGCCCAATAGTATTAAAAACTTGTTTGAAAAATCTATATGGAATAATGTCATTTGGACAGTTCAAATCATCTACTATTTCAGCCAGAAAAGAAATAGTAACAGGCTCAAACTAGTTAAAAGCAGCAGGACATATAAAAGGAACAGAAGGATCCTGAGCTGGAGATAAGCAATCTAATATTATTAATCCTATTAACAAAACATTGAGGATCTTGCAGATTCTGAAAGGGGCATGTAAACCAATGAGAAAATGTTATGTAAGCTTATGTGCAGAACTGTAGCATGTTATCTCATGGCTGTTTTATGTTGCAGGAGAGAGGGAAATGATGCCTTACTTTGCCTCTCACTTTGAACAGCAAGTTGAGATTTACAAAAAATTGGTAAGTGTTCTATAGCAATTTCAAGTACAGGTGCATCTCAATAAATTAGAATATCATGGAAAAGTTCATTTATTTCAGTAATTCAACTCAAATTGTGAAACTTGTGTATTAAATAAATTCAATGCACACAGACTGAAGTAGTTTAAGTCTTTGGTTCTTTTAATTGTGATGATTTTGGCTCACATTTAACAAACACCCACCAATTCACTATCTCAAAATTAGAATACATCATAAGACCAATAAAAAAAAAAAAAAACATTTTTAGTGAACTGTTGGCCTTCTGGAAAGCATGTTCATTTACTGTATATGTACTCAATACTTGGTAGGGGCTCCTTTTGCTTTAAATTACTGCCTCAATTCGGCGTGGCATGGAGGTGATCAGTTTGTGGCACTGCTGAGGTGGTATGGAAGCCCAGGTTTCTTTGACAGTGGCCTTCAGCTCATCTGCATTTTTTGGTCTCTTGTTTCTCATTTTCCTCTTGACAATACCCCATAGATTCTCTATGGGGTTCAGGTCTGGTGAGTTTGCTGGCCAGTCAAGCACACCAACACCATGGTCATTTAACCAACTTTTGGTGCTTTTGGCAGTGTTGGCAGGTGCCAAATCCTGCTGGAAAATGAAATCAGCATCTTTAAAAAAACTGGTCAGCAGAAGGAAACATGAAGTGCTCCAAAATTTCTTGGTAAACGGGTGCAGTGACTTTGGTTTTCAAAAAACACAATGGACCAACACCAGCAGATGACATTGCACCCCAAATCATCACAGACTGCGGAAACTTAACACTGGACTTCAAGCAACTTGGGCTATGAGCTTCTCCACCCTTCCTCCAGACTCTAGGACCTTGGTTTCCAAATGAAATACAAAACTTGCTCTCATCTGAAAAGAGGACTTTGGACCACCGGGCAACAGTCCAGTTCTTCTTCTCCTTAGCCCAGGTAAGACACCTCTGACGTTGTCTGTGGTTCAGGAGTGGCTTAACAAGAGGAATACAACAACTGTAGTCAAATTCCTTGACACGTCTGTGTGTGGTGGCTCTTAATGCCTTGACCCCAGCCTCAGTCCATTCCTTGTGAAGTTCACCCAAATTCTTGAATCGATTTTGCTTGACAATCCTCATAAGGCTGCGGTTCTCTCAGTTGGTTGTCCATCTTTTTCTTCCACACTTTTTCCTTCCACTCAACTTTCTGTTAACATGCTTGGATACAGCACTCTGTGAACAGCCAGCTTTTTTGGCAATGAATGTTTATGGCTTACCCTCCTTGTGAAGGGTGTCAATGATTGTCTTCTGGACAACTGTCAGATCAGCAGTCTTCCCCATGATTGTGTAGCCTAGTGAACCAAACTGAGAGACCATTTTGAAGGCTCAGGAAACCTTTGCAGGTGTTTTGAGTTGATTAGCTGATTGGCATGTCACCATATTCTAATTATTTGAGATAGTGAATTGGTGGGTTTTTGTTAAATGTGAGAAAAAATCATCACAATTAAAAGAACCAAAGACTTAAACTACTTCAGTCTGTGTGCATTGAATTTATTTAATACACGAGTTTCACAATTTGAGTTGAATTACTGAAATAAATGAACTTTTCCACGATATTCTAATTTATTGAGATGCACCTGTAGTTTAATGTTTCAATTTTAAGTAGTGTAAAAAGCAAATAGAAGTAATTAATGCTGAGGTTTTCAGTAATATGCAGTCATTTTGTCATCAGGTCATCATTAATTTAGTGGACCAAAATGGACGTGAGAAGATTATTGGTGATGCATTCCTCAAACAAGTGCTGCTGTACAATAATCCCAATCTAACATACGTTTCATTTGACTTCCATGAGCACTGGTAAGAAACTCAACTCTATGTACAGAAAATAAAAGTGATTTCTAGTTTAACATTTATTTCATTTAATAATTGCCATTGCATGAAATAACATAAATTGGTTTTTGGGAGTGTGCCATTCCTGGAGAGCATCATGAAATCTAATTTACCATTTGGATGTAAATTACCTTTTACATCCAAATGGTAATCTGAAATTTCGTGTTGGATGAAAGATGACCACCTCCAACTCAATTTAGCAAAGATGGAGCTGCTTCTTGTTCCTGCAAGCCCATCAGTTCATCATAACTTTACCATTCAACTAGACTCGTCAACAGTCACAGGACATCCAGGACAGCCAGAAATCTTGGGGTTGTGTTTGACGACCAATGGAACTTCACGGACCACATCGCAAGAACTGCTCAATCATGCAGATTTGCTCTGTATAACATTAGGAAAATCAGACCCTTCCTATCTGAGCATGCTACACAACTCCTTGTCCAGGCTCTTGTTATATCTAGACTGGACTACTGCAATGCATTTCTGGCAGGACTTCCTGCATGTACAGTCAAACCTTTGAAATTTATCCAGAACGCAGAGGCACGATTGGTCTTCAACGAGCCAAAGAGAGCACGCATCAAGCCTCTTTTCATCGAGCTGCACTGGTTGCCAATGGTTTGCATCAAGTTCAAGCCATTGATGCTTGCTTACAGAACAACCACTGGCTCCGCACCTCCTATCAACACTCGCTACTTTAAGTCTATGTACCCTCAAGAATCTTACAAATCAGCGGGTGAGCCTTGTGGTGCCATCTCACAGAGCCACAAAATCACTTTCCCGAAGTTTCACTTCAGCTGTTCCTCACCGGTGAAACGACCTGCCAAACTCCACCCGAGCAGCTAATTCTCTTGCCACCTTCAAGAAACATCTAAAGACGCATCTCCTTTGTGAGCATTTGATGCAAGAACTGTCTTCTTTCTTCTTCTTAAAAAAAATATCTCTCTCTCAACAAAAGAGTGCTTCTCTGAGCAATTTGCTACTTAGTATTACAGCACTTAGGTTTAGTCCATTTTCAACATGTTTTCTGCAGATTTTAGCTTCTGTTATGAAGTGTGAATGCTTTAACCCGTTAACATGGTCTAAATAAATATGTGCCATGCATACTGTGTGAAACAAGCCTTATGGTGAAATCTTATCAGTTAGAGAACAAACAGATTTTCTTAATCTCTTCCCAGTCGAGGGATGAAGTTTGAGAATGTGCAGACTCTCACTGATGCCATCTCTGACATCATCACAGACATGAGATGGGCCTGGTGAGTCGTTTTTTCTCCATTTTTGCCTTTCTTTCAATGTCATTTGAACGGCAGATTTATTATAGTCCATCTGCTTTGTTTTGCAAATAGGGTGGACCAAGCAGGAGTCATCTGCCAACAGGAGGGCATCTTCCGTGTTAATTGCATGGATTGCCTGGATAGAACTAATGTGGTACAGGCTGCTATCGCCCGTGTTGTCATGGAGCAGCAGGTATGCAAGTTCACCTTTGAGCTTGGAATACATTCCACAGATAAACTCAAACATAAAACCTAAAGCAAATTTTAAGTCATCTTTCTTTTGTGAAACACAAATAGAGATGTTAGGCAGAATGTTATCCTCAGTCACCATTCACATAGATTGCATCTTTTTTCCATACAATGACAGTGAATAGGGACTGAGGCTAAAATTTTGTGTTTCACAGAAGAAAGAAAAATTTACTCGCCTTACAAAATGGTTTGTAAGGCGAGTAAATAGTGACAGAATTTTCATTTTTGAGTGAACTGTCCCTTTAAAATAAATGATAAATGTAAATAAACATTTGGCTTCTAAAAGCACTGCCATACTGCACCCACAGAATAGTATAGTGACTTGGTTACACTCAGCTATTCCAGGTAGGCCAGTACATTATAAAAGCCTTTTGATCTTTTTGGTTCCAGCTGAAAAAGCTTGGTGTAATGCCACCCGAGCAGCCACTGCCCCTCAAGTGTTACAGGATCTATCAGGTGATGTGGGCCAACAATGGAGACACCATTAGCCGTCAGTATGCTGGCACAGCTGCCCTAAAGGTAAATTGATAGAATGCCTGCCATTGATTTAATGCTGACATTGATTTATCTTTCAACAGCATCAACAGCATACAGTATTTAGCCTACTTGATAAGTCAGTTTATCCTTTGACTTCACTTTGGAAATAACACACAGATCTCAGTGAGGGTGCTTTTGCTTAAAAAACTATATTAAATACTGTATAGTCAATTATCTTTAGATTTTTAAGTCTTTATTAAAGGCTTCTATTTATTTGAGCAGTCAATTATCTTTTGGTTATTTTGTAATATAAAGTTAAAGCCTTTTGATGTGTGTAATCTGTTGTGTAGGGTGATTTCACACGAACAGGAGAGCGAAAGTTGGCTGGGGTGATGAAGGATGGTGTGAACTCAGCTAATCGTTACTATCTGAACCGCTTCAGAGACGCCTACCGACAGGCCGTCATTGGTGAGAATTATGTTATGTGACTCGTTACATATTCAGTTGACTCCATATTTAAAAAATCATACAATAGGCCATCTTGTATTTATCTGTACCCTATCATTCATGTATCTCTGCTTCTTCCAGATCTCATGATGGGGCTTCCAGTTACGGAAGACCTGTACTCCATCTTCAGCAAAGAGAAGGAGCATGAGGAGAAGGAGAGCCAAAGAGGAGCTCAGGAGCAGGTCAGCCTTCTGCTGCAGACATACATGCAGCTGCTGCTGCCTGAAGATGAGAAGTTCCATGGTGGGTGGGCCCTTATCGACTGCGATCCAAGGTGAGCACTCCACATGTCACCATTCTTTAGCAATGCTTTGTTCTCATTTTAAGCACAATGTTTGTAAAGCATAATACTACAAAACATATACAATACAATAATAATTAAAAAAAAGACAAAAACAATTATATTCTTAGTATACTTTTCCTCCTACAGTTTATTCTCAATGGCTCAAAGGTACTCGTTCATATGTTTTTTTTATTCCCCCCATTTGGTGCTATAATAATTTTTTGGGTGAAGGAGCCATATTTCCTCAAATCCTTGGAGCATTTGTTGGTGGTATGTCATGGTGTTCAGTGATGGATACCTAAAAACAGTTACTGGTTTTTTGGAATTTCCTTCTGAGGTTGATTAAATCTTTGATTAAATATTGAGGTACTCTGACCACAGTATGTGATGCTTATTTGACTTATACTTTCACACATATCTCAAGATATGTATGAAATACCTTTTAATGCAATTCCATAAATTTTTCATTGTCTGTCTTGTTTTTATATGCCAAGGATTTAATTGTACTATTCTTGAGCAAAGCCTCTTTTTCAAGGTTTTGACTGTTCATTATGCCATTCTTATAGTCTAATAGATGCCACGCACAAAGATGTTGATGTTCTTCTTCTGCTGTCCAACTGTGCATATTATGTAGCCTAGTAAGTGCATTTTCTCAGTGTTTCTGATTAAAAGAGTAAAAATCCTTTCCTTGACATTGGTTCAGTAACACCATTCCACTTTATTGTTGCTATTTAGCTATGATGAGGAAGCAGACAAAGTCAACCAGTACCAGAGACTCAGTTTAGAAGGCCTTGAAAGGATTGAAATTGGTAAGAACATATATAAAAACCTGTGGGCCTCATCGGGCTGAATTTCTGTCCTATAAAATAAAGTATTATGTTGTGATTGATTGATATCATGACAGCTATTGCCAATGTTGGTCTTTTTAGGTCCAGAACCTACTCTGTTTGGAAAGCCTAAGTACTGCTGCATGCGACTGCACTATAAGAATGGGGAAATAAGCGGTTACTTCCATACACTTAGAGCTGTCACGCGGAATGCAGAGGATGATGGAAAAGGTAGGGTCTTGTACATCATGATTTGTAGTGGATCTAGTTCATGTTTATTCTCTGCTGAAAAAAAAATAAATAAAACCGCACAGCTGGTCATGGAATGCTGGTGTTCCAAAAATACTTTTTATCTTATTAACCAGTTTTGGTTTTGCTGGTAAAAAAACATGGCTATGTAGATCCACCAGCATCAAATATGCACCAACCAGCCTAGACCAGCATGAAAATTGCATGCTGGTTAAGATTATCTTTTTAGCAGGGTTGCATAATTCTAAGTTGGTTAAGTTGATACAAGATAACTTGGCTTGGTCTCTGCTGGCACAACATGAAGGGTGTTCGTGTTAAATTATTGATCCTTTCCTCTACACTTGTTGGACTGTTTGCATTTCAGACACACTCCAGTGCATTGCTGAAATGCTTCAAATTACAAAGCAAGCTATGGGGCTTGATGTCCAGGTCGTTGAGAAGAAATTAGAGAGGTAAAAAACTTTATGGGTTGATGGGTTGCTTCAGAGAACTTTATGGTTATTATCTGATTTCATGCTACAAATTGTGCTGTATACTTGGTTGTTGATAAATCTTGTTTTGTCTCAGGAGACACAGTAAACCACATGAGGATATAATGGGAATACAAGGAAAGGCCGTGGACCAAGTCCTTGGGTCTGGTTTGGCTCAAGGCAAAAGCTTCCTCTTGAACAAGTTCTCAACGCTAAACCAGAAAGTTAAGCAGACAAAGACCAACGTCAACATCGGAAACTTCAAGCCTTTAGGGAGACTAGGGACATTCTCAAAGCCTGAGGTGAAAGTGAACTTCCTAAAGCCCAACTTGCATATGAACCTCTGGAAATCCGACAGCAGTTTAGAGACTTCTGATAGTAATACTGGTTCGGCAGCCCTGAAAGACCTTAATGATGAACATTCTGAAGAGATCTCTGATTCTGATTCCTACAACTCGGATGTGCATCCATGCTCAGGATCTCGGGAAAATGTAGACTATGTGCTTCCTAGCTGTGGAATTGTAGCATCTGCACCACGACTTGGCAGTCGCTCACAATCTGTTAACAGTGCTGAGCTTGCAGTCCCCTCTGTCATTCGAGTCACGGGCTGTGATAACAAGACTGCGGACACCTTGTCAGCTGACCCAGATGACCAGTCTCCTGGGGCAGCCTCAGAGGCAGAAGAAGCCATTCTGATTGACTTTGGGACTCCTATCGATGCTTACTGCCACCAATTCGTCCAGGATGCCAGGACCAAACCAATAGAGGTGTTTGAGGAAGTGGCAGTACCACCCAAACTGCAAACACCTCAAGGGACCAAGGCCCCATCAGCTCCAGATGCAAGGCTGGATTCTTCACATTCTCAACCTCAGCTCCCTCGACCATCTCAGCTTGAGGTGGACTCCTCTGTTCCTGGGGGGAATCTCCTGACTGTCCAGCCTACAGGCTCTGCCACATCATGCGGGTCACAAAAGAGTCTGGAAGGCAATATAGGACCCTCCCCAGCAGACAGCAATGGAAGCCGTGTCGTGTCACCCTTTGCTAAGATCAAGAGCTCCATGGTCCAGGTTGCTAGTTTGACCCAGGCAGGACTTACCCAAGGAATCAATTTTGCCGTGGCAAAAGTTCAGAAAAGCCCAGAGCCAGATGCTGTCAATGAAACTCAAGAAAATGAATTGCGAGCAATGTTTACACAGTGCCAGACTAGGATCATTCAGATATAGTGCTGTCAGCAGTTGTATTTTTAGTGTTAGATTGTGACTTCAAGTACTGTAACGGTAGCATAAACTCATTAAATCGAATATTAACATGCCACACTCCTAATTTCCCTTTCAGTTAACCAAACCAAAGTTTACAGCCAGTGTTGTAGTATGTAGTACATCTAAAGCCATGTCCACACTAAGACATTTTTAGGTTGAAAACCCATTGATTTTGTTCAATCCACTTCTCTTATATCCACAGAAACAGCGTTTTTGAAAATGTTCTCTTGTACTACGTACTTCGGAAAACGATGACTTTAGGAAATGGAAAATTGAGTTTTCAATGGAAGATGTATTTGTGTGGACATGGCCTAAGTTTAACCTGACTAATCCTAAACATCTATAGATTGCTGGTTTGCATGTTAAGAAAAGGATAACTATGAGGTAGAATAAGGCAGGCAAGTTTAACTGCATGTCAAAACCCAAGACCTAGATTTCTCATGTGACCCCATTTGCGCAGTACGCTTCTTTGAATTCACTGGCTGTTGTAGCTATCACTCAAACCTTTCGACCGTATAACCACATTTTAATATCTATCAGTGGGCAGCTTAATATTACGCTTTAGAAAACCGGACCGTAAATTTACATTGTTATGTGGATATCTTTGATGTGGTGTGTCATACCAAAATAGAACAAGAATAGTTGTGTTGGACCTATGGTCAAATTATATTATTCAAAATGTAAGTATTATATGTACGTACTGTAGCAGTTACCTTAGAACTGTTCAATTAAGATGTTTATAGACAAAGTTATATTTACATGCTCTTAAGTTAATTAAAAATGGCTGATTAGGCTCGGTTTATTCAATCATGCAACTTAATCAGTGAACTCTGTCCAATGGGAAACTTTTGTTTCATAGGGTTAGTAAAGGACTAAAACAGTTAAATATTGTCAGAAGTTATGACAATAACTTTGTCATAATGTTATACAAAAGCTTGTCTTAAAATATTACTTTAATATTTTCAGTTGTATGTGGTGGACTCATACATGGCAAGAGCAAGCCATACCAGAATATTAAATTCAGATTTCTGACAAGTCTATCTTCATATTACTGATATGTTCATTCAACTCATTCAGGATATATTTTTTTGTCTGCAGTGTAGATAGTATGCATTTATGCCATGTCTTTAGATAATCATTTACAGATTCTCTCTGACCTGAAGGTCGTTGTTAAAAAATAGGGAAGTGATTCAGATTAGATCATCATTTGAGACTGCCTTACCTCATATATTCTTGTTGCAGGAAGAACAAAGCCTGTCTGGATGGTGTCCAGGGAATCCTAGTTTAATTATGCATTAATTAACGGAATTAAAATGCACATCCTGTGGGATTGGGGTTTTATTGATGTTTGGGTATTAAGGTTACAAGAATAGTTGATATCAAAAGGCCTGCCTAAGACACTGTGATCTCATGTCCAAGCCAGGAATTATGATTATGAAGATAATAAAGGCTTCTGTGGGTGGCTTATCAGCTCTTAGGGCCACAGTTACTTTTTCTGACATTCCATTTCACACAGGTAATTTCTGTACCTTCTCATCTTTCTCCCTCACATGTACTATAGCATATACTCTTGTGTACCATGCAAGGCAGTGGGTTACACAATGCTGTTGAAATGCATACACATGCAAACATTCCTGAAGCCGGTACATTGTTTTAATTACCTTCCAAGATAGGAACCGTCTTGAGCTTTAATATATGGTGGCTGTTATGCAATACTGATACAGTATAGGGTTTTGGCAGTAAGCCGACTTTTTTTTTTTTACTGTTTAAGACAGCGTGCACTAGACTGCACCCTTTTCTTTGCTTTGAACTTGAAACTTTATTCATTGGCAGAGGTTTATGCTGCGATTTCTTGGATCAGTAGTACTTATAAACATTTCTCGTTTCGGGTGTGGGGTAGATTGTTTGATCATGTATGTATTTTTCATTTTCTATGCATAAAAAGTTGCACTGTCCCTGTGTGTCCCTTGTTGTTCCCTAAACATCATAAAAGTGCTTTTGAATTTACGTTTTATTTTCATTTTTGTAACTGAACTGACATCTCATTTTGTATTACTTTATCTTACTGTCTTTTGTTTTTGAATGTGTCCAAGACTTTCACATCAAGCACTCATTTCCAGCATTTTTCATAAACGTATTGTTTCCATCTATGTTACCCAGGTTTTTATTGCAGAGTATTTTATTTTATTTTTTTTAAACATTCACATGCTTGTTCCCCAGTATTTTCCTATGTTAAAAAAAACTTAACTATTGTGTAAACTG
Source organism: Myxocyprinus asiaticus (assembly GCF_019703515.2). Taxonomy (NCBI): domain Eukaryota; kingdom Metazoa; phylum Chordata; class Actinopteri; order Cypriniformes; family Catostomidae; genus Myxocyprinus; species Myxocyprinus asiaticus. The sequence goes on along the minus strand of NC_059364.1, from coordinate 23,117,533 downwards.
CTGTATTTTAAAATGTAATGGGATGTATCTGGGAGGATTTTTAAGTAAATAATTCAAAGAAATGTTGTCATTTGATTCGTTTACAGTTTTGATTAGCACCTGAACATTGATGATTGAATTAATAGAATATATGCTTCCTTTAACAGCATAATTTTCACATTTGAAACAACGTTTTCCTTTTTAAGTAACTGTAGGTCTTACAATTACAGAATTTGTTTTCTTCCCTCTTAATAGCCCTGGGATAAATTGTAATAGATGTTTTACATTCATATGTTGTGTGATAAGTTTGTGGCTTCCATAGTCAGTCGATGGAATGCAAAACTGAACAGAGAAGAATGCTTGGGTGTTGCCATGCAAAACAAATACCACATTAACATGTCAGCATGGGCAGTGTCTTTGTAGTAAGGCCTTTGCCATCTTTTACAATGAAATCATGCACTTGGATGGTTTACGAATTTGGGAGAATGACAAGGCTTCCAAAGGATAATATATACATATTGTTACTGTTATGCTGACACACACACGCACGCACGCACGCAGAGAGAGAGAAAGATGTATTACTTGGTTAACAAAACGTAATTTTTTTTATACCCAGAAGTGCAAAAAGTGTAAATATTTGCGGTAAGGCAGTTATACTTTGACATACATTTGCATTTGCTTATAAAATGTTAACATACGATTCAAATGTTTTCAGATTTATCAAAAACTAAATTCCACAATGCAAAAATGTACTTCACCAGTGTCTGCAAGTTTTCCCCAAATGTTTAAAATTAAGTAAAAAAATTTGAGCTGTACAAAAAAAAAAAAAAAAAAAAAAAAGTGTATGAAAACTTTAAACCAACATATTAACTAAGTATGGTGATTCTTTAAGTATTTGCAATAAGTAAAATATTTTAAGGCTCATTTCCATTCATACATTTCTGCTGTTGTGTTCTACTTATTCTCAAGGCCTCCAGCTGCTTGGCTTTCATCCAGCCATCTCTAGAAAGTGTGTTCTGCCCATGACTTAATGACAGCAATCTGAAAGAATGAGAACACAAACTGGTATTTAATATCAAAAACAACCTTTGGTTATTTTATGTTTAATAAATATTTGCAAAACTGGGGCCATATTATAGAAATGTACAATTACGTTAAGATCTGACAAGATCAAGTTAGGATTTAACTGGCATTGATAAGATAGGATTCCTAAATACCAGTTATAAGATAGGGTTCTAGAGTTAGGATGTGTCTGTAATATGACCCCTGGTTTAGAGAACTTGATTAGCTGTTTGGGCAATTAAAATCCCACCTCGCAACTACCAGCAATCTATGAAGATCTTCTGCAGACATACTCTGTGGGTCATCTTTACGCATGTCTACAAAGTCTTCTTCCACTGCCTACAGATCAAGAGTGCAGTTAGTGTGTAAGAGAAGTGCACGAGAGAAGAAAACTTTATACTGGAGAAACTCGGGGCAAAAACGTGTACACGTCTATCACATCTGACCTTTGTGATCTCATCAGAGATGGTGTAGTTCAGGGCACGTGCTACGCTCAGGTAGATGCGATATTTGTTTAGTTGAGGTGGAATCTGTGCTACCTGCACTGCACTCAGGTACTCCTCAAGGTTAGGTGGATTCAGTGTGGGCCGGAGGTGGACTTGACAGTCAGACTGAGAAAGCAATACAAATCAATGAACAAAAAACTTCTTTGCAATAGGTCTCAGCAAAAAAAAAAAATTTCTTCCACATTAACAATGCTTTGCTTATGTCTCTTATGTACTTCCATAAACACAAAGTGAGAGAAACTAGGTTTTCAAAACGGTTTCCCTAATACTCTGCGTATTTTCCATTGGTCAGACAAACATAGTCCTGCCAAAAACTCACACCACTGGTTATGCCAATGTTACTATAACAGGCTGGATGGGATGCTCAAACAAACAGAGCAATGCTTTGATAGTGCCAGAGAGCTACAGTTTTGACACTTTTTGGGAAAACTAACCTACTAATAGCTTACTTAAGAGTTGTCTCTGTATATTAAACTGGGACAGGCAAAAGTATTTTAACATTAAAATAATTAGGGGGCCTGGGTAGCTCAGTAAGTATTGATGCTGACTACCACCCCTGGAGTCGCGAGTTCGAATCCAGGGTGTGCTGAGTGACTCCAGCCAGGTCTCCTAAGCAACCAAATTGGCCCAGTTGCTAGGGAGGGTAGAGTCACATGGGGTAACCTCCTCGTGGTCAAGATTAGTGGTTCTCGCTCTCAATGGGGCGAGTGGCAAGTTGTGCGTGGATCGCGGAAAGTAGCATGAGCCTCCACATGCTGGGAGTATCCGCGGTGTCATGCACAACGAGCCATGTGATAAGATGCAGAGTCTCAGAAGCGGAGGCAACTGAGACTTTTCCTCTGCCACCTGGATTGAGGTAACTGTGCCACCACGAGAACCTACTAAGTAGTGGGAATTGGGTATTCCAAATTGGGAGAAAAGGGGATACAAATTTGTTTTGTTTTTTAAAAACACATTAAAATAACTTCACACATAACATTTTAAATGACTATAGAAATGTCAGAAGTAGGCATGTCATAAAATATTGATTACTGATCAGCATGTTATTTTATCAACATATATTTGAGGCATCGATATATTAACATTAGCCGACATTTAAATTAGAAGCCTAATTTGAGTGCTTTCCAATTCACTCAGTTGCTGCTTCAGGTCTGTTTATTTTAGTCTGCCGTAATAGCTTTGGGAGAACACAAGAGGGGGATATAACTAACTGAAACCGGTCACACACTTGATGAGAAGCGTAGTCGATATACTAAGATACAAAGGTTTTTGTACTTCAAGAATCAACAAAGTGAAGATGAGTTTGCTGAAACATTGAGTGGAGAGAGCCACCTATGGGAAGGGCATGCGCACCTGACCTCTGCAGAAGCATGTCTGGCTTGACAGACAGGAGCGCATGTCCAATGCCACTGTAAGGCTCCACCCTTACCTGAGGGCATACAAGGAACTGTACATACTACTATCCGCAGTGAGCATATTTGCTTCTCGTGAAGCAAGCGGGGCAAGCTTGGTGGATCTCTCCACTCGATGAACTGGGGTTACAGAAAAGGTAAACTATCGTTCTCTTTCATTATCTCGTGTTTGAGATCCACCTATGGGAATATATGGACAACTCCCTGATTGCCCTCTACACTCACATGGAGATGCTGTCAGCCAAAGGGATGGTCTCCTAATTAAAGGCAGTGCCTGACACATACTTTATTATATTAGCAGGCTCTATAAACAATAAACAAAGCAGGGAGAAGAGGCCCTGCACTGTGCTCGGAGTGAAACCTGTGGGGTAACACATACACAGTGTGAGGGAGAAAGGGTTATGGGTGAACCCATTATGAAGAACCCACACACAAAACCACATGCACGACTGGGGTTCTGGTGACATCAAGTTAGTAGTACCTGACAAAAGTGTGGAGAGGAAGTCCAACATGCAGCTGAACAAATGTCTTGCAGAGAGACTCCCTGAAACAGGGCCCAGGAAGCAGCCATGCCTCTTGTGGAATGGGCCCTAAGGCCTGAGGGGGGCTGGAGACCCTTAGAACTATATGACAAAGATATTGCTTCCACAAGTCAATGGAAAGTTGTTGTTTAGAAATGGCGTTACCAGTGTCGGAGGAGGCCCATGAGACAAAGACCTGGTCGCTTTCTGATAGTCTCAGTCCTACGCATATACATGTGGAGTGCACGCACAGGACACAAGGCATTCAGCCTCTCATCTTCCACAGAGGTGAAAGGAGGTGGATGAAAATCGCTGAGCTCTAACACCTCCCATGTGAATTTAGGGAAACACTTAGGCATAAAGGCTGGATTAGGTCTAAGAGGTTGCCTTTCTCCTTGATAGGAGATCCACAACAGAGTTCAAAACACCCGGGACGTGAGTCGCACGTAACGACAGGAAGTGCTGACTGCTCCATACCAAAAGTTTGTGGGCTAGGCAGTGAAGCTGAGGGGATCGCATCCCTCCTTGGCGACTGATATGCGCTATGGCTGTGGTATTGTCGCAGCACACTAGAACATTCCTCTGAAGGCAAGGCAGAAAATGTCTTAGAGCCTTCCATACAATAAGGAGCTCTAGATAATTTATGTGATCTGAGAATAGTTTAGTCAGCCATGGCCCATTCACTGTTCTGCCCTCTTGGGTGGCACCCCACCTATCGTTACCACTTTTCGTAACATAACCGCTCCTAGAGGCATCCCGTGGGCATAAAAGTCCGTGCTCGTCCAGTGGCGCAATGTTGATGTGCAAGCGCAAGTCACTGTAACGTTCTGACAGACGAGTGCGCATCACAGTGGAATTCAGCTCCAGTCTCAGAAAAGTGACATTCTGGGACGGAGTGAAATTGCTCAGATTTATTCTGAAACCAAGAGATGCAAGGTGCGAAAGCACTAGTTGTGTGTCCTGCACTACTTTCTCCCTTGAATTGGCTATGATTAACCAATCGTCTATATATGTCAGGATTTTCAGCCCTACTAGGTGTAACAGAGCTAATCCTGCTTCCACACACAGACAAAATAAGTGTGGGCTGAGGGCGAGAGTGAACGGCATGACCGTGAATTTGTAACAAATGCCATGATAGGAAAAAAAAATAAATTCTAGGTGGGGATAAATGCTGACGTGGAAGAAAGCATCTTTCAGATTGAATGATGTGAACCAATCGCTCTGATGTATTGAACGAAATAGTGCTTTATGTTAACATCTTGAAATGGTATTTTCTCAAATGTCTTTTTAACACTCTGAGATCTAAAATAGGGAGCAGTGAACTGCCCTTCTTTGGAACTAGAACAGAAATAAAACCCCTGTTGACACTGGTCCAGGGGAACTACCTGAACTGCCCTCTCTACGAGAAGAAATGTCCTCTTCCAGAAAATGAGCAGAACACTTGTTCGTCTGCGAGAAAATTACACTGCCGAAATGTGAGGATTTTGTGGCAAACTGAAGCCTGTAGCCATGAGTAACTGTCTGAATAACCCACTCTGGAGCCGACAAGGTGTGCCAGGCTTGTATGTGATTTGTGAGCGTTCCCACCTGAGCTGGGGCACTGCAATGGGTTGCCATAGCGGGCAGTACGCTCATTTGTGATACAATGGCACCATCTAGTGGGCAACTTTGGGGTGACATGTGGGACTGCGGATTCATTTGATTCTTTTTATTTTTTATTTTCAAACACACACTGGCAGTGGCCTTTATAGGGAGTGTGAAAATGGTGTTGTGCATACAGTGTGGTGACTGCTTGTGCACTTGAAATAGTCTCTTACCAGCGTGAAAACTCTTAACACTGCATGGTGGGAGACAAGACTTAACCTGGGCAGCACTTGAGAGATTTAGGAGATCTCCCAGAGAGATTTAGCCACAGTGCATTCACCCGTGGCTGACAACGCCAATGAGCGGCCAGAGGCTTAGATGGCCTGATGGGCATTACGCAGGACAAGGTCATTAACGGTCACAATTTCCTTCCAAAGTGTGGGCAAAGGAGTGCCTTTCTCCAAGTGTTTTCAAATGTCCTCCATAAGTTCAGCCTGATAGGCTGAAAGGAGGAAATGTTCAGAGCTCAGATGGCAAGAGCGGAAGCTCTGTACGAGCTCTGAAAAATGGAGACGGAAAAGCGGTCCATCTTGTTAGGGAGAGTGGGCTTCGGGGGAGCGAGCAAGCCTCCATGTAATCAAATCATGGCAATCAAAGTATCAATAGCAGGAGGGTCACCCATACCATGCGCAGCCAAATGTTTTTTTTTCCTCTCCAATTTGGAATGCCCAATTCCAAATGTGCTCTAAGTTCTCGTGGTGGCGTAGTGACTTGCCTCAATTTGGGAGGCCGAGTACAAATCTCAGTTGCCTCCGTGTCTGAGACACGCATCTTATCACGTGGCTTGTTGCGTTACCGCAGAGACGTAGCGCGTGTGGAGGCCCATGCTATTCTCCGCGGCATCCAGGCACAACCCACCAAGCGCCCCACCGAGAGCGAGAACCACATTATAGTGACCACAAGGAGGTTACCCCATGTGACCATACCCTCCCTAGCAACAGGGCCAATTTGGTTGCTTAGGAGACCTGGCTGGAGTCACTCAGCACGTTCTGGATTCGAACTTGCGACTCCAGGGGTGGTAGTCAGTGTCAATACTCGCTGAGCTACCCAGGCCCCGCAGCCATATCCTTAATGTCAAAGCCCCCAAGACCATGCTTCAGATCGAGCGGGTCTCCCCAGTAGAACTTCATGTACTTTGCACACGCAGGGAGGACTGGCAAGAGCTGTTTCCTCTGACCAGGTGGTGACCCAACAGTTTCCCATCACTTCGAGGACAATCACGTGCGGTAACACTGCCGAACCACTGACTAGTGAAGCCTGGGCCAACGGGATGGCCTCCACATCGCCTGAGCCCTCAAGCACGGCATCTTTATCTTCCCCAGAGCCGGGCAGCTCGTACCCTAACGAGGAAACACCAGGAAGAGTAGTGTCCTCGAGTAGACACAAGTTGGTTTGGTCAGCCCAACTAAGTGCAGGCAAAGTCTGGGAGGACCCCAGATTTGCAGCATTGTCACCATTTCCACCATCCGAGTCATCATGTTAAAGTTCGCTGCTTTGGGTAGCAGCTACCTTGAGTCTATGGCGTAGGAGCTTCCAGGGCAAGGCGAGGCAAACGTTCTCGGGCAGAAAAAGAGATTCCTCTGCATGTTTCAACCCCATACACAATGCAGAAGGGATGGATATCCCTCGCTGCAATTAGGGCTCCACAAGCGGCCGGGCATGCTCGCGACTGCTGGTTCCCGGAGTTCGCAGATGTCATGGGTTTCGACTGAGCCATGCTGTGGAAAACCACTTAATTCTTATTCCCAAAGTATCAGCAGGTGGTTAGCCCGAGATGCAGGAAAAACAGCAATGAAGAAAGACGGGCAGCCGTAAAAGTGCGAGAGCCAGCGAGCATGGGCGGCTTGTAGGCAGGATAAAACAGCAACTGACCGGTACTTCCTTGGCAGTCATGCCTAGCGGAGGCTGATCCTAGGATATGTCCTCCTGTAGACTGTTAAATGAAAGCCAACAAGTGAAATCCAATCGAGCTGTGAGATAAATGTACAGAGGTTGCAAGAAGCAAATATCAACTGAGTAAAGTAGTGCGTACAGGTCCTTTTATGCCTTCATGTAAGGGCGAGGCCTTACAGTGGCATTGGACACGTGCTCCTCTCTGTCAAGCCAGACTTGGTACAATTGGATGCTTCTGCAGAGGTCAGGTGCGTATGCCCTTCCCATAGGTGGATTTCGAACATGAGATGAAAGAGAACTGTTGTAACTGTGCAAACTGAAAGATTAGAAGTTATTATGGAATATATCTGTATGCAGCTTTGAAGCTTTGAAACCACAAAAGACATGATTGTAACTGAAAATAAATTGTGTGGGCTATATGAAAGATACATATACACAGTATATCATCCAGTGATGGCTAGAGCAATTTTTGTCTTGATGATTTGGGTCAAATTTTAACAAAAAGTATGGGAGTTTCTCTTTGTGGCGCTGTAAAAATTTTGAGCAGCTTCTGGAGACGGAGAGTGGTGGGGGTGGTGTGTGCGTACCTCAGTTGAAAAGAATTGTTTCGAATTTCAGAACACGTCATATCCTCTGCCAGACATGTCCGGTGTTTGACCCCCCTTAAATTTACTCTGCCGCTCACAAAGTTTTGTTGAGAAATATGTCTAAAGGGACAAAGACTATTGCAACGAGCAGCCCCATATACATATACACATATATATACATATATATATACACACACACACACACTGTATGTGTGTGTGTATATCTATATATTAGTTAATTGTTGGGGAAAAAAATTGATTATCGATGCATGAAAAAGGCATTGATCCCAAGCCTAGTCAGAAGACATTAAAAAAAGCCAAAAACTATTTCTCAACAACATTCGGTTGCCTTTTAAACTTTGCATCACTGTAAAAATACTGTGTGGCCAGCTTTGTGCCATTAAATAAGTGGCTTTCCTAGCCCCTCTAATGTCCTTGTGGTAGAGTTGCAGCCATGGCAACTAGAGAGCTGACGTACAGGAATAGCACAGCACATTCCACAAGATATTAGCATCACACTAAAGTCATGATAAGAGCCCAGCCAGGGTGCTGACGAAGACACTGTGGACTGCAATGGAAACATTTGGGCAGTTGTAAAGACAGCCTATGGGAACAACTACTCCCATTCTTACTGCAGTCTCCTGGGAGTGACATCTGACCCAACAACACATTTTCACCTGTTGGAATTAAAGGGATAGTTCACCCTCATTTTCTCACCCTCATATTGTTCTAAACCAGTATGGCTTTCATCTATGAAACACAAGAGATGTTCGGCAAAACGTTAGCCTCAGTTACCATTCACTTTCACTGCATCTGTTGTCCATATAATGAAAATGAATGGTGACTAAGGCTAGCATTCTGCCTAAATATCTTTAGAGGGTGGGGTCTCCCTGTTCCACCCTTTTGTGTCTAAATATGTGTGGCTGATATTTTAATAACAAAACCCAAGTGAAAGAGACTTAGGCCTGATGTTCTTACCGGGAGGAGGGATTGGCCCTCGGATGCGATAAGCACGTTAATATTGCAGGGGAATTCCATCTGGTGGTAGTTGAAGTCGTAATCAACCTTCTGCCAGGAGATCAAGTTCCCCAGTGCAGTAATATTCTGCACACCTACACCAAGAACAAACAGAGACACAAGGCTTTATGTACTATGAACCACATGCAATTCGCAAATGCATTGTATTGCTCAGTTTTGTTCATTCAGTCTAAATGAAATGCCAGCTGCTGCAGTCCCTTTAACAGAGACACACCCCTCCTCTGAAAGAGGCTGAACCGTTTTAGTTGTGTATGGTCAATGTAAGTTTACTGCTGTTACGAATACAGAACTCAAAAGATGATACTTGTTTTTCAAGGCAACTTATATACAGTTGTGCTCAAAAGTTTGCATACCCTGGCAGAAATTGTGAAATTTTGGCATTGATTTTGAAAATATGACTGATCATGCAAAAAAACAAAACAAAAAATTTTTTTTAAATTTTATTTAAGGATAGTGATCATATGAAGCCATTTATTATTTTTAAATCATAATGATAACAGAAATCACCCAAATGGCTCTGATCAAAGGTTTACGTACCCTTGAATGTTTGGCCTTGTTACAGACACACAAGGTGACACAGACAGGTTTAAATGGCAATTAAAAGTTAATTTCCCACTCCTGTGGCTTTTTAAATTTCAATTAGTGTCTGTGTATAAATAGTCAATGAGTTTGTTAGCTCTCACGTGGATGCACTGAGCAGGCTAGATACTGAGCCATGGGGAGCAGAGACCTACGTAACAAGGTAATGGAACTTTATAAAGATGGAAAAGGATATAAAAAAATATCCAAAGCCTTGAAAATGCCAGTCAGTACTTTTCAATCACTTATTAAGAAGTGGAAAATTTGGGGATCTCTTGATACCAAGCCAAGGTCAGGTAGACCAAGAAAGATTTCAGCCACACTGCCAGAAGAATTGTTCGGGATACAAGGATAAACCCACAGGTAACCTCAGGAGAAATACAGGCTGCTCTGGAAAGACGGTGTGGTTCCAAAATTTCACAATTTCTGCCAGGGTATGCAAACTTTTGAGTAACTGTATATTCTCAACTCAAAGACTAACAAGATCTAAATATACATTGCATGGCCAAAAGAAATGTTGCATACTCTAATATTTAGTTGGACCGCCTTTAGCTTTGATTACTGTGTGCATTCGCCGTGGCATTGTTTCGACAAACTTATGCAACGTCACAACATTTATTTCTGTCCAAGGTTGCATTAATTTTTGGCCGAGATCTTGTATTGATGACGGGAAAGTCAAACCACTCCGTAAAGTCTTCTTCAGCACATCCCAAAGACATTCATTGGGGTAAAGGTCAGGACTTTGTGGTTGCCAATTCATGTGTGAAAATGATTCCTCATGCTCCCTGAACCACTCTTTCACAATTTGAGGCTGATGAATCTTGGCATTGTCGTCCTGGTATATGCCCGTGCCGTCAGTGAAGAACAAATCCATTGATGGGATAACCTGGTCATTCAGTATATTTAGGTAGTCAGCTGACTTCATTTTATTTCTGCATTATGTTGCTAAGCCTAGACCTGGCCAATTGAAGCAACCCCAGATCATAACACTGCCTCCAAAGGCTTGTACAGTGGGCACTATGCATGACAGGTGCATTGCTTCATGTACTTCCCTTCTTACCCTGATGCGCCCATGGCTTTGGAATAGGGTAAATCTGGACTCAGACCACATGACCTTTTTCCATTGCTCCACTGCCCATTCTTTATGCTCCATAGCGGAAGTAGTTTTTCCGATTAGCCTTATTAAAAAGTGGCTTTCTGTTTAGTCCCAATCCTGTAAGTTCGCGTCACATTGTGTATGTGGAAATGCTCTTACTTTTACTATTAAACATAGCAGTGAGTTCTACTGTCAATTCTTTACGATGTGACTTCAAGCGTTTTAGTGATCTCTGATCACTCAAGATTTTTTTCTGACCGCATTTCTTCCGCAAAGCTGCTTGGGGTCATTGTCCATTTAGAAGACCCATTTGCAACTGAGCTTTAGCTTCCTGGCTGATGTCTTGAGATGTTGCTTCAATGTATCCACATAATTTTCCTTCCTCATGATACCATCTATTTTGTGTGTGTAAGTGCACCAGTCCCTCCTGCAGCAAAGCACCCCCACAACATGATGCTGCCACCCCCATGCTTCATGGTTGGGATGGTGTTCTTCAGCTTGCAAGCCTCACCCTTTTTCCTCCAAACATAACAATGGTCATTATGGCCAAACAGTTTAAAAAAAAAAAAAAAAAAAAAAAAAAAAAATTGTTAGACCAGAGGACATTTCTCCAAAAAGTAAGATCTTTGTCCCCATGTGCACTTGCAAACTGTAGTCTGGCTTTTTGATGGCGGTTTTGGAGCAGTGGCTTCTTCCTTGCTGAGCAGCCTTTCAGGTTATGCCGATATAGGACTCATTTTACTGTGGATATAGATACTTGTCTACCTGTTTCCTCCAGCATCTTCACAAGGTCCTTTGCTGTTGTTCTGGGATTGATTTGCTCTTTTCACACCAAACTACGTTCATCTCTAGGAGACAGAACACGTCTCCTTCCTGAGCGGTATGACAGCTGCGTGGTCCAATGGTGTTTATACTTGCATACTATTGTTTGTACAGATGAACGTGGTATCTTCAGGCATTTGGAAATTGCTCCTAAGGATGATCCAGACTTGTGGAGGTCCACATTATTTTTACTCAGGTCTTGGATATTTTCTTTTGATTTTCTCATGATGTCAAACAAGGAGGCACTGAGTTTTAAGGTAGGCCTTAAAATACATCCACAGGTACACCTCCAATTCTGACCACCTCCTATCAGAAGCTAATTGTCTAATCAACTTAGTGTATGTAAACTTCTGACCCACTGGAATTGTAATATAGTCAATTAAAAGTGAAACAATCTGTTTGTAAACAATTGTTGGACAAATTACTCATGTCATGCACAAAGTAGATGTCCTAAACGACTTGCGAAAACTATAGTTTGCTAATATTAAATCTGTGGAGTGGTTAAAAAATGAGTTTTAATGGCTTCAACCTAAGTGGATGTAAACTTCTGACTTCAACTGTATGTCTCCTATTTAGCACTGTATTTTTCCCAACTACAAATCAGTGCTCACTCACCTGTGGTGTTAAGTTGGCCCTGTTCCAGCTGTGTCTCATCCAGAAACAGGGATGTGTTATTGGCCAGCTGAAGAGTCCCACTCACCAGGCGGTTAGCTGTGTAGTCTTTCCTTGGCACCATGTGCTGGTTATTCATATTATGCAAGCTCATGCATAATCGGTATGACTGGCAAGAAAGGTGAATGAACGGGTTAAAATTCTTAACAGTTCTAAAGCAAAAATAAATAATAGAACTAATAGAGCTGATAAGCTAATGTAAAAAACAATGGTGCATAGCTCACATAACATTAGTGACAATAGCAGATAGTACAATTACAAATTGCAGTATTCAAGGAATAGATTATCCTAGTTTACCAGTTGAGCACTGAAAACAATACAGGTTCTTGCATAAACATGCAAGCCACTATGAACAAGCTTCTCTGGGTTGTTCCTCAGCAAAATCTATTGTATGCATTTAGAAGACATGCAAGTTGCATGGACTACTTTTATAAAAGTTTTGGTTACTTTTTTAGGCCTTAAAAGTGAGGCATTATCCACTGCCATTGTACTGAAAAGACGGACAGAAGAAAAAAAAGTCATACAGGTTTGAAATGACATAAGGTTGAGTAAATTGATGGAATTTCCATTTTTGGGTGAAAAATTCCTTTAAAATCAATTGTTTCTATAGTTAAAGATCATTTTGAAGATCTTGAAAAACATATTCTAGCAGACTTACAGATGGCACAAGCTGTTGGATGACCTTGTAGAGATGGTCCGTGTACTGAGTGCTATGCGGACAACCACTCAGATTTAGAGTAAATTTGCCCAAAGGAAGAACATCACGTCTGCTATATCTAAAACAAAGAGGTTTGTAAGAAATCACAATTTGTTTTTGTGAGAAATCGCTATAAACAGCTGAAAAATAAGTGACATTAAGCACTGCATACAATTCCAAAATATGGAATATAAACATTTAAAAAGCCACTCTAGAAATGTAATGAGAAACGTACACTTTGGAGACGAGATGGAGAATGAGATACTCTGCAGCGAGTGAATCCCCCAGCAGGACATGTGTGAGGTAGGTGAGCAGCTCTGCTCTGACTGCAGCCAGTTCTCCAAGAACACTGTTTAAATCTGAGGAGAGCACGCGCGCGCACACACACACACACACACACACAAAACCAACATTGCTTTGACAAATATCTGGACATCATCTTATAAACGTTGTATCATGTGTCAGAATTTAAGGGCAATGAGCTTGTTTACAGGGACACCATAAAGTTGTTTATTACGAGAAAGCTGCTTAAGATTCGAAATCGACATACGCATTAACATGCACTGCGTTACTGGCTTTCTCTTTACGCCAGTATACATGTGGCTCAATCAGTAAGCAGCTTTCTCCACAGCAACGTAATTTCCCTGCAACACTTGTGTAAATAACAAACATGACATTAGAGGAAGACTTCGCTATTTTGTTCTCTGTTTGTTTTCTTATTTTCCATAGCGACTTGTAGCTGAATTGCGCTGCAAAAGTGGGATTTCCCTTAAGCACTTGAGCGCATATACGTGGACGTGGGGGACAGTAGTCGATATTTTAAATGTGTGTATAAATGGGTATAGTTTATGTGCTTTTCCTTTTTCCAGTGTACTTCCAGAAATGTCTAAATCTTTCCACTGTGTTGACTTGTTGACATGATGTAGAACTCTTTTCTATTTCGTAGTTATCCGGTATGTTCCACGAACATGCGCAACCTCTAAGTTTGTTTGTTTGTTTTTAACGCCATGCCAGCTTCTATGGCTATTTCCATGGCGAGAAATGTGTAAGGAATTCTATAAAAGGATTTTAAAATCTATTTTTCCTAAAAACTCTAAAATTGCGTTCGGTTTGACTTTGTTAAAAATTTCTTCCAGAGTGCTGACTGAATATAAAAGGTTTCTCACGGGGTTAAGACCAGTACGGTCTAATAAAACTTGTTTCAGGTATAATGGATTCTGGCAGAATGTACTTGTTGGTGAATCTTCTCCCAATATTAAAAACTTGTGTCATCCTGGAGTGACCTATTCGACAGCGGGTGTAGACAATCTGGTCCCAGCGATTTGAAAACAGAGAGGAACTTCTTTTGCCAACAATAGGGCTGAAATCGCGCAACCTCTAAGAACACTGCTTAAGGAAATTGCCGTTTTCATTTACATTTCAGAATGCCACTTTCTGCAAAACCCTGGAATAAACAGTTTTCTTAAGTATACGTAAACGCGTTCAATGTCTTACAGTCTCCGTTATCCTCCAAGGTACCAGGGGGCAGTAATGGGTTGTTGTGTAGTAGGGGCTGGGCATATAACATGTGCACTCGTGGTACAAGGGACGCTGGTGGGCTGTGAACTCTTTGCTCCTCTACAGTCTCCATGCCTTCTGTGGGATCCAACAGTGAAGATACCTCTCTTAAAACAGGAAACAATTTTAAGCTGCAATTGTAGAGAACCTCGTCTTGTAATTACAAGCTTCCAAAAATCATTGATTACCTCTCATCTGCAATCATGCTCAATGCAGGGTCCACAGAGAGAATGCCAAATACTTCTAACATTTCATTCAGTTTGAAACTGTCCCATTCCTCATATACCTGTCAATTACAGAGAACGGCCAAGTTGGATGACTGTCTACGTGTAGGTGGGGAACAATTCAATGCTGTGAACCATCATATTATTGCAAGTAAATTACAAGGTTAATGTGTTGGCTAAAGACAAGTTGATTATACCCTTAGTCTAAAGAGCTTGTATTGTAAATGACATACTATGAAATAAATGACAAAGGCAAACAATTTAATTGAGTGTGTCAAAAAGATGGTTTAAAAGTTTAAGATTAAAGGTGCTGCAAGCGATTTTTTCATGGAAAAGTATGCAAACATTTTTTGAAAGATATTAATGAAATAAGTTTCGTGAGATATCTCACCTGTCTCTCTGACAGCACTAGACTCTGTAAACAGCAAACAAAAATGTGTCCGTAGAGCGCTGTCTCTGACGCTTTCTGCCTGTCAATCATTTTGCACGTTCTCATAGTATTGAAGTTGCAGCGAATTATTGAGGCTTAATACCATTTTTATGCCATGTTGATAAGAGTTGTCAGTTGAATGCGCTATTTTGCTACTGTTGTTTCTGACAACTGTTTCTGCTCTAAGTCTGTCTCTATAAAACTCATTTGGTATATTGGAGTGCAGAATTTTGGAAACGGGGGGCGTGGCTAATCCAACAGCTCAGTTTGTGGAAATTCTAGAATGGCTAAAATCACTTACAGCATCTTTAAGGGAGCTACGAGTTATACCTTAACAAGGCAGGCAGGGCCTTTCTCCCCAGGCAAAGGGAAGTTCAGATCCAGATTGGAGGTGCAGCATGAAGTGGACGAGTTCTGATTGGGGGCTTCTGTCTCCTGACGCTTTGGCTCCATGTTGCCATGAGAATCTGCAGAACTCTGAGCTCCTGATCAAAGACAAATGCAAACAATCCTTTCTCTTGCACATGAACCAATATACAAGCTACTTTTGACCAATGAATAGCCATCCATTTTCAATGATTTCCCCAGATTTTGTTTTTTTTACATTTTAAAAAGATTGCACTAAGAGGAGCAATTAACCAGTAATTAAATATATTAGAAATGAGCATTTAAAAAGTGTACTGTGCCTATAGAAAGTCATCATACCTTCTCAAAATAATTATCAATTGTCGTGCCATGTGATCGTGTCAGGAGGATATTAATCAGGGATGCTATCAAGAGGCCAAAGGCAACTTTAAGGATTTACAAGCTCTTAAGGGTGAGATTGATCAGTCTGTGCATGTGAAAACAATCTCCCAAGCTTTACACAATGCTGGCCTGTGTGGCAGGGTGGCAAGTAAGAAGCCTCTTCTGAAAAAGTGCCAGACTAAGTCTCGTTTTCACTTTGCGAAAAAAACACTTTCAATTCTGATGCCATGTGGCAAAAGGATTAATGGTCAGATGAGACAATTTTGACATTTTGGACTGAACTCAAAGCACTATATTTGGAGGAATCCAAACACAGCACATCACCAAGAACATACAATACCTACTGTGAAGCATGGTGGAGAGAACATTATGGGGGTGTTTTTCTTCAGCGGGGATTTGGTCAGGTTGAAGAGAAAATGGATACTGCCATATACACCCAAATTCTTGAGGAAAATATCTGACCCTCTGCTCGACAACTGAAGATGGGCAGGAGGGTTAACTTTCAGCATGACCCAAAACACACCACCAATGCAGTGGCTTAAGGATAGGAAGGTCAAAGCCCATGAGTGGCCAAGTCAGAGCCCTGACCTAAATACATTAGAAAACCTGTGGATGGACTTGAAGAGAGCAGTCCATTGCCACTCACCCACAATTTGACTTAACTCGAACAACTCTGCAAGGAAGAATGGGCAAATATTTCCAGAAGCTATTTGCACAAAGCTAGTAGAGACATATCCAAACAGACTGATGGCTGTCAAAGCAAAAGTTTGCCCTACGTAGTATCACTTTTCAAACCCTGTTTTTCTAGTTTTTCATCTTTTATACATTTTTGGAACTATTGCCTTTTTTCCGTTACTTGAATGTTATAAAGAAAAATGTGTAAAAGCTGTAATTTTTTTGATTTCAGGCTTTAAGACCAAAAAAAAAGTGACTGTTCCAAAGGGGTATGATGATTTTCTATATGCGCTGTATATTCACTAAATACATTTCCATGCGGTTTCCATAACTTTTAAAGACTCTATGAACTTCCATGACTATTCCAGGCCTGGATATAACAATTGTAAAATTCACTGAGATTTCCAGGTTTTCCAAGACTGTGGAAACACTATTTTTCATCTACTATCTATAAGCTACATGTCTACATACTCATTAGAACAGCATAATAAATTATTTATTAAACACTTTCCAGAACTAAGCAGTCAGTTCACATTTGACATTCTATACATGATTTCCCTCCTACCTTGGTTAAGATCTTTCATCAGTTGTGGCTGCGTGTCCATCTCATCATCCTCCTCATAGCTGCGTTTATGCCGATTCGGGGCATAAGATGTGGAAGGCACCACTCGTGCCTGACTAGTGCCTGCATAGCTGTTCTGAGCCATTAAAGATCCATGAACACTTATGTTAAATCATGCTGATAAAACAAACATTGAAGGGAAAACTAAAGTGAACCATGACATCAAAACAGTTTACAGGACAGGTACTGGCTACAAATAAAGGATATTTCCTTCACCCATTGAGATTCTCCTGGGATGGGGACACAATAGAAGGTCTGTCTCTCTGATGTCACTGTGTTTCTTGAGTTAAAGTCCACCTGTTAATGTTTATTTAAACATGCTTTTCACTATTCAGCTCTTCACTATAATCCAAAATAAATTATGTAAATGTACCTATCTTATTACATAAGTGCACTGCACTGTCTAGGTTGTATGTTTACATGTTAACCAGGCAAATATTAACTCACCCCACACTCTGTTACATCTTTGTACTTTCCACATTTCAACAGCTGTGGACAAGGACATTTGCAGAAATTAGATTAAAATGGCAAACAAAAGTAATTGATACCTTTTGTTATGAACGCCACTGTGAGACACACAAAAATGCATTAAATGGCATAGCAAATATACTAGTGCAAAAGGGATTCTTTGCACAATTGTTAAAACTACTTACTTTTGAGTTTGATGTGGGATCATTCATCTCATAAACCCCCATGAAAAATTCTGGATCAAACATATCCTGGACAATGCAGCGGAATTTCACAAAGCTATTGGGCTTGAGGTAGTGCATGGGAACATCATTCAGGGATGGAACCTAGATAACCCAGCAGACAAAAAGACAAAGTTAAACAGGTGTACTGCTTATCTGATGGCCATTCAAGATTTTTGAAATAGAGCGACTGATCCCATACTAACATACTGGCTAATTTTAATTTTAAGCACAACTCTGAAAATATCATGCTAGGTGGTGCCCAATTCACTTTGCATGTCAGGGGAACTAGTTTAATGGATGATAATGAAATTAATATTGATCTGTCAAAACAAATCACTCCTTATATTTGTTGCTGACTACTGGCCTTTACTCTAAACATGTGCACACATATTCATTTACTTCTGCAAGCATATAACAAAGCCTTTCATGTACAGTTGAAGTCAGATGTTTACATACACTTAGGCTGAAGTCATTAAAACTCATTTAACCACTCCACAGATTTAAAATTAGCAAACTACAGTTTCTACTTTGTGCATGACACTAGTAATTTTTCCAACAATTGTTTAAAGACAGATTGTTTCACTTTTAATTGACTATATCACAATTAAACAGCAAGTTAACTGCACCTTTAAGCAGCTTGGAAAATTCCAGAAAATGATGTCAAGCCTTTAGACAATTAGCTTCTGAAAGGAAGTGTACCTGTGGATGTATTTTAAGGCCTACCTTCAAACTCAGTGTCTTTTTGCTTGACATCATGGGAAAATCAATAGAAATCTGCCAAGACCTCAGAAAAAAAGATTGTGGACATCCACAAGTCTGGTTCATCCTTGGGAGCAATTTCCAAAGTATAAACACCATGGGACCACACAGCCATCTGACCGCTCAGGAAGGAGACGAATTCTGTCTCCTAGAGATTAACGTAGTTTGGTGCAAAAAGAGCAAATCAATCCCAGAACAGCAGCAAAGGGCCTTGTGAAGATGCTGGAGGAAACAGTTAGACAAATATCTATATCCACAGTAAAACGAGTCCTATGTCGACATAACCTGAAAGGCTGCTCAGCAAGGAAGAAGCCAATGCTCCAAAACTGCCATCAAAAAGCCAGACAACAGCATGCAAGTGCACATGGGGACAAAGATATTACTTTCTGGAGAAATGTTCTCTGGTCTAATGAAACAAAAATTTAACTGTTTGGCCATAATGACCATCATTATGTTTGGAGGAGAAAGGGTGAGGCTTGCAAGCCAAAGAACACCATCCCAACTGTGAAGCATGGGGGTGGAAGCATCATGTTGTGGGGTGCTTTGCTGCAGGAGGGACTGGTACACTTCACAAAATAGATGGCATCATGAGGAAGGAAAATGATGTAGATATATTGAAGCAACATCTCAAGACATTAGCCAGGAAGCTAAACCTCGGTCATAACTGGATCTTCCAAATGGACAACGACCCCAAGCATACCTCCGAAGTTATGGCAAAATGGCTTAAGGACAACAAAGTCAAGGTATTGGAGTGGCCATCACAAAGCCCTGACCTCAATCCAATTGAAAATTTGTGGGCAGAACTGAAAAAGCGTGTGCGAGCAAGGAGGCCTACAAACCTGACTCAGTTACAGCAGTTCTGTCTGGAGGAATGGGCCAAAATTCCAGCAATGTATTGTGAGAAGCTTGTGGAAAGCTACCCAAAACGTTTGACCCAAGTTCAACAATTTAAAGGCAATGCTACCAAATACTAACAAAGTGTATGTAAACTTCTTATCCACTGGGAATGTGATGAAAGAAATACAAGCTTAAATAAATCACTCTCTACAGTTATTCTGACATTTCACATTCTTAAAAGAAAGTAGTGATCCTAACTGACCTAAGACAGGGAATGTTTTCTACAATTAAATGTCAGGAATTGCGAAAAACTGAGTTTAAATGTATTTGGCTAAGGTGTATGTAAACTTCTGACTTCAACTGTATATCAGTATACAAGACTGACAAAACAGAGAAGCATTTGACAGGTCAGGTACCCATGTGTGAGCGTCGTTTTGTTTCAGTTTCTCTTTGAAGTACTCCACTACTTTCTTCTGCCAGTCTGGACTGGAGTTACTCTGGGCTGAAGGAACACAAAGTATAACCAACTTCCTGTAAGCTTCATTAGTTTATGCATGGCTATTTACATTAATCAACAACAATGATGTTACTTTAAATAGAACTTAACAAAATCTATACAAGTAAATCAAAACTGGTCAGTATATGTAAAAATGAGCCACAAATAGAATTAAAAAGCAAAACAAATCATGTTGTTCACATGCTCCTCTCTACCTGCATCTAAATGCATTCGTAGAAAACTAGCATTTTGAACGTTGTCTTACCAAAAAAGCCATCAACAACACCCAGTGGATTATTGATCCAATCATGAATGGTAGGCATCGCTGTTGGATTTACAAACAGAGAAAAGTCCAAACTAATATGCCTTTGATATGTACTACAACAAGCACGTTTCTGCAACCCAGCACCACACAATACACCGTGGCGGGAAAAATGCGTCATGAAAAACTACCATGTGACCTGGGCATATGTTCTACGTAATGCGGAATGTGAAGGCTAGACAGTAGCTCACAGATATTTACAATGGATTTACTCCAACAGCCAAAACCGCAAAAGTAAAAAAAAAAAAAAAAATACATAAATAAAATAAAATAAAAAGTGATTCAAATTTAAGCTATTTAGAGTTCATTTAGTGATATATTGTATATATTGCACAGCGTTTTCAAAAAGTCACCTGCCTGCCTGCCTGCCAAAAAAAAAAAAAAAAAAAATGTTTAACGCTATATTAAATTCATTCAATTGTAAACAATAGTCCTACCCATTCAAAGACACACCCTTTCAGTTTATAAACAATGTAATTGACCGCACCCTTTCAGCAAAATACTGTGCAAAAAACAAACAAACTTTTTTCTCTCATTCTTCAATAGTATGGAACAATTTAAATAAAAATTAAATTATAGTAAACATTGAGCTAAACCTTGCTTCAAATGATTAAGATACTCTCATCTCAAAGTTCGGCCATAGCGTTTATTTATTTGTTTGTTTGTTTGTTTGTTTGTTTTTTATAATTGTATTTGTGTGTGTGTTTGTGTATAATATATAACATTTATTTATTTATTTATTTTTGTTGTTTTATCTTTGTAAATTTATTTTCTTTATTTATATTCATTTATGCATTTGTTGCTGCATATCCCCTGTACTGTTTCTAAATCCAAAATAAAAGCATTTATTAATTTAAAAAATACAGATGAAATCAACAGAATGATTCCTCCATAAAATTCAGCCACTTTTGAGGACCAAGTCATTTTGATTTATAACAATCATAGCTTATTTATTTATATATTCATTTACCCATTCAACTAGACTCTTTAAGTTGTACATATTTATTAACATTATGGAAACTCTTTGCTCTCTAGTAGGGTACAAAGGGTCTAAAGGGGTAAAATGCACATTTGATTTTATTTTCTCCCAAAACACTAAATAGCAACAAAAACTACCACAGTACTTTCCTTAACACCTGTTTGTCACTATACACTGCAAAATATTCCTGATCCACCAGATCATTGCATGCAGTGTCTAAAGGTTTAAGGTAATTTTTCACATTGACTGATCCAATCACAATGGAGATTAATTTGTTTATAGAATACTTGAGATGTTATGAAATGTCAAAGGTGATTGATATTAACAGGAAATTGTGCACCCTTTTCTGAATAAGTAATAATTTTGAATAAACTTTCTCTTAATATGTTACTCAAAAAAAGCATCTTGCAGTCTCAAAATTATTTGCTTAAATTGACAAATTTTGCCCTATAACTATTGTGCCTTTATTTACACGATAACACTACAACCCCCCCTGGGGACCTTTCACCCCATGTGTTGGGGGCCTTTACTCCAGGTGTGAGGTAAAAGGTCCCATTGCCACCTGTTAAAATTGTAGTTGTTTCTTTTCAAACTAATTATTTAGCTCCATCATTAATTAATAAAAATAAATGTATTTTTTCTATCTTGATTCCATTTGTGACCAGAAAAAAAGCTGATTTTCCTTAAGCTGTGCCCTTAGCCCCTCTGTACCCTGTCACTATCTCTAAAAAGAACAGAAAGAAATGAAACTACAAGTTGTGAGTTGTTGGATTGTTCGTCGTTTGATTACTTTTACCTTTGTACGTCAAAATATTGGTGACGCACTTTTCTTAGATCTATATATCATCTACTAGTCATTAGATTAGATTACTGTACAAACCATTCAGACTATCAAAGAAGTAAAAATCAGTGAAAATTCACAGCATCCCGTTGTCTGTACTGTGACGAACCAGGAAGCGACGTAAAGGAGCTCTGCCTGTTCCGACAGGAGGACAAGCTACGTGTAATATTTGGTTGAAAATGGCTGATAGGAAAGCCAATAACATCCCCAGTAGCAGCGCAAACCTGCTATTTTCAGCTGCCCCAGAGTTTAACTTCAGCCTGCCCTTCATTCCTGTCAGTCAGGCCACTGGCCCTGCGGTTTTATCTGGAGGTGAGGTTATAAAGTGTGAGGGGAAGAAATAAATTGCTTCAGTGGCTAGTGATGTTAGCTTATCTCTGTTCTCAGATCTTTGCGATTAATAGCTAATACATTTTATATATTTGCTAAATCGTCTCTGAAATTACGTGAAAATGTCCTTTTGTTACACTGTTGTCAATTATTTCAAGATATAATATTTCAAGAATGTTTGTGTTGGTTTATTTTGTAAATGTCATCTGATGATGTTTATGTTTGTGATACTTTGGGGTATAAATGCAGATTATTATATCTAATCTGTCCAAATCTAATCTGTCTAATCTGGACAAATCCAGTTTTTTGTACATTTTGACTGAGTATCCAGATCCGTTCTTCTGTGGAATGCATAGGGTGATGTTTAGAAGAATGTTATCCTCAGTCACCATTCGTTTTCATTGCATCTTTTTTCCATACAGTGAAAGTGAATGGTGACTGAGGCTGTCATTTTGCCTAACTTTTGTTTTCCACAGAAGAGTCATACAGGTTTGGAATGGCATGAGGGTGAGTAAACAATGACAGAATTTTTATCCCTTAATAGTTCCACTGTAAACACTTTGCCTTTATGCCATTGGATAGAAGTTGTTGTAGATTATATTAAGAAAGACTAATATTCTGTACATTTCTTTATCAACCTCTGTAAAGATGATGTCAGTGAAGTTGGAGAAGAAGACAGTTTTCTTGGACAGACATCATCAGCAGTTCCCCAACCCTCCACTTTCAATTATTTCTCAAGTACCACCACCAGCAGCAGTGACCCGTTTGCCTCTATAGGACAGCACCCATGCCCACCTCCAGCACCCACTGTTGTTCCATCGACAACAGGGCCATCACCTGCGTCCATTGCTGCTAGTCTGCCTCTAAATCCACCAATATCTCACATGAACCCTGTTCAGCAGTATGGCTGTGTTGTTAATCAAAGCCCTATGGGTACCTATACTCCACCACCTAATGCACCGACTCCTCCACCTCCTCAGAGCTCCCAGCAGTCATATAATCCATATCGTCACACAGCTGCCAGTAGCAAAGCAAATCCCTACATAATGGCTCCTGAATTACAGCAGCAGCCCCCGAGCCAGACACCCCAGCAAACCCTAAAACCCTATTCTCAGGCTACACCTGCTCCTTTATTCCAGACTCCCCCTGCAGCATTCACAAAGGTTGGTTATCTAATGGTCATTTTTGTCTTGTAGTCACCATATGCTCATTTCTTTAAGGGTGGTTGACTTGTTTTGCGATGTGACATGCTGTACTTTTTAAACAATTTTTTTTATTTTATTTTGGTAATTATTTTATAAATTTTATGTCTGTTATATTAATTGAGACTGCATAGAATATTCACATTTTTAAAAATGTATTTGTCACATACAGGACCATTTAAAATGAACTAGTGAAGGCAGAAAGGTTATGAAAATGGTGAGAATCTTAAAAGAAATCTTGACCAGTCAAATCACCTAAATGTAATTTATATATGTATATATATATAAAATAGCTCATAGACATTTTATGCGACAATTACGCAGTTACATAAGAGTTAAATACATATCTGAAATATGGTCTGCTGTGATTATTAGTTTCTTCAGAGTCTGACTCTAGTTATAATAAAAGTGAGTATTCATAAATAGGAAAAAAATATATATATTCTCTAAAGTGAAATTCTTCTCTTGGCTCAGTATGTAGATTTTTGTCAGTTGTGTTTGTGATATTACATATAAAATCAATTGTGTTTTTTATTTTTATTTTTTTAGCCAAAATCAATAAAGTGTGTTTTAAAGGTATGTTTAAAAGAATAGGACACCCAATTATGAAATTCTGTCATTATGTAGTCACCCTAATGTTGCTCCAACCCCTGTGGAACACAAAAGGTGAATTTTAAGACTTTATTTGCTATATAATGCAAAAAAAAAAAAAAAAAAAAAAAAAAAGTGACTGGTCTTTCAAGCTCAAAAAAGGACCAAAAAAAAAAATATATAAAACTGCTGTAAAATTAATTGGTACATATTGGTACATACACTATATACCATGTCTTCTGAAGCCATATGATCACTTTGTGTGATGAACAGAACAAAACTTAAGTGGTTATTCACTCTCTAATCAAATAATTAAAAAATTCAGTAAATCAAATATGGCGGGTACGTTGATAACGTCAAACCTCACTGATTCTTGCGACATGACGTCATGATATTTGGTCATGAGACGTGATGAAAATCAATGAGGTTTAAAATTCTTGACATAGCCAATGTATTTGAGTTACAGAGTTTTTTTGCATTTGTTTTTTGAGATTACCTATTCTTTTAAAGGAGCTAACATATTTAATAACAGTTCTAAAAGTGATTTTACTTTGTCTTTATACTGCTATGCTATTTTCCAGACTCCTCCAACAAAGGTTCCACCACCCCCTGCAGCAACCAGCATGGCTGGGCCATTGGTCCCTGCCAACTCTATGGTGCCACACACATTTCATGTTTATGAACCTGTTCAGCCTCACTGGTTCTACTGCAAACAAGTGGAGTCAAAGATGGTCTGGCTTCCCTTTAGTGTTCTGGATACCATTCGTCTGGAAGAGATTTTCAACTCGGGTGAGGCATGAAGTGGTTTCAGTAAATCTAGGAACACTGGCAGGAATATTTGTACAAGGTGCTGCTGATATTTTATTGCTAGTTGTCTAGTTTTTGATATATGAAACCTGCTGTTTATTTTTAAGGGTAAGGAAGTGTAGTAATGTAACTATCGGCTAAATGGAACTACTTCTGTCACTGTAACTTTATTTGTTTTAAATAAAATGCGATCAATTATTTTGTGTGTATGCAAAGAACTGTTATGCAAAGTAGTGTGGCCATTGTTAGTCTATTTCATAACATATTTTACTGACTCTTTTACTGACATTTATTGCATAATTGATTTCTCCAGTTCAGCCAGATCCAGAGAATGTGATTGTGTGTACGGATGGAGGGCGCTATGATGTTCAGCTGTATGATCGTGCACGGACCGCCGTGTACTGGGAGGAAGAGCCCACCGAGGTCCGCCGCTGCACCTGGTTCTACAAAGGAGACACAGACAGTCGCTTTATCCCCTACTCTGAAGACTTCAGTGATAAGTTGGAGGTTTGTAATGCCCTATTTGGCCATTTTTCATGTATTCCTAAAATGAGGATGACATATTAACCACTAAATTGTATGTTGTGTCATCATTACAAGCAAGGTTGCTCAGCAACCTTGTACTAATGTTGTTTGATCTAGTCATGTCTTATCATATTTGTTCTTTATGACTTTCTTAAAGGAATATTCTGTGTTCATTACAAGTTAAGCTCAATCTACAGCATTTGTGGCATAATGTTGATTACTACAAAAATTAATTCTGACTCGTCCCTCCTTTTCTTTAAAAAGCAAACTTGAATTCTTCTGTTAAAACTCATGCATTATTTGAGCTGTAGAAGGTTTTAGGGTTTGTAGACATTACATCATCATGGCAAAAAAAAAAAAAAATAGAAAGGTTAGTAAGTGATTTTATCACACTAAAATCTTGTTAACATACTTATTGTTTATGTGTTGTGGCTACACTTTTGAAATATGTAAGTTTTTTTTAACATTTACGGATTTGCCCTATTCACTTCCATTGTAAGTGCCTCACTGGAACCCAGATTTTAGTTTTTTTTCTTTAAAGGAGGGACAATCCAAAATTATTTTTTGTGGTAATCAATATTATGCCACAAATGCTGTCGAGTGACCTTAATTTGTATTGAACCCAGAATATTCCTTTAACAGAATTAGATTTTATAGGGTAATCACATGTTTTGAACATGCTTTGTGAACTCCGTTGCATGTTTTTCTGATCAAAACAGGCAGAATATAAAAAAGCTGTTACTACTAATCAGTGGCACCGCAGACTGGAATTCCCATCTGGTGAAACCATCGTAATGCACAATCCAAAGGTACAACTTCGTCATACACTAGACATTTGAGTAATACTGCATGTGAATAGTACACACGTTCTTCTTGTAGCATAAATCTGATTGGTTGCTCCTCAGGTGATTGTGCAGTTTCAGCCGTCTGCAATGCCTGATGAGTGGGGCACGACACAGGATGGTCAGACTCGACCTAGAGTAGTCAAGAGGGGTGTGGATGATGATCAAGATGAAGTTCCTGATGGTGACTGAACCTTGTGACCTAGAGTTCTTAATGTCTTACCTCAGGGGCTGTCCTAACCATCTGTGCTGTTTAAAAAAAAAAAAAAAAAAAAAAAAAAAGTAAATGTATGCTAGACAGATGTCTTTTACCATTGTGACATGGCTCACTGTTTTAAAGCATTGTGCACCATGTGCACTGTGTTATAAGACAGCATATCAAGTGAAAAACAGTTCAATGTTAAACTGTTACACTTAACAATAAAGTTCCATTTGTTAACATTAGTTCCCTTTCGATTCAGTGCACTCCACATTGCTGTAAGCACTATGGGGAGTGTCCTTCTACACGACCTTGCGGAAACCCTTATACAATCACGCAAATCCTGGTGGTTCGTTTGAAAGCCTTTTCCCCCACTGTTTAATTTGGATGAAAAGCAATCTATGCATATATTATGCCTGGTGAGGGCATTGCATACATATGTCGAGTGCACCCATCAGTTTAGGCTGTCGGATCAGCTCTTTATTTGTTATTGGGGATGCACAAAAGGAATGTCTGTCTCCAAACAAAGGCTCTCTCACTGGATCGTTGATGCGATCGCCCTCGCTTATGAATCACAGGGCACGAAATGCCCTATTGGTGTCAAAGTGCATTCAACCAGAGGCACCATGAGTGCACCTTTAACACTAGTTAATGCATTCAGGGGAAGGGATATATAATTTGATTCGGTGTGTGTATGTTCTGTTTCTTCAGTCCTGTTTTGTGAATCAATAAAATGTTAATATAAAAAAAATAAAATAAAAAAAAAACCAGCTCTAAATTTTAATTGTCTCAATATTGTATAATATCAAGTATATCTAAAAGGTGAGTGTATAGTTTGGCTGAACTAGTGAAGAATATTGCCCTATCTTCTCTAGGTGAGATGGCACAGGTGGACCATCTGGTGTTTATGGTGCATGGCATTGGCCCCGTCTGTGACCTGAGATTTAGGAGCATGGTGGAGTGTGGTATGTTACACAAGCCAACTCAAATTTAACATTCACATCAATGTACAAATTGACAACCAAATGCATTGTGTTTGCTAAATGTCTTAAATATAAATATAGAATATTCATGAATTGTACTATACAGTCCTTGGACTCAATCAAATTGTTGTTGTTTACAGTGGATGACTTTCGCAGTGTGTCCTTAAAGTTGCTGCAGAGTCATTTTAAGAGGGCCCGAGATGATCATGTTATTAGCCGTGTGGAATTTCTCCCTGTGCACTGGCACACAGCTCTGCATGGTGACGCTACAGGTGTTGACAGGTACAGGCATAACGTTAATCCACATTCAGGAGAGATGAGTAGTTTAACTTTGGATGCTGTAAATTAGGCCTATAAGTAATTTTGATTGAATGTGAAAATATGGTTTTACATTAAAAAGGTTATTTGTTTCCTATATGTTTTTAATCATTCAGGCGGATAAAGAAGATTACCCTGCCCAGCACAGGTCGTCTGCGTCACTTCACTAACGAAACCCTCTTAGACGTGCTTTTCTACAACAGTCCTACTTACTGCCAGACCATTATGGACACAGTGGCTTTTGAGATCAACCGCTTGCATGCACTGTTCATGCAGAGAAACCCAGATTTCAAAGGGGGAGTGTCTGTGGGTGGACACAGCTTGGGTTAGAATCCCTTCCTTCTTTGTGCTTTAACTCATGCAATATTTTTGTGAAAGAACACCACTGATTAACTAAATACACATTCCGTAAAGGAGCACCACATATTTTCTTGTACTGCTCTCTGTTTTAATCTATAGTTGTCTTAATTCACAGGCTCTTTGATACTTTTTGACTTACTGTCCAATCAGAAGACCGGGTCACCTTTATCAGGTACAACAACCAATGGGAGTGCTCAGCCTAATGCTAAACAGGTATCAGTACTTTTTGGATAAAAATGACCTAAAAATGCTTTTCATTTAATAAACTAGTAAATACAAGTCTGTTTTGTTGAATTACCTGAGATTACATGATAAGCTTATTTTTGTGCATTTAATTGTTTTAGATAAGTCCAGTCATCCAGGCCAATGAAGTTCCTACCATAGCGGCTGTTGAGGAGGAGTCTAAGGAGGAAGAAGAGGAGATTGGCGACCTGTCATCTGTTCTGGAGATGTTGGGCATGTCTGAATACCTGAGCACTTTTGAAAATGAAAAGATTGACGTGGAGTCTCTTGTGAGCAAATTTATTTCTTTATGTAAACTTTGTTTTATATTACATTCATAGTGAAAAGCAGCTCATCACTATAATTTCTCCAACTCTCTTTGCAGCTCATGTGCACAATAGATGATCTTAAGGAAATGGGTATTCCTCTGGGGCCACGTAAAAAACTTGCCAAGTTTGTAAAAGAGAAGTCAGCAAAACAGGTACATATTCACTTTGCAATATTGCATCAGGTGTTGATAACCATTATCATACTTCCAGTGTGATGTGATGCTGTAAAAATACATTTGTTACTTGGCAGGCAGCACGACAGGCTGTGAAAGAAAAGACAGTAGCACAAGAGAAACCGAAAGAGACCCTACCTCCCCTTCAAACAGAGCCCACACCAGATTCTGCCAGCAGCAAACTGCCAGTGGGAAGAAACATGTCCTCAATCCATGTGGATTACAACTATTTTGAAATAGGCACAGGACAGGTAAAGCTGATACACACACACACACACACCATTCCAAATTGGTCTGTGGATGAGAATATGTTGGAATGAAGGCATGAGATTGTTTTCAATTTTGTCAGAAATTGATGATACATGGTTGTACTCTGAGATCTTTAAACATGTTTGTTCTCCCACAGGTTTCAGTGGTGTATCATGCTCTGGACTTTGAGCCGCTGAATTTCTTTGCTCTTGGATCTCCCATCGGGATGTTTCTGACTGTACGTGGAGTGGAGAAAATTGAGGAGTCTTACCAGCTTCCCACCTGCAAAGGATTCTTCAATATCTATCATCCAGTAAGTGCTTTAGCAACTAAAGTGTAAAAGTTTAATGGAGAATAATGAATAACACCACAGATTTGTTTTAACTTTATAACCTTCTTATGATTATCTATATGTTTCTTATACATGAAAATTGCCACAAATTGAGATGTTTCTCTTTGATCGTGCTCTCAGCTGGATCCAGTTGCATACAGAATCGAGCCCATGATCTTACCAGACATTGAACTGGACCCTGTTTTGATCCCTCACCATAAAGGAAGGAAGAGACTTCATCTCGGTATGTATTAGAGAGTTTATGTGCATCTTATGCATGTGTTAGATGTAGGGATGTGCACGAGTAATCGATTGAGTACTGGTTCAGCTTTAAATATTTGACTAGTAAAAACACTACTCGATTATTGCAATTAGATTTTTCTATGTGCCTTTTCCTTCTGTGGGCAGCAATTAAAACTGCTACTCTCTCCTAAATCTTGCCGTTACAACTCGATGCATTGGATGGCGCTGTTGATGCATGACGTTGTTAAAGGAATAGTTCAACCATAAAGAAAATTCATTATTTAAATGTCATTATTTAAAGTGATTGTATTGCTTTAAAAGACTTTGAAAATATGTTTCTGTGTGAGTGCAAATGTCTTTTTGTCATTTTTGAAACTAGATGTACTTGTTTATGCATAGTGCTCATTTTTAAATAAGAAATACTGGTTCAAAAGTTCAAGTTTGAACTTAAATTCTAAATTTTAAGTAATTGATTACTCGTTTTCTTCAGATTAACATTTTTATTGGTTGCTTCTCAACATGACACAAAACAAAACATTCATATACAGAGTCAACCATTAAACCCCATTGTTTCCCTTCCCCCCCTCCGATCCCCAACAAACATCCCTGTGGCCAAAGTCCGAGTACACACACAGATTAAAAAATAAATAAATAATTATATATATATAAATACAAATAATAGTAATGGATATTTACTTATCAATGTAATGACTCCCCTGCTCTTACTTGAGCCAGCGCTAAAGAAAACATGTCCACCCCATATCTTTCCAAATTTTCAGCTTCCTGTGGAGAAAGATACGCTTCTTAAAGAAACACAATATCATATTTATTACGTTTAAGAAAAGAAATAACCTTCCTTCTTTTTATGGGGTGCCCCAACCCATTGACATTCCACGTGGAGAGAGAGAATCCACTCATATTAACATTTGACATTTTGACATATAAGAAAAAATAGTGTCAAAACTAAAATTATAAAGACCACATTCCAACATTAGTGCAACAATTAACCCCCAAACTTTCCACAGAACAAAACAAATAGAAAAAAGAAAAACGTGCGCATTAACCCCGTGCACAACAGCACCAAGCGGCGTCCATCCCTCTAAACTCAAACAGTCCATGTATGCCTACGAGAGCCCCTGCGACAACTTTGCTGTCGGATTGCTCAAGTCCGGTGCTTCTATACAGAAATTTGTACAACAGAATTACACAACAGAAGATAATCTAAAAAACAAACTCCAGCCCATAAGCGGAATAAAAAAATAAATAAAACATGTAGATTCATCCATTTAATTGTCTCGAAGGTGTGCTCCTCCACGAAACAAGCTCCAGCCGTTAGCGGAACCAGCACAAAAAACAAAACAAACAAAAAATGGGCTGTTCAGTTCTTCGGGCAGTCAAACTCATTCCAATGTCCCGCAAGAAATATTCAACAAAACCAACTCCAGCCAACAGGAGGCATAAGCACCCAAAACAAGCAGATTCATCCATAAGCTGTCCTGAAGAAATGATATTACACACAACAAACTCCAGCTGCTAGGTGAAACCAGCACAAAAAGAAACAAAAAAGGTGCCCAGCTTCCTTGGACAGTCGATTGTATGTTTAATGAGTCGGTCCACTAGGCGGCAACATGAAAATCACCAAATGGCTTACTCACTCCAATGTTATTATGAAGGATAGTGCTTGCTGTGGGCAAATTCTCTACGTCCATCCTTAGTATTTATTCTCAGTTTGGCTGGGAATCATCAGAGCAAAAGCGACCTTCCGTTGATGTAAGAGCTTCTTGCATTCCCTGAATCGTTCACGTTTCTCTCTTGTCGAATTCGCAAAGTCTGGGAACAAGAAAATGCTGTAGTTCTTCCAAGAAAGCTTTCCTTTGCTCCTCGCCTCGTGTAACACGAGATCTTTATCAGATGATCTCAGAAATTTGGCCAGAATTGATCGGGGCCTGTCTCCCTCCGCGAATCTCCGAGCCGGGACTCTGTGAGCTCACTTAATTTCCAGCTTATTGCCTGTTATGTTGAGCAGACTCGGGAAGAGCTCGTATTGGAATTTCACCATATCTCTGCCTTCCTCATGCTCAGGAATTCCAACAATTCGGACGTTGTTTCGTCGATTACGATTCTCCAAATCCTCCAGTTTTTCCAAACGCGTTGCAAGTCTGCCTTGGTCGCTAGTGGATTAGCAGCTAATTCACTCTCCGTTGACTCCAGATAATCGATCCTTCTTTCGACATCCAACAATCTTTTAACCAACTCAGAGAACTTCATCTCCATGGAAGTAATCGATTGACGTATTACAGCCAAATCCTCCAAGTCTGCAACAACTTTCGTCAGCATTGCCGACACATTCATCAATTCAAGCCGGATTTCTTTCAGTTCACCGTCAGAATTGAATCCGGGGCTTCCAGCCTGCCGCTGCAGGGAATCAGCTTGTAAGTGTCTTTTAATGTCTCCAGAGCCCAAGGATTTTTAATTTTTTGACATATTGTCTTCCTAGAACAGTCAAGAATCAGGGTGTATCGAATCTCACAAGATTATGACACAAATAGCATTAAAACTAGCAAAGTGCGCAGAGCTTTCCAGTCACACGTCCGCTCCTCGCACGGCGCTACGCCCGTCAATTACTCATTTTCTTTAAGAGTACTACAAAATTACTCAACGCCCATCCCTAGGTAAATAATTCGAAAACCATCCTGAACCAGAATAGGACAGAACTTAAAGGGATAGTTCACCCAAAAATGAAAATTCTCTCATCATTATCTCACCCTCATGCCATCCCAGATGTGTGACTTTCTTTCTTCTGCTGAACACAAATGAAGATTTTTTGAAGAATATTTCAGCTTTGTAGGTCCATACAATGTGAATGGGTACCAACATTCTGAAGCTCCAAAAACACACAAAGGCAACATAAAGTACTCCATAAAACTCCAGTGGTTAAATTCATGTCTTCAGAAGTGATATGATAGGTGTGGATTAGAAACAAGATCAATATTTAAGTACCCATTCACATGCATTGTATGAACCTACAGAGCTGAATCTCTGTTTTGTCAAAATCTTAATTTGTGTTCAGCAGAAGAAAGAAAGTCATACACATCTGGGATGGCATGAGTGTGACTCAATGATGAGAAAATTTTCATTTTTGGGTGAACTATCCCTTTAACCCTGTGTTGTTAAGTAGTTGCAGTTAGCAGTAATATAAAATGGGATACAGAAGCATTTATTGTAGTTGTAATAAGAAGGCATGATTTTCCTAGTTTCCTAGGAGTGATGTTTAAGTCTATGCATGTCTTGTGTTTAGAACTAAAGGAGAGTTTGTCCAGGATGGGCTCTGACCTGAAGCAAGGCTTTATCAGTTCTCTGAAGAGTGCTTGGCAGACTCTGAATGACTTTGCTCGTGCTCACACCTCTTCCGCTCAACTGCATGAACAGCTTGCCATGGTAGCCAGTCAGATTAAGGCAGAGGTGGAAAAGGAGGAAGGAGAAGGTGAGTCATTGAAGGAACTGCCATTGAACAACAACAAAGCATATCCTTTTTTGGTTTCAGTAGCTCACTGTGCACAATTCTGAAACTGAATCAACATCTGAATCGCAATGTTGTTTGTAGAGGCGAGTAAGATGGTTGAGAGTCCTGATCCTCAGAAGGAGGAAGAGACTCAAGTTAAAGTGGGCCTGCTGAATGGAGGAAATCGCATTGACTACGTCCTGCAAGAGAAACCTATCGAAAGCTTCAATGAATACCTGTTTGCACTCCAGAGTCATTTATGTTACTGGTATGTGATATAAAGCATCAATGTCTTGCATAAGAATGTCTTTATGTAATTGTACTCTTGCTTCTTTTTACAAGCAGATGTTTTGTCTTTTTCATCAGGGAATCGGAGGATACAGCTCTGCTCATTCTCAAGGAAATTTATAAGACTATGAACATTCACCCAGATCAGCCAGTGCATTGATATAATAAATCACTCAAACTTGTAAGCATCAAAAACCATATTACTTTGAAGATAAATCAGTATTTTAAAGTTTTCAACTCTAGTTGAACAAAGTTTTTTTTTTTTTTTGTATTCTTGTAGTCTGTTGTATACAAATGAATACACTTGTATTATTCCATATGTCTTAAATTAAGAAACGAAACAGTGGATTTCAGTGCCACCACAACGGTTTGAAATGACATTTTTATAGCTTAAATTATAGAGCTGCAAAAGTGCATATGCAAATGGAGTCAAATGTGAATTATAATATTAACAGAAACTACTGTTTAGCATTAAGATGATATATTACCTATGCTGTATAAGAAAAAAGAAAAAAAAAAGTCATAAATTGATTTATTTGGTAGCCATTGTGTTGCTTTGGTCTGTCTTTTTAGTAGATGGTTACAGGTATAACAATGTTCTCATGGATAACAAGTACTTGTTTGAGAATTTACATTAATCGGCACTTAGATTGAGCTAAAAAATTGCTAAGAACAGCAGGTGCTCAAGGCCATAGTAAGTGTAATCTCTGTAACAACAACTTTTGGGTCAACACATTCCAGGATCTAACAAATAATGCATCTGTAACAAGTTTCCATAGGTAGACAGTGCTAAAAAGAACTTTGACATTTGTGTGTAGACAGGCAAGTAGGGTTGAGAGATGGGTAGTGGGATTGGGTCATGAACTAGGTCAGACTCGAACCTGGGTCCCCGTGACTGAACCACAGTGCGTTCTTGTGGAAGTTGTAACTGATTTAAATACAAGACCCTACAATGTGATCGCTGAGTATGATTAAATGGACCTCTAGTCTATTTTGATAAAGGGGACAAACACCATAAAAAATGACTGGTTGTATTCCTTTTATTTGTTACAAAAAAAATTAGGAATGGAACAATTGCAACATCCTGGTCAATTTGAGGCCATTCAACAGACAGCCATGGCTATATTCAAGTGGCATTAAGAGTATCTATTCTCATCAGGCACATACAGGCAAATCTGTTCTTTAGCGTTGTAAATGGTTTAGTTTCAATCAAGATTTACTAGATACCACAGACTTAAGAGGTTGCAAAGGTCACAGCATTTGACATTTGCCATCAACCCCTAATACTGAATGCTATGACACCAACCAGCATCCTCCCACATGGTGCAAATTAAGAGTTTGACTCATGCATAAAAATGCATATCAGGACCATGCAGCAAAAAACATGGAAAGCTTTGGGGAAAAGTCTATATACTGTTCCAACAGTACATTACCTACCAAACTGCCTATTTCCTGAATTACTCTCCAGCATGGCAAGTTTAACCACATCCATTTGTGGATAATTGTCCCTTTCAGCATTTACATTAGATCCTTTTTTGTCACAGCACATAATTAAAAAGTCATAATATAAAAATAAAAATGCAAGGTATGGCTCTGTCAATTAGTTGCAAAAATAAAATACTAAGTCATGCTTTACTCCTGGCATGTCTTCTCAATGTTGCATTTATGAGAAGAAAAGACACTTTCTGTGCAAGAGAAGATAATCTGTAGTAAATCTAGTTTCCTAAAGGAATTGATCATTATTCACATATATATATACATAGTTAATGTCCAAAAAGTCCTTGCAAATTTCAGAATGTTGATCAAAGTCTTAATGATGTAAACGGTTTACATAGTACCAAATCAGTACCATTCTCCCAGCCGATTAATTCTTCTTGCTGTCACAGAGTCTTCTTTAATCCATGGATTATTTTCGATTTAACAAGGAATGAACAATTGAAATAATCTGGACATGTCTCAACAACAGACCCATGTCATCACTGCAGTCATTTACAAAAAAATGAGCTCCCTGCTGTGCACTGTTGAGAGTGTACAGAAAGAATATCTGATTGTGTACTTGATTCATTCTGTTGGTTTACTCTGAGTTTTGAAGGCCTGCTTTCGAAGGTGAGTCTCAATCTCCTCCCTAAACACAAGCATGCCCAGATGAGAGTGTGACGCCTCATTCATGGCTTTGGATTGGATGCACATGCGGTATTGTTCTGGAGTCAGCTCGTCAGCACACAGCTTCTCGTGCCAAAGGTGGAACAGGCCTGACACAGGCGTGCGTATCACAATCTGGTCACTCCGTAGGTACTTCCTGTACAAGTGGACATCTTCTACACCCCAACCTTTCACTTCCAGGTCAAATCCTCCTAAAATAGACAAATTGCCATTTCATTAATACAAAACAAGCAATACAGCCTGTCTTATATGAGAAAGAAGTACACTTTCTATTCTACTTTAAACCTATAAACTTACCAATGCTGAGGAAATCTGAACGATACTGACAAGTCATTCCAAATCCAAAA
Source organism: Myxocyprinus asiaticus (assembly GCF_019703515.2). Taxonomy (NCBI): domain Eukaryota; kingdom Metazoa; phylum Chordata; class Actinopteri; order Cypriniformes; family Catostomidae; genus Myxocyprinus; species Myxocyprinus asiaticus. The sequence goes on along the minus strand of NC_059364.1, from coordinate 23,081,840 downwards.
TCCCTCCAAAATCCTGCATCTTTTTTATGAATCTATAAACAGCATAACATTTTATGATTCCCATTTGTATAATATATTAATTATATTGTATAAATGATATTAAAAAAGCTACAAATTAAAATATTGATGTTACATACCAGCTGATGTTCAATAGGGGGTGGCAAGTCAAGATTTCCGTAAACTATGGCTGGATTATACAAACTAAATACCACAGGATAGAAAACTCGCTTTCCTTCAAGGGAGAGTGAAGAAAAAAAATATATATATTTAGTCATACACTAAGCAACATTAAAAAAATAAATAATAAATAACAGTATTAACATTGTGTTTGTAAGAGGAAAAGTTGTGATGATTATGGTGGAGACTTTGATTTTGTTCGAGACTTGTGTTTTGGATTTTGTTCTGTCAAACATACATCATGATATGCACATAAAGGGTACTCAAACAAAAGAGTACAAGATGTAAGAAATATGAATGTATTATCTAGTAATGGGTCCATGAACTTTCAGTTGGAATGCTTGTTGAGATTACATACCTGGAGCTGTATTGAGTCGACAGGTAGCAAGGAATTCAAGTGTGAAGTAGATGTCGACATCACAGAAGAACATCAAGACATCACCGCCTTTCTCCCAGGCATGAGCTCCAATGTCCAGACCACGGCCACGGGAAAAATCCTCATCCACAGGGATCAGGGTGTAGTTACTGAAGTTTTCCTCACTGGAAAATTATCAGAGTAAATTGCAACAAATTACTGCAAAAGAAACAAATGGATTTTTGGCAATGATACGGTGTAATAAGATAGCAACACTGCCCTTGATCTTTAAGGGATTGTTCACCCAAAAATGAAAATGCTCTCATCATTTACTTACCCTCATGCCATCCCAGATGCGTGACTTACTTTCTTCTGCTGAACACAAATTAAGACTTCTAGAAGAATATCTCAGCTCTGTAGATCCATACAATTCTATTGAGTGGTGATCAGGCCTTTGAAGCACCAAAAAGGAGATAAAGTCAGCATAAAAGTAATCCATATGACTCAAGTGGTTTAATCAATGTCTTCTGAAGTGATGCAATTGGTTTTGGGTGAGAACAGACCAAAATATAACTTCTTTTTCACTATAAAACTTGACATCAGCAGTCACTATATACACTTCCTATAGCGCCATCAAGAGCTCTGCACATGCATCAAGCACTAGGAAGAGTAATCGAGCTTGAAATCATGATCATGCCTAGAGACTGCAATGCCAAGATGTACAGTGAGAAAGGAGTTACCTTTTGGTCTGTTCTCACCCAAAACCAACTGGATTGCTTCAGAAAACATTGATTAAACCACTGGAGCCTGAAGCCCCATTCACTTCTGGTGACGAGCTGCCGCGGCCATTGTTGACAGAGATCACTGTAGAGAGCGATATGACAAGTTGAGAAAATTTCAACTTTATGCAAATGACAAGTGACATTCGTGAGTGACTACCAAAGAGAGTGAAGACAGCGGAGCTCACGTCATCCATCTCCTGACAGATTGTAGACTACTGCAGGCAAGACGGATATGTTTCAGCATCGTGAGGGATTTTTACTGTTCTATATCATTTGTTTGTAACCACATGCATGGATATAATAAAACACTGATGCGTGGAAAAGCGTGTCAGAAACAGTCTGCATTCCGAGTGAGTTTGATTCATTCATTAATGGTAGATTGACCGTCTTGTTAATGATTTAATGCACTGAACACTAATGCACACTTTAGAAAACACTACACTGCAGAATGTACATTTTTAGAGACAAGAGACCTGATTCCTTGTCAAATTGTAATGATATCTTAATTTTACTGGTATTATGTCTCATCCGTGTTCAAATTTTCAAAAGCTATGGCCAAACGTGCAGTCCTCGAATAACGTTACAGTGACAAACAGTAGGAATGCCCACTAGCGACACAGATCGCAGACTCTAGGGACACCAAGCGACAAAGTCGCTGGCAGTGTGAACGGGGCTTGAGGAATTACTTTTATGCTGACTTCATCTCCTTTTTGAAGCTTCAAAGTTCTGGCCACCACTCACTTGCACTGAATGGACCTGTACAGAGCTGAGATATTCTTCTAAAAATCTTCATTTGGGGGATGGCATGAGGGTGAGTAAATGATGAGAGCATTTTAATTTTTGGATGAACTATCCCTTTAACCTATCTACATAAACTGATTCCAAAGCAATACTTTCTAACATTAAAACAATTTAGGCATTTTTCTTGCTGGTCACTGCAATTACCATTTTAATTCAGAACATGTCTACTAACCAACTAAGATGGGTGAACAGAAAAAAACATTTCCTTGGGTTTTCTCCATTCAGGAGGTTGGCAGACCGAAGATATTTTAGTTACGCATTGTGCATGCAACATAAAATATTTGCCAAGCTCAAACCTGGACATTTTCTGCAGAGACGCCTTCACCTCCTGCAAGCCCTCCTGCCCAAAATACACCACTGTGAGATGTACCCGTTTGTCCTGTTGTATACAAACCTCCCTGCAGACAGAAAACACAGTCATTTCTGTGCACAGTTTTCCAGCACTCTTTGTTCCAAAAGGGAAATTTTACTGGAAAACATTTCCTTTTGAAACTACGTAAAATCTGGCTCTGTGTTGCTGTTTCCACATCTTTATAAGTTCAACCACATGTTTTGCAGCATGCTCAAGTACATGGACACACACACATTTCCAGACTTGATCCATGAATGTCAGTCTTACATTATTTTTTTTTCCTAGCATGAGTGTAATATTTTACAATGTGTACTTCACATAGGCTACTTCCCAAAAGGTGTGGCACTGAACTTTTAAGAGTGACCTTCTCACCTGAAGTTGTTTAAGAATTGAACAAAAGCTTCTGTTCGGCCTGACAGTGGCACTATGATGTTAATGACATTGCTGGCAGTGTCTACAGAGGTACTTCTCACTTTCATCAGGGGCCCGAATGGACGGAAGAGGGTGACGTGATGGTATTCGTGGGAATTCTCTTTAGCAAAATAGAGCTCATACAGTGAACCTTTGTCCCTCTCTGTTCTGTACAGTCCTGCCAAGAATAGCAAGTACACAAGTGAGCAAAGAGAGTAACTCTAGTGCTGTGCAAAGTTTATCAAAGTTTACAACCATTTTTTTTATTCTCAAATACAAACTAGGGATGTGCGAGACTAGTCGACTAAACGGTTCTGATGCTGCTAGTGAACACTGGAATTACTAGTCGGTTAATATTTCCCCCCATTAAACTGATAATAATTTGTACACATTTATATTTGGCTTTATATTTGTACAGAGGCTGCACTTAAATTACTGTCATATTAATGTTACATATTTTAAATAGAATTAATAATACAAATATTATTTAAAAAAAAAAAAGAGGATATCTGGAGCAGATATAAAGTTTAATTTCACCTCAGGCTGCGCGTGCTTCTTCCCTCTCTCACTCGCGGCGCGCGCAGGAAAATGTCCTCTCACTAGACAAGCAAACTCAGCAAAGTAGTTATAAAATCACTTCGGTGGTGCGGGAATCGACTTTCCAAACGTTTGAAAGTCCCTATGGATGTTTTCACATTTGTGTCTTCTTTAAACCTGTGCATGCTTGTACGTTATTTTTCCACTGAGAGGGCTTTTTCAAGTGCAGGACAATCGCCTCAGGTGAGTCAAGTCCCGTCTTTCACTGGACCATGTCGATGGGTTAATTTTACTCATCAAAAAATGTATGCTTTTGAGTAAGTAGCCTAGAAAATAACTGTTTTAGACTAGGTATGCCATTTTTTTAATCTGCTAATTAAGAAGGCCATTTTCAACAATATGCCGACTGCTTAACAGGTTAAACTCTCTTTTATTCTGTGTGCACGTCATGTTTAGAATACATTAGGTTTATTGTAGGCTACATCACAGGCCTATTTTTTCTATCCTATAGCTACATTTTATTTTATTTTTTACATCGTAACTGTTATTGGTTGACGTTCTTTACCGAGCAGCTGTCATATTAGATCAATGGCTAATGCACGACTGCACGTCGTGAAATACGCGTGACTTTTCAGCGCAGTTTTTTCTCTCTTATAGATTTGGCTTAGTCTACCTGTTAATTATTTTCAACAATGTCCTGACTGTTTTAATATGTTAAGTAACGTTTACTTGGTGATTTCCGTTTAGAACAGGCTTTTAGGGTTGCTCCATTGATCCTGCACTATTCATTCAATTGTTTTCAATAAATATGTCTATTAAATATTCGCTGACTTCGATTCAGTGAATGTGTGTCATGTTCTATATTTAATGTACAATGATCATAATTCAAGGCGAGCAAGTCGCAGATAAATGCCCCTTTTCAGTGGAATTTAGCATCGGATTTGGAATAGATTAAGTATTTTAAATGGGTGCATAAATTTTTTTTTTTTTTTTTTTTTTTTTACTGTTTTCTGAAGGTTGGTTTCTCTTTAGACTAGTCGACTAGTCGGTTACAAAACTTCCGTTTAAACGACAGTCAGATTAGTCGTAGCGCACATCCTTATTACAAACAGGCACTGTTTAGTACACGCAAATCCCTGACCGCAGAGAAATGATTTTGAATTGTCGCGTGTATGTGAACAGTCCATGGCCAACTTTAAGGAATGTGCCGGGTTCAATACAAGTTAAACTCAATCGGCAGCATTTGTGGCATACCGTTGATTGCCACAAAAATTTATTGAAATATCTCACATTTATACTTAAAAAAAAAAAAAAAAAAAAAAACTAAAATCGTAGGTACAGAAAGGCACTTGCAATAGAAGTGAATGAACATTTAAATATACACCGTTTCAAAGGTATAGCCACAAGACTTAAACATTATACAAAGTTAAGATGATTTACCAACATCATAGTGTTCACCAGATCACAGGGTTAATCACAGTTACACCGTCATGACAACAAAGTTGTAATATTAGATATAACTTTTCACAGATAAGGTTAGTAAGTGATTTCATCAAATTAAAGGAATAGTTCACCCAAAAATGAAAATTCTCTCATAATTTACTCACCTTCATGCCATCCCAGACATGTACGACTTTCTTTCTTCTGCTGAACACAAACAAAGATTTTTAGGAGAATATCTCAGCTCTGTAGGTCCGTACAATGCAAGTAAATGGTGGCAGGAATTTTGCAGCTCCAAAAATCACATAAAGGCGACATTAAAGATATGCATACGACTCCAGTGGATCAATTAATGTCTTCTGAAGTGATATGATAGTATGGGTGAGAGATCAATATTTAAGTCCTTTTTTACTATTAATTGTCCTCCATGCCCAGTAGGTGGCGATATGCACAAAGAATGTGAATCCCCAAAAACAAGACAAATATTAAAGTAAAAGTAGAGATTTATAGTTTAAAAAAAAAAAAAAAAAGGACTTAAATATTTATCTGTTTCTCACTCACACCAATCATATAACTTCAGAAGATAAGGATTTAACCACTGGAGTCATGGATTACTTTTATGCTGTCTTATATATATATATATATATATATATATTTATTTATTTTTTATTTTTTGCTTCAAAGGTCTGGTCACCATTCACTTGCATTGTATGGGCCTACAGAAATGAGATATTCTTCTAAAAATCTTCATTTATGTTCAGCAGAAGAAAAAGTCACACACCTCTGGGATGGCATGAGGGTGAGTAAATGAGAGAATTTTAATTTTGGGGTAAATATCCCTTTAAAACCATGTCAACATGTATAATATTTACATCATGTGGCTATACTTTTGAAACTGTGTATTTAAATGTTTAAGGACTTGCCCCATTCACTTCCATTTTGAGTTTAAATAAACAAGAAACGATTCGAATATTTGTTTGTGGTAACAAACTTTATGCCATAAATGCTGTCGATGCCATTTGTTTTTAACCCATTCCTTTGATACTGATTTAAGAGTTCTGCTAACTTCAACTGAACACCTCTTACCTTCAAAAAAGTGGCTTTCTGTGAACGCTTGTCTCACCATGGGGATGTTATCCTTGTGTCCATCATCTTCCTCTGGGTTATTAATAATATCCAAACCTGCTTCTATAACCTCCACCAGCTCATCCCTCCGGTCCTTCCGTACAGGCTTCTCCTCGGGATGGCGTGTCAAGCCCATCTCAAGCTGGTAGACCTTCGAGGTGGTGAAGCTCTCAAAGGGAACCAGTGCATACTCACTCGGCAGCCTTGCCCCGGTATTCACCTCCGCCTTATCAATTTGTGAGTGCAGGTACTCCAACAGGTCATGGGGCTCCTGATCCCTGCCATCAATCAGGCTCTGTGGCCCCGGAGCCGCCTCCTTTTCTTGAAGAACCCTAAGTTTTTCGCTCATCTCCTGAAGTTCTTGTTTGAGCTGTGCAATTTGCCTTTTGAGACTGGCTGCTCGGGTAAGATGCCGCTCTTCCTGCTCCTGCAGGAGGGTTTGGTAGTACTCCTTTCCATAAGGCTCTACTCCCAGGCCTGGCAGCACCTGACTCACATCTGCAGGCGGGGTGCACTCCAGCAGGTAAGCAAAAAGTAGCAGAACCAAGATCAAGAATATACCCAGGAGTAGCCAGCGTGCCCGCCCCTGCAGAGGAAGCCCCCGTCTGGGCATGTCTGAGAGGCAGGGTGCTTATTACCAGCCAGACTTTTGCATTCCCACCTGGTCAATATCTAACCTTAAGGAGGGATGAAGTCAATCACAATAATCCATTCCCAAGTGAAGTGGAGACAGTCTGAGAGTGCATAAGTGTCACATTTCTCTAATGGTCATTCTCTTCTCACATTACAGCATTTCAGTGGGCTCAAATTCAAGGAATGTGTAAATATGCATCCTGCTTGCACCATATTGCTCCTTTCAAGAGAAATAACTAATCTAAAAAGAGATGTCAAAATTCATCAACAACATAAAAGTCAAGTAACTGTTCTGATGAGATATTTGCTCTTCAGTATATTTATTTCGTCAAAACACAAACTGACAAATCTTGAAATAGTACTGTGGCCCGTATAGGAAGCAATCAAAACAAATATTAAAGGAATATTCCAGGTTCACTACAAGTTAAGCTCAATCGACAGCATTGTGGCATAATGTTAATGACCACAGAAATTAATTTCGACTCGTCCCTCCTTTTCTTTAAAAAAGCAAAAATGGAGGTTACAGTGAGGCACTTACAAAGGAAGTGAATGGGGCCAATTTTTGGAGAGTTTAAAGGCAGAAATGTGAAGCTTATAATTTTATAAAAGCATTTAGATGATTTCTTCTGTTAAAAGTTGTGCATTATTTGAGCTGTAAATTTTTTTAAATCACCATTTTAAGTTTAGATGGTTTGTTGACATTACATCGTCATGGCAACGGAGATACAAAATTGAATATAACTTTACAAAGAAAAGGTAAGTTAGTGATTTTATCACACTAAAATCATGTTAACATGCATATTGTTTATGTCTTGTGGCTATACTTTTGAAACAGTGAGTATTTTAACGTTTACAGATTGGATCCCATTCACTTTCATTATAAGTGCCTCACTGCAACCCAGATTTTTGCTTTTTTTTAAAGAAAAGGAGGGACAAGTCAAAATGTATTTTTGTACTAATCTACATAATGACACAAATGCTGTCGATTTAACTTAATTTGTATTGAACCCAGAATATTCCATTAAAATAACATAATAACTTTAAGAAGGAAAACAACTGTATACGTTAAAAACATGTACTTTTCCAGCAATGACGACTATACATATTAATTATTTACAAATAACAATTAAAAAATAAATATCAATTAGGCTTGTTAACATTTAAGTTGCTTACAAATAAAACCACAGTTTTTACTGCTAACAGAAGAACATACAGCTGACTGATCCCATAGCCTAGCTCGCTATACACTATAGGATTTTTACAGTCCTTTAAGAGTGTTACTTGTCAGACTGTACGATATGAACGCATTGAGATCGTAATGGCACACTGTGCGACATTGTCAGACTGCACGATACACATCAGTGGTCCCAATCGTCCCGATCAGTGAACGTGACCGTTAATATAATAATCTGTAACAATTAATAGTAGCGAAACGGCGAGATTTGCCCGGAGGAGCGTTTTTTTTTTTTTTTCTTTCTTTCTTTCTTTCTGAAAGTCAGGGCATCAGCATTTCGGTTTCTTCAATACCCCTCCATCACCTGTCAAATAGGCCTTTAATAAGACACCCTGTTCACAAATACACAAAATTACAGATGTTGAGAATGAACGCCAGTGCGAGAGGAAGCCTACAGTTATAATTAGCTAACACAAGCAATAAAAAGACTAGTGCGTTCACATTGGGGTAATAAAGGGGAGTACGTCTTTCTCCTCTTTTAGATTAGTAACCTATAGGCCAAAACTTTACAAACTTTTTATTATTATTATTATTATTTTTAAATAAAATTAGAGTGATGTGAATCTTAGTTTACAGACGTTTAAAATAAATTTATTAAAAGTAAAATAGTAATCAAAATAAAGTTGTAAAGAAGATGCATGATAAATGTAAAGAAAAAAACGTGTTAAGAAAATGCAATAATTTATTTTCGTTTTGTAAGCTCTGTATATATTTAATTCAGGGAATAATCCTTTCATACTGCTGAAGTGTTACACTTTTCTCCTAGTATTTTCTGCTTATTTCTTTATTAAAACTTTTTATATAAAATGAAAAGAAGAAAAACACTGAAAGAGCTTGAGCAGAGTGATAATTAATGGGCACAAATGTTGCTATGGTGGTGCAGACGCGGAGCAGGTTTCTTTCCAAGTGAACCGGGGTGCGAGAGAGGAGCGAAAGATCTCATCTGGCCGTCTTAACTCGCTAAATTTCGGACACTGCCAGAACTTGGTCGGAGGCTAAAAATCATCACAAAGACTATTAATCGACCGTCGGTGAACATGACACAATATACGTTGTAAAATTACCGATTTTGCCCTACGACGACAGAAATCCTTTAGGATTCCCGAAATTTGTCTCAGACGGCAGAATCGTGGCCAAAATCGTACAGTGTGCACCGGGCTTTAATTGTAAAAACATGACAAAATGTTCAAGCAAAATTTTAAATAACCTTCAGAAGAAATCACTCGAGGTTGAAGTCACTTTCTTGGATTAAAGCAAAATTAAAAGTGCGACAGTTACCTCAATAGTTGTGATTGTATGTGGTTCTCGGCAAACGTTTCCTTTATGTAGCCATTCATTAGAATCCCGAGCATAACAAATGTGAGAACCGAACGCCACGGGGCAATAAAAAAAGGAAGTGCCAAAAAAACGCAAGTTCCTTCCGCTGTGAGCCATAGCACTTCAAAATAAAAGTCTTTAAAGGTATCGGTCACTCAATAATTACATTTTTGTCATCATTTACTCACATGATGTGTGGCTCCAAACTTTTTTTTCCTTCTTTTTTTAAACAACATTCTTTCCACAATTTTCCATGTAATAAGCGAATCAGCACTAGGCTTGACAGTCCAAAATGACCAAAAAAACACAATACAACCAGGGCTCGAGTTGAGGGGGGATGCGAGGGTATACCAACCCCCTTGTTGCAAGAAATTCTCCTTGTAAAACCAAAAAAAATAAAAAAAAAATAAGTCAGTCTTATTAAAAGCTGAAATTCCTGAAAAAAGAAAGGTTCGCATGACTAGTGCAGAATAATCTTTTATTGTTACTTCTTAAAAAAAATAAGCAGTGAAACAATTGTTTTAAAATATGATTAAAAACACTTTTGTCCACCAAATCAATTCAGTGGGTGTAACCATCAGGGCATTATTTTGTTGTTTATGTTGATAATAAAAACCATAAAACCGACCGGACACCTTTAGACCCTCAAGACTGAGCATGAAGTTTTAAAAAACATCTGATATTTATTTTGACATGTATATGAAAAGACACATTTTTTTCATGTGGTGTAACCCTGAGAAATCTTCTTGATATTTTTGACTAAAAAAATATATATATATATATATAAAAATAATTATCTTGAAAAATGTGTTTGAAAACTTTTTGGAAATTAATGATTAAGTTGTTTAAACTCTCATGTATTCAAGGTGCAAAGAAAGTATTATAATACTTTTTACTTAATGGTTACACCACATGACAATTTTAAAGTTACATTTGTTTTATTATTTTCTTTGTAGAAAATGCTATAAAGGTTTTTCAAAAATGTATGAAACCAAATTGGACACAAATATTACATTTCTGAGAACTTGACACAAGTTTTAAACTAGATTTTTAAAAGATTTCTCATTATAACACCTTTTACAACCTTATTTGTCAATAACCCATAAGTATTAGACCCCCTTTGACTACACCACCCCCCTGTAAATTCTTTTTACAAATCGACCACTGCATACAATATTATAAAAGTGGTCTACAGGACTCGTGCATTATATTCTAAGTCTTCTGAAATAGCGATTATATGAGAAACAGACTGAAATTTGTTGTTATTGACTGAAAACATGCACTCCAGCTCGCTCTCCTCAGCACGTTCATGAGAATTCACGACAGAGGTAGTTGATTTGTGAATGAATCGTTCTTTTGAGTCAGATCTTTTCAGTGAATCAATTGATCCAGTTCACTCAGTGATTCAGTTGAAGCGCTTAATAGCTCACTGGCAGGGCCGGCCCATCCAACAGGCAATACAGGAGACCGCCTGGGGTGCCGACATATCTGACAGGGCCCCGCAAACACATGCAAAGCATATGAACAAATCATGGAATTTAAAACATTGATGACTTTTAATTTGATACTCTCCGCAATCCAATGGTTTCCAGAGCGCTTCTACGCTAGAGATTGTGCTACGCGCATGGACCTGATCATTTAACATACAAATCATAATGATGATGAAAATTAAAAACATCATATTACATATAAAATGAGCTCTGAATAATCACACTAATCTGCATAATTTATTAATAACGCAAATCTTTGTTGGGAACTAGAGCGCGGCTTCTTTTCACAGTATTATTAGACAGGAAGGAATTCAGACACTGCCGATATAAAGACTCAAAAAACACATAGAGTGAAAATATGAGCAATTAATCGGGAAAATAACCAAACCATCCTATCTGCAAAGATGTCAGCTCTCTAAGAGGTATGTGTTTATTCTTTACATTTGTTCACAAATATATTTCAAGGCATTGGGTTTATAGGCCCTATTTAAAATATGTAATTTTATTTATACATAATTATACATTATATATTATACATTGCTGCAGTTACCTTATTTTCCCTGATGTTTTAACTTTTATTCACTTTTGCACACATTCTGGACAACTTTTTGTTTTCATTGATTTTGTTGCTTTAAATAAACATTTGCACATAGTTATGTGGGTTGTTGAAATGAAATTTCAAGCATTGTCAGCAGTGTCCTGTATAATTAAATCTATCTAAAACTATTTGAAACAACATTTTCTTATTTTGTGTTACTTCAATGGGTAACACTTATGGTTGTATTTGTTAACATTAGTTAACTACATTAGTTAACATTAACTAACAATGAACAATACTTAATAATCTTATTTAATGTTAATTTCTACATATATACTTGCAGTTTCCATGACCTTATTTTAATTGAGACACTAGTTTATTTGTACTTCTAGAAAAAAAGCTGAAAGGTGATCAAAATAAGGCGATAAAATGACGACTTGTCACAGCACCTAAAATACACATATTCCTTTATGCATGCATGTACATTTTAACCTAACATCTTCATGTTGGGAAAAAAGCTGTTGGACATATGTTATTTGTCATCTACTGAGCTATATACAGTATAGTGTTTCTTTTTTAGTGGTTTCTATTAAAAAAGATCTGTTCATCCAATTTGCTGTGGTTCTATGGATGCATATTCATAATTTCTGCTCATTGGAATATCATTTGTGAATAACAACTAAAATGTTGATAATTTTCTTAAACAATTGCTATCGTATGAATTCAGAGGTGCTGGAATATACCTAATGAGTCGTTTGAACCACTTCTGATACTACTTTTACAATACCTTTTTTTTTTGGGGTCAATTTAGAGCTTGACCGCCTCAGTACTCATTCACTTCCATTGTATTGAAATGAATATTCCCAGGATATCCTTAACAATTCACTTTTTGGTATTCCACAAATTTTAAAAAGTCATAAGTGTTTGGAGCGGTATGAGTAAATGATTAAAAGAATATTTCACCCGAAATGAAAATTCTGTCATGTACAGAACTGTGCAAAATTCTTAAGCACATAAGATGTTTTACAAAAACATTTGTTTTAAGATGGTTATTTATGGGTGCATCTCAATCAGCTCCCTAGTTCAGTGTTAGGGCACTGATTAGGGAGTGATTTTAGGGCTGTCTCATTCGCAAAATCGTTCCAGTGCACCAAAACGTTCGCTCCCTAAAAATCCCACAATGCACCGTAAAAACCAGGGAGTATCGTTGCTCACTATGTTGCCTTACCGGAAACGTCGTCATGTCTTCTGAAGTCTCTCAAGTCGTTAGAAGATGAACACAAGTGTAAAACTATGAAGTCCAAGCCCTATTTTTTCTTAAAAGAGATGTAGTTTGTAATGTCTTTCATTCATAATTACCATGAAAGTGAAACAATCTTTTACATATTTGAGTTGTTAAAAGAAGGTTTAAAATGCACTCCAATATATTTTTATTTCTTAGTTATGCCAAGAACACTGTATGTTTGAATATCTTTAACGAAAATGAACAATAGTGTCTATTTATTCAGCGATGGTGCTGAGACAGAAGCAATTGGGAAAGCCTAAATAAATAGAAGAACTGTGGCAAATTCTCAAAGAAGCTTGTAACTTCCTAACTAACCAAGAAAAACTGTCCAGGTGTACCTAGAATAATTGGTGCTGTTTTGAAGGCAAAGGTGCTCACACCAAATATTGATTTAGCTTTTTTTATTTTTTTTTTATGTTTACTGGACTTTGTATGAAGTTAATTGATAAATGAAAACTATTTATGGCAGTGTTTTTGAAGACATCCTCACTAAGTGCCTAAAACTTTTGCACAGTTTTGTATTTAATACTTAGATATACTGTATTTATGAACTTAACCAACACAACTCATAACAGCTTCATATTGAATTTACTTTAAAAGTTACTTAACTTAGGTCCATTTTACATTTACAGAGAATACATTGGGCTTGATGTTCATATCACAACAGTGGTGTCATTTTGGGTGGTTTAATATAGGGGCTCTGGTATGTTTTATGTGTCTCTGTGTGTGGACTCTCTATCTGGACAAATTTTGAGAATAGAAAATGTCATGGAATACATGACTCAAACCGTTTTTGATGGACGCTATAATGGATGAAAATGTACTGTATTATCAGGTTTGAATTTATATGTGGAAATAATGATCTTGACTTTTAATTCCTTATTGATCTTTCTTAAAGTATGAGAATAAAATAGCATTATACACACAAACACGTGTATACACTTGGACATCTAACAGTTTTATTGATTGTGACATAATGTTTTAACAACATATAATGAGGAATCACACTCAGCTGTATGTATTGTCATTACTGTTGCACAAATAATGTGTTTACAAGGAATGGAAGTTGAATCACCTTATTACATTAAATTAAAGACATTCTGTTATGGCAATATTCATATCTTGTGGTCACCGCAGAGTCAATATTTATTAAAAAAAAAAATAAGTACATTTTCAAACAAATGTTTCAATTTTTTCACAATCATTGGCAAACATCTACAGTAGGTGATGGTAAAGAAGCTCCCTTTAATTCCTGGACTAGGACCAAAATCTCTCGGTCATGCATTTGTAACTGGTGATCTACTGTATAACAGAAGCGGCACAGGCACTTAAACATGGACATTGAACTGTACAGAGTCATGCAATGATACAACACGGCCGACAGGCTCTTGTGGTAACAATTACCTATGAGCTGCTTGAAGCGTGCTCTGTGCAATTCCAGCCAATTTGAAATCTATTACCACCCCTCCTGTGATCTACACAAAAGGCTTTACAGCAGAAATAAAAGGGAACTGACTTTAACATCATGTAAGATATATACAGTATTATATAAATATACACATCTTCCCCCATGTCTTTTCCACCACTGATTTTTGGTTTGCATTTTTAACTATCAAGCGTGTCCAAAATTTTTGCAGGAGAATGCAAAGCCATCCAGTTTGCATAAACACTATCATTGGCATATCTTGTAAAGACAGGGTTAGTGGCATCAAGTCTGTTGAGTTGTACCGGGCTCTTCTCTGGCCAGTTCGGGTATGACATGCCTAAAAATGAGAACATATCATTTTTTCTGCATTGAGGAAGCATGAAGTAGAGTCCAGACAGTAAGGCTCTCAAACAAAACTCAGCTTGTTGCATGTTTTGAACACAGGTCAGTAAAATTGATGAGCTAACATGTGATAGAAACATGAACATTCTTTGGTCCTGATATTTTCATGGAGTACATTATAGTGTCATTCATGTCAATAACCCACTGTGGTGACATCATAGGGTGGCCTGACATCCCGTTTTTTCCGGGACAGTCCCGTATTTAAGCACTTTTTCTAGTGTCTCGACTTATTCAGAAAAATCGCATTTTGTCCCGTATTTCCCCTCTCCTAAAATTTCTCTATCACCTATGTGACTTTCTCAGTCACGTGAGTATTCTAATCAAAGGTAGCCAAGGATATAGCTTGTAAAACCAATAAAATCACACCGTGTTATTTGAAGTACATGATTAGATTAAACTATCCAAAATTGGAGCCGCTCATTGGAGAACACAGAAAAACTTGAGTGGGCCCTACTGTGAGACATCCCAGAATGGAAAGACATTCAGAGCAGCCTCGAACACTTCTACTCCAGAACCCCCGCTCTCAGTTTGATTGACGAAACCATGCTCTTTGATGAGTGGGCTTGCGCAAAAAACATTGTCACTTGTCGCATCACTAAGTGGAACATGAATAAGACGGCCTTGTCTGAGAGATGGACAGACGTTTTTCCTGAGCTGGAGAGCAAGACCATCAACTTCGGAGTCTTAGCCAAGATCGTGGAGTTTGTTTTATGCCTGCCTGGGACATCTGCATCTGTGGAGCGTGTGTTCTCATATTAATGAATGCAGCATGGACACCGGATAAATCTCGACTCAGTGTAACAGTCATGAAGGCAATGCTTTTCAAACATCTTCTGCTCTGCATTTTATGATAAACTCTTGAAAGTCAAGCGCACACGGAGCAAAATTGCTGCCAGCGAAAAGTACAAGGTAACAACAATTACAGATGTGGATCCACCCTCTACTTCGTATTGATCTGCGCCTAGGTTAGGATACATACATTTCCACAAGCAGGAATCTGGTCACCCTATGACATCATCTATTCTATGATGCCATCATGACATCAGTACTGTGGCTACTGTCATCTTTGGCATTTTATGTACATGTTTTTAAATAAAACAGAAGAAAATCTGTGCTCTCCTAAAAAGTTTTTCTACTCTCATTAACAATAGACATTAAGAAGTCTATGCATGGCAACTGCATTTCTGCTGCCCATTTATTGCTTAGTAATTCTACAATTAAAACCCTTTGCAGTTTTGCACAATCTGGGGGAAGGCTAACAAAGTCTTGCATATGTATGTTTATTTGGAATTGTTTCATTCAAAAGCCTTACTGCTTCTTTTTTCAGCACTGATTCCATCATTCATTTTCTGTAATATGACCAGGATATTACAGATAGAGTACATCCAGAGCACACAGGACCTGTTTCAAATGTAAACCTAACCTAATGCGCTGCAAACCATGTAGAAAATCCACAAATAATGCATCTTAAAATTTATTTTTTTCATTGAACAAAATACATATTAATGTATTTAAAAAGTGAGTTTGTTTTTTATCAGTGGTAATACTTGGACAACATACCTTTGAAATAAATGTTTAAAAATGTTAAATAGAAGAGTACATCGGAAGCAGGTCCAAACTAAGCATCTGATCCCTAAATCCAAACACTACAGCACTAACTCAATCATCTATAAAACACAAGCAGTATTCAAAGATCACTGGCTACCATGCCATTAGCACAATCATAGCACTTCTTATGGAAGCCATAAACATCAACTGATTTTGTTCCCTGTATTAGAATCGAGTAAATGCATGGGAAATTCTACCATAGAGCTTGTTTTCAATCCAAGTGGAGGGGAGGGTTCGAGGGAGAGGGGCGTTACTACAGTCCACTAAGGGTGTGTCCTCTTCAGAGAGGGAGTCGTCATATAGCAGGGCATCTGCCGGTGTGGAGGCCGCAAGGTCCAGATAGTCCTGATGAAGGGAAAGCAAAGTTATGAAAATGAGAGTATATGTACCATAACTATGTTCAGTGTCATACCTCATGTTTCATGTGAAACATTTAAATGTTTGTTAAGCAAAATGTCAAAAACAGGAAAGGGCAGATTTAAATCATAATGGTATTTTCACTAGTCAAAATTCTTTTTTTGGGGGGGTCCAAAATACTACTTTAATACATGTTCTTATATCAGACTTAGAATCCTTAGATACAATGAAATATCTATGCAGAGAGTACATTGAAAAAATTTTTTTTTTGTGATGAAGTAAATATAGCTGAAAAGATTAAAGGGATAGTTCACCCAAAAATGAAAATTCCCTCACAATCCACCCACCCTCATGACTTTCCTTCTTCTGCCGAACACAAACAAAGATTTTTAGAAGAATACCCCAGCTCCGCAGGTCAACACAACGCAAGTGAATGGTGACCAGACACCCGAAGCCCCAAAAAGGAGACAAAGCCAGCACAAAAGTAATCCACACGACCCCAGCGGCTCAATCCACGTCCTCCGAAGCGACCCAGCCGGCCCCGGGGGAAAACAGTCCAAAACATAACAGCCCCCCCCCCCCCCACTGCACATCCCGCCATTGCAGTACCCAGACACAACCATGATTCCAAGCTCAATCACACTCCCCAGCGCTCGACTTATACGCAGAGCGCTAGAAAGCGCATTAGGAAGCGTAATCGAGCCTGAAACCACCACCGCCATGGAGACCGCTGTCAAGATGTACAGTGAAAAAGGAGCCACACCCCGGTCCGCTCCCACCCAAAACCAACCGGATCGCCCCAGAAGACACAGACCAAACCACCGGAATCCGGCAGACCACATCCATGCCAACCTCATCTGCCCCCCGGAGCCCCGAAGGCCCAACCACCACCCATCTGCACCACATGGATCCACAGAGCCGAGACACTCCTCCAAAAATCCCGGTCTGGTGAGCAAATGATGAGAGAACCACCACCCCCAAGCGAAGTAACCCCTCAAGTAGGATACTTTCAACATTGGATACGTTAGTTTAAGCGTGAACTTGAAAATATTAAGTAAATTCTACATTTGTACTTAATTCAATCATGTTAACATTAATGTAATAGCTTACAAGTAAATTTTTTTGTTGTTATTAATTTTTTTTATTGATTTTCATACCCACATATAAACAGACACACAAATAGAAATACATAAGTACATAAAAAAAGACAAAGTTCAACATATATATATATTAAAAAAAGGTCTCCCTCCACTGCCCCACACTAGGACCTCTCCAAATGAGACAAATAACTGCCCCATTTTCTGCCAGGTTCCCCAGCCGTCTGGAAGTCATCTCCTCTAAAGCTGCCACTTTACCCAACTCAGTGCACCACTCACGAAATGAGGGTGAATCAGTTGACTTCCATACCCTAAGGATTAGCTGTCTGCGAATCATCACGCTGGTTAGGACCCAGTTTTTCATGTATATATCTCCTGTATTCAGGACCCCTCCATCTCCCAAAATACAAAGTCTGGGGCAAAATGAAAACTGAGTGTCCAGTACATCACACACAAAATGCTGGATCCTCAACCAAAATTCCTGAATCTTAATACAACCCCAAAAAACATGGGTTGTGTCCCCGTCTTCTGACTGGCATCGCCAGCAGGTGGGTGAGTCTTTAAGACCAAGCCTATACAATGAAGAGGGGGTCCAGTAGAACCGATGCAAAATCTTAAACTGCATCAGACAGATCCTTGCATCTCTAGATGCAGACCTGGTGCTTTTTAGGATCATAGCCCACTCTCCCTCCTCCAATACCAAGTTTAAATCTTTCTCACATAATCTCTTGAGAGAAGACGAAGCTCCATCCCCCAGACTCTGAATTAACAGGGAGTAATACACAGAAGCTTCATGGCCTTTCCCATAAGCAGTAATCACCATTTCCAAAGTATCTGCCGCTTTAGGGGGATATACACCACTCCCAAAAACAGTACAGAGCAGGTGGCGCAGCTGTAAAAACCTAAAGAACTGGGATCTAGGAATCTTAAAATGTTGAACCAAATTATCAAAAGATCTCAGTGCTCCACTGTCATATAGGTCACCGAGTGTAGTAACCCCCCTCCCAATCCACTCTGACCAACAGAAAGGGGACTTATTAATATGTAATTTAGGGTTCAGCCATATGCTTGAGGCAACATTTAAATAAATGTCCGAATTAAACACTCTGGACACTTTAGTCCAAACCATGTGCAAATGCGAAATAATGGGGTGTGACTTAACTTCTCCGGTTAGTTTGATCGAATGGCTTTGCAATGGCGAAATAGAGGCAAGAAACCAGGGAGGGGCAGACCGAACGCATAATAATAAAAAAAAATCTTGAGAAGGCCTAGCCCACCCTTGTCAATCGGCCTATGTAACTTATTGAAATGTAACTTGGGACGTTTTCCATTCCAAATAAAGGACTTCGCTATGCTATCAAATTGTTTGAAATAAGAGAGGGGAACATCTACAGGGAGAGACTGTAGCAGGTAGTTGAATTTTGGAATACATTCATTTTAATAACATTAACCTTATCAATCATTGATAAATGTAATGAAGCCCACCTGCCCACATCACTCGAAAACCTTTTAATTAAAGGGTCAAAATTAACTCTAACTAAATCACATAAATTTGCTGGGAATAAAATGCCCAAATACTTAATGTCCTGTTTGGGCCAATGAAAGGTGCCCAGTTGAAAAGCTGTTACTGGGCAGTATGCACTAGTCAACATTCTTAAAGAACTATTCTTGGTTAAATACAAGTTAAGCTTAATCGACAGCACTTGTGGCATAATGCTGATTACCACAAAAAAATATTTTGACTTGTCCCTCCTTTTCTTAAAAATAAAAATAAAAATCAAAGTAACAGTGAGGCACTTACAATTGAAGTGAATGGGGAAATTCTTTGGAGGGTTTAAAGGCAGATTAATTAATTTTATGTAGCGTATGGTTTACATGCAGTATAAAAGGATTGTTTAGTACATTGTATAAGCGCATATGATTCAAAATATAAAAGTAACAATATAACAGAATAGTTAAAATGATCATATATCAATATCCAGTTGTCTGATCCAATTTAACGCAGATGGTACTGCCTCCATAAAATCGACCCAATTTCCCTGATAGGATCGGAGGTGACATTCAGTGGCAATGTGATGGAATGCAAGGTTTGGTGTGCCACAGTCGCACTGTGGGGAAGATGTTTTTCCCCACTTATGCAGAGAATCTGCACATTTACCATGACCGGTACGGATTCTGTTAAGGGATACCCATAACTTACAACTGAGTTGGGTACCGGCAATATCCTGATTGTAATTTACAAACCAGTTTGCTAAATGAGGATCTACTTGCAAATTCCATAAACATGTCCACTCTTCTCTAGAACTGTAATTGCTTACACTCAAATGTTCAGTTTTAATTATGGGAGTCTTCCTCGATTTAAGTCTCTGGATTCTTAGAGTTGGAATATCTTTGTGAATTGGAAGTTGGGGGTTGTCATGGGGGTGGTTAAGGCTCTGGGTTACTGATCAGAAGGTCGGGGGTTCAAGCCCCAGCACCACCAAGATGCCACTGTTGGGCCCTTGAGCAAGGCCCTTGACCCCATCTGCTCCAGGGGCGCCGTATCATAGCTGACCCTGCACTCTGACCCCAGCCTAGCTGGGATATGTGAAAAAAAAAGAATTTCACTGTATATGTGCAAATGTATAATGTGTGATAAATAAATATAATTAAAATTTAATTAATTAAATTAATTACATTTTGTCGTATTCTCGCAGTAAAGCCTCAGATCTTCAATACCCAGGAAGTAAGTTGCTTAAAACAGTTAACATGCATATTGTTTATGTCTTGTGGTTATACTTTTGAAATGGTGAGTATGTTAACATTAACGGATTGGCCACAATCACTTACATTGTAAGGGCCTCAATGTAACCCACATTTTTGAAGGGAGATGCAAATCAAAATACATTTTTGTGGTAATCAATATTATGCCACCAATGCTGTCGATTGAGCTTAACTTTAACTGAACCCAAAATATTCCTTTAACTAGACAGCAGGTTGGGAAATTGCAAAATTTGTGAAAAATGTCAGCACAACTAAATGTATAATAATACATCAGGGAGTTTCAAGAATAACAGCTCACTAGAGGTATTATTATTAATGAAGGCTGAATAATGAATATTTATAAAAATTACAAACTAGAAGAACCTAGACTATCTCCATGCATGTCGTTTTGTTTATCCACTGGTTTAATTTAAACATTGTCACTTACCTTGAGGAATTCTTCATCATTACCATAAAACATGAATAAACATATTATATATTAAACAATTAGTGAGAGTAAATACTTAGCTTGACTATTCAGCTTTGGATGGCATGTCCTTTTAAGGATAACTGTATAACATTCTACTGTACCAAATTTGTATCAGCTTTCTATCAGAAACACAAGTTTACCCTACAAAGTTTTGGTGAGTGTGGATTTGCATCTGTATGTTTTTTTGTGAGAGAAGTATTCCTTGTATTCTTACTCGGCTTTTCACCATCATCTTCTCGAGTTCTTTGCTGATGTCTGAGAAGTTGGGACGCTTATCTGGCTCTTGTTTCCAACAACGAAGCATCAGATTGTACCTACATTAAATAACATAGCATTTATTACCTGATATATATAATATATTTTTTATATATATTTGTGTTTGTTGTGCCTAAATAAATGGTATATTTTTAAGAGAAATGCAGAAAATACATAAAAAAACAAGTACATTGTTGTTTCACGGTTTCTAAAATCATAAACTGAAAAATATGCTAATTGAAATGTTGAAATGGTGAATACTCTAGGTGACATTGGGAACTATTAAATTTTTCAGCTTTTCAAAGGTGAAGTGTGTAATTTTTTCAATATGTTCTACTATCCCGATCTCTCTGAAAAGCATAAACACTGTGTGTCTGTGGCACCATCAAAACATTTCTGTTTGTTTGAACATCCCAACCAGTCTGACACAGCAACATTGGCCGACCAATGGAAGATGGAGAAGTGTTAGGGAAATCTGTTTGAAAATTATTTTGGTACCACTTGCGGCACAGAAATTACGCACTTCACCTTTATAATAAAATTACAATACAATAAAATGATTCTACTGATGGCATAATGTCTGTTGTTTAAAATCAGTAATAAACACACATTTCTTCTGTGCAGTTCTCTGGTTTCTCCATCCTGTAGCCTGTCTTTAGAAGGTTGAAAAGCCGTTCTGGAGCAATGCCTGGGTAGGGGTTTCCACCTAGTGTCACAATCTCCCATAAGAGAACACCAAAAGACCAGCTAATGAGAGAAAAAGGAGAAGGAATGGAACAAATCCTATTTAGACTAATTCTTCATATGGTAAATGTGAATAATAGATGGTAACTATACATGTAAATATGCGTTAAAACTAGTCTCAGGTTATACAGTAGTTATGTGTGTTTCATGCAACTCTGCAATGACTTACACATCACTTTGTGTGGTGTAGATGTGGTCAAACAAAGACTCTATAGCCATCCATTTGACAGGAATACGACCCTGGAAATTGAGAACACATTATGACATTTATGTATTGTAATAAGCCTAACAAACTGTAAAAATGCAAATGAAATTAAAATAGGGTTCTGAATAGGGTTTCTTGAGTATGGAACTAAAGTATTAAGTCTACATGTGTTGCAGAACACATATAATAAGTACACATGTACATTAAGAATGTATAAGTACAATAAGAACACATGTAAATGTAGCAAATTATTCAAAAAAAAAATATTAAACCATATGCAAGAAAAAAATGGCATCTCAATATATTTTCTACATAATGGAACTAATATCCAAAACCTGTAACATAGGGTTTTCTTGATTGCTGCAATTAATTACATCTTTTGCGATATATATATATATATATATATATATATATATATATATATATATATATATATTTTTTTTTTTTTTTTTAAGAAAACAGCTGCAAAGTAACAAAAAAAAACAGTTTTATCACCTTGCTCCTCTTCACATATGAATCTTCCTCATAGACATCTCGAGACAAACCAAAGTCTGATATTTTCATCTTCCTTCCCTCTGCCACAAGCACGTTCCTGGCAGCAAGGTCTCTGTGAACAAGCTAAAAGCATACTAATAAACATTTCTTTCACTGCTGCACTCCATAAACTTCAAACTCAAACCTAAGTATTTACATCTTTAAAACACAAAACCTGTAATCTCCTTAACAAATAAAAAAGGTGGACATTCCATAAACTTCTGACATACCTTCATTTCTGCCAAGTATTGCATTCCTCTGGAGATCTGCCATGCAAAAGAGATGAGATCACCCATGGTCAGCGCTCTTTCATCTGGGTTTTCCAAGTAGCTGGAGTTACGGTTGGCATCATTGCCCATATAGCTGGGTCCAACTTTCCGACTCTCTCTCAGGAAGTTGCGCAGTGAGCCATACTTGGCATACTCAACAATTAAGTATAATGGACCTGAACAGATTGAGTTTTGTAAGCACACAGGGAAAATAAAACAGAAATCACTGTATTATTGTATTTATTGTATCATATTTTTATATAACATCCTACCATCCTGGCTGCAGGCTCCATACATCTTTATTACATGAGGGTGATTAACCTGCTTGAGCAATGTGAACTCTGAAAGAAGATCCCGAAGCTCACTGTGAGAGGCATTTTCTGTGGGAAAATGAAAATAATGAATGCTAAGCAAATAATTTCAGACACCATTTTCAGTGCAGATCCAGCTTTGAAATTAATTAAGTCATATTTTAGTCCTTTTTGAGGATAAATTGCATCTACTCCTACTTTTAAGTTATGTGATACCTTTCAACATTTTTACAGCAACTGTAGTGTATCCAGCTTTTCCTTTAAGACGAAATGCAGTGGCCTTCACAACCTTCCCAAACTCTCCTTCTCCAAGAGTTTTACCCAGAACCAGGTTCTTTCGTGGGAACTCCCATTTTGGATCTTCCTGTTAATAGAAATGAGGGGAAAAAATCAGTAAAGTTTAACAGAATAGAAGCAAACTGCTCTCTCAACAATCTCAATCATATCATTCACCAGGTAAACTTTATGTTGTATAGATCAACAAGTAATGGGCTCTGAAGTGAAAAAATATGTTAAAATGGAAGAACCAAGCAAACAAACTCACAGGTATTTTGAAGGTGTCAATGGCCACCTGATTTTCCATGGAATCTAGAGAAGCTCGCCGAATATTACTGGCTGAGTAACTGATTGGGTAAGACTGAGCCGGCCGACGGAAGGTCATTTCAGCTGAGGCGATGGGCGGCTTGGGTGTGCTATTGTGAAAACGGTGGAAAACGTACGAGGACAGGAGGATGGAGACAATGAAGGAGAGGAGGACACCAGTTGCAATGACTGTCTTACACATGTCGTCACAGATAGCCTCTGAAAAAGAGACACAGAACCACAATTAGGTACAATCACATGAGTCAACAAAGCAATTTGTTAATTTTGGTATTTTACAGATAGAAAATACATCAGATATATGGTATTTAAATCATCCAAAATCTTTTAGCTCACCTTCCATTTCATCCTTTTCACAGAAGCACTTCTCTGAGAAACAGTAGCAAGTCCCATATCCTGCTTTAATTCCATATAGGCCTCTCTCGTGACCCCCGATTATGGGTTGACCTGACAAAAATACATATTGTTGTTATAGTTGTTGCCCCTCCTAAAGCACAATTGCGGATTTACAAAGGGCTATTAATTAATGTAAATTAATATGTTAATATTAATAATATATTATTATGTTTATTAATAATAATAATACATTTACTATTTATTTATTATAATAACATGAATTAAAACACTAAAAAGTTTTAATATTTAATAATAAATAATACTAAATAAATATTTAATCAATAATATGTATTATTTCTTTTAAATATATTTTAATCATTTTTTTAATGAATGAACTGATATAAAAAGTCACACAATAAAAGCTAAAATTTCTCTCACTGGTGCAATCCTGAGGACATATGGATATATCTTTGCTTTCAATTACATCACAGTAACCATCCGGACATGTGCGGAGGTCAGGGGAACAAGTGGAATATTTTTCAGATATTCCTGCAAAAGTAAAAGAAAGATACAGAATGATTTAATATTAACAGGTAAAAACTGTGGAAACAGTTCCAAAGTAATATTGTAAGTGCAGTGTATTTGATTCCATGTTGTTTGAGATTTCATCTAATACAATACAACTAGGGCTGCAACTAAAGATGGTTATTCTTCTGTGAGTGCAGTAAAGACAAAATATACTTATATTCAAGATTTATTCTCTAAAAGCAAGTCTAAATATCTTATATGCTGCTTCTCAGGTGAATGCATCTTTTTTTAAAGGATTTTTAGATATTTTAAAATATTTGTATTTTTAATATTATATTCAACATTCTCAGAAAACTATTTTTTTCTTCTGCAGTATAGCTGCTAAAGAAAATGTACGTTGTTTTAAAAGAGTTTTAGATATTTATATTGGAAAACAAGTCAAAACAAAAACAAATCAAAAACGTATTTTGTTGCAGTGTATAATGGGGCAAAGACTACCCTCTCTCACCTTTTTGTTCACTTCAATCCATCTTTAACTCTTAAACTTCTCTCTTATTAATAAAGCTGTATATTGCCAATTTTCTTCATGACAAGAAATGCACAGTGACACATATATTATGATTCAATAAGTCGCGAGCCAGCACTCGAGGGACGAGTGTCCCCGCAACAGAGTGTGCCTCAGCCGGATGCAGTTTCAATCTCTCCCCCTTAGATCGGGACATTCGCGCAACTCATAAAATAGGCGCTGACCGCAACGAGGAATGACAGTTTCGGAGTTTGGAGTTTGTGGCAGGGAGGAGGGCGGGGCCGGGTCGTGATGCTGCACACCCGGCCCCTAATCAGGCTAATCAAGCCCTCGAGAGGGATAAAGGCAACCACAGGCGGCAGTTCCAGGGAGAGAGAGAGTTACGGGCAGCTGCCCGGCATGTGTTTGTCTTTTTGTTTAAGTTTGTTATTAAACTATTATTTAAATTGTTAAGCCGGTCTCGCCTCCTCCTTTCCATTGAACTGTGTTACATAGTTATTCACATGTATAATACATTCCATATTATTTGAACTTTAATAAAGCTATAATGCATTAAATATAACTGCGATTAAGATGTAATGCCAGGGTGTTTCCTTTAAAGAGCTCCGGCTCTGCTTATTCCACAACGAGGGTGGCTTCTGTATTTACTTATTTTGTATTTTTGCATTATAATTCCCTCATATTTTGCAATCTACATAACCTGAAGCTGCTTGGAAAGTTTAGAGTGCATCTGGACTGTGATCTGTGTAATTCTTCCTCTCCTCAGTCAGGCGTGAACTGCAGTGCTGTTCTCGCACGTCATCATTAGAGTTTAATATGAACTCATATTACATTAAATGAGATCAAACGAATATTCGACAATGGAAATTTTTGTCAACAATTTTTTATTGTCATGGGGCCTGGGTAGCTCAGTGGTAAAATACGCTGGCTACCACCCCTGGAGTTCGCTAGTTCGCTAGTTCGAATCCCAGGGCGTGCTGAGTGACTCCAACCAGGTCTCCTAAGCAACCATATTGTCGACATTGTCGATAACGTAGACTAATCATTTCAGCCCTAAATACAACACTACATTAGAGTAATGAGAAATCAAGTAAAATAGTGGGTAACCTTTATCGTTGCCTTGTCTCCACTGGCATCTGCCTGTGGGGGCTCCCAGGCCTCGAGACGCCTCACACTCCCCTCGCTGTCTCCGCTCTGCACAAGCCAAAACCCGCTGCTCGTCCATCCTCATAAGATCTGCTACAAGACACAGCCAGATATGAAAAAGCATAGGACAAAGTCATAATCTCTCTAGGACCTGGATCAACACAGCAACACTCTGAGAGTAGGTGAGCTAGATTAATGGTCATGTTAATACTGTTCAGCACTCCTATGTCTCGAACATGTTAATCCTGTTCAACACTACTGTCTTGAACAGGCACAAATTCAACCACTGAACCACTTTTAACCCTAACAGTCAACTGTTTCTTGGTCATCTTGCTGACTTACTGTACCTTCACCCTCGAACATGATGATGAGCTGAGTCTTGGCCTGCAGCTGGTTCTGTTGCTCTTGGGCAATAACCACATACTGGAGCTCTTGGCACTCTGCTCTGCGTAACGCATCAGTGTCATTTACATAGAGAACACCAGACATCTCGTTTTGGCTCTGTGCAATGCTAACTGCTGCGTAGCATGACTGAGCATCAGCAGAGATGTTCCTGTCCACTATTTCTAGCTGATATCCAACCTCAATGCCCTTAAACTTCAAACAGCTGTCCACACAGACTTTTGCAATCTAATAAAGACAAAAACAACAGAGTTATGTCACACATTAGGCTGAAAAAAATATATATAATCCCACTTGAACTTGCATACATAGAACTCATTTTATCTACGAGGGATACAACAACCAGGATATTTTCTAAAAATATTTTCCGTAGAATTGAAGGGGTGGGGTTACCAATCATGCATCTGTCCTTGTTTATATATTTTTTATCAATGCTGAAAATAATTTAGTTATGAGACACCTTGCAATTGCGTGACTGTAAGTCTGTCATAATCAGACAAAAAACTGATGTCCCCCGTCCGTTATACGAGTTTGTATCTATCGCTCAACTAGTGTTGCGCAATTCCCCTCTAGTGTAGATGGTGGTATCACGTGGTACCTGTTACTTTTTAAAGTGCTGAAAAAATCACAGTCATGTCTTATTACTGGATGAGGATTTAAAAAAATTTTTTTTTAGAAAATGCTGATGTGGATTTCTATTCACAGGTATGAATCCTTGCGATTATCAGTTTTTATAAAAAATAACTATCCAGTGTAAAATGTCTCCAAACTAAGGGATATAAAACGTTCAGTGATTTAAATGTGGATGCATGGAGGATTCGGTTTTCAGAACGTCAAGTGCCCCCTGCAGGAATAAAACTTTGTTTCTCACAAGACACAGTCAGTGGCTGACAACATGTGCACTTTCGGTCAGTAGGTCTGTTACCCACACAATTTTTTTTAATGTATTTAGAAAACATGAAATATAGAGTCTTATGTGGAGTCAGTGAGTTGTTAATGGCGTCCATAGAAATTATTAGTTTTTTTTTTTTTTCAGGGTGAGGAAAGCAGACAGGCATTTCAGATGCATTTCAAGCCTTCCTCATGTAATAAACTGTTTTTATGCACTGTGTAATGTGTTGTAATGAAACATTACAACCCCAATGACCCACATTTGGAGTCCCCTCCCCCCATTTTCAAACCAAATCTACACCATTGAGAAGGGAGACATCAACCAGGATATTTTCTAAATAATATTGATTGTAATATTGTCCTGGGTTCATGATTAATGGATAAGGATATTTTTAAAATCATTTGATAGAGATTGAACTCACAGCTATTTCAATTTCAAAGCAATTTCTAGGCAATTAAATATTTTAAATCTAAGCATAACTAGAAAAATGTATAGCCACTTAAGAGATTTTCATAAACTTTTTAAATCCTGGAAATGACTATTTAAAATTCCATGATATTTCCATGTTTTCCATTGCCTTGGGAACCTTGAAAATCACACTTCTATACCCCTACTAGCACATGTACAGATTTCCAATAATAATGACTAAAACGTAATTTAAGCACCTGGGAGTATGTCGTTGATTTCCGTGACATGGTGAAGAAGTAGGTGATATTGGTGAAATGAATAGGAACTGGCAGAACAGTGACATTGAAATGTAACAGCACTGTTCCCTCAGGGCCTGGGAAAGTGGTGTCATTGACCAGGTAGTCCAACTGAAATGAGCGTGTCTCTGTCACAGACACGTTCTGACTGAGCTTCAGCTCTGAGGGCACACAACAGGATGAAGGACAATTCAGAACACCCAATTCTTTAAAAACACAGAATTCTTTAAGTAATGTGTATTCTTTTTTTGTTACTCACTATATTCATGAACTGTCCCCCGCACATTGCTAAAGACAGCTTTTTCTTCCCTGAATTTCGGTTCGATAGTAAATGTGTTTCTGACCCAGGGGTCATTCGTCAGCAGGGTACCAACAAATTTATTCTGACTTTGATCACTGGGATAAACAGGTGTTGTGTCCCTGTCGTATACAGACAGACTTCCACAGATTGTACCCTACAAAAAGAAAAGATAATGATTATGGTTATGATTCCACTTCTTTAATTCACATATTAAAACAGGGATCTTCAACATAGGGTTCATGGCAGTAATCAGTGTTGAGTAAGTTACTTAAAAATAGAAATCCACTACAAATGACTAATGTGACGAGGAGGAAGGCGTGGCCGGGCCGAGAGGATGCACGCCCGGTGCTGAGTTGCCCAATCAGCAGGAGAGAGATAAAAGGAGGAGCCGGGGATGCCAGAGAGAGAGAGAGAGAGAGAGAGAGACGTACGCAGCAGTATTCATGTGTGTGTGCACTTTTGTTTATGTTCAGTCTTCGCCAGTGTTTTATTAAAAGTCTGTTGATTGTTATCCGGTTCCTGCTTCCTCCTTTCCCGAACAAGTAGAGATCTGTTACACTGGTGCCGAAACCCGAGACTGGAGGAAGACGCGCCGTCAGAGAGCCCTCGTCGCTGACGGAGGATCGCGAAGCCGAGGAGGGTTGGTTCGATGGTACTGGAGCGGTCCACCAGGAGACGGAGGAGCCACTGCCATCCGCCAGGAAGCGAAGGAGCCATTGCCTCCACCAGGGGACGGAATCCAGTGCCATCGCCCGGTGTCATGGAGGATCGCTGGACAGCTGGCTGAGGACCGATTGGCGGCGTGGTCTATAACCAGATTTTTATTTTTTATTTTATTTTCTCTCTCTCACTCCCTCTCTCTCTCTCTGTCTATCTCGCTCTCTTTCTCTCTCTCCTCCCCTCCCCTCGTCCTACCCAGGTACCCAGGAGGCGGGGAAGACCAGCCGGCGACAGAATGGTCAAAGGGGCAACTCCTTTCCTCCAGGAAGTGGGGGGGGGGGGGGGGAGTATGTCAGATGGGTTACCCGGCCTGAATCAGGCAGTGGGGGTATGTGACGAGGAGGAGGGCGTGGCCAGGCCGAGAGGATGCACGCCCAGCGCTGAGTCGCCCAATCAGCGGAAGAGAGATAAAAGGAGGAGACGGGGACACCAGAGGGAGAGAGAGAGAGAGACACACATAGCAGTGTTCGTGTGTGTGTGCACTTTTGTTTATGTTAAGTCTTCATCAGTGTTTTATTAAAAGTCTGTGGATTGTTATCCAATTCCTGCTTCCTCCTTTCCCGAACAAGTAGAGATCTGTTACACTAATTATTTATCTAAAATTGTA
Source organism: Myxocyprinus asiaticus (assembly GCF_019703515.2). Taxonomy (NCBI): domain Eukaryota; kingdom Metazoa; phylum Chordata; class Actinopteri; order Cypriniformes; family Catostomidae; genus Myxocyprinus; species Myxocyprinus asiaticus. The sequence goes on along the minus strand of NC_059364.1, from coordinate 23,052,161 downwards.
ATCAGATTACTTTATTAATGAATTAATTTAAAAAGTAATCACATTACTAACTACTTTAATTTTAAGTAACTTTCTAAAACACTTTTCCGCTCAACAAATTCTAAATAATGTCTATATTCTTTCTTGTTTCTTGTTCATTAACCATACACTCAGCACCTTACATTTCTCCTTCACAGTGACTCGTTGTGTGGCCATAATTCATGTATTCCACATAAATAATATATTAAAAATAAGCATAACCCTATAATGTACTTAAAATTAAATTAATTGAAAGTCATTAACTGTAATCTGATTACAAAAAAATTAAATGTAATGCATTAAACTACCTTTTTAATACCAAAAAGCAATTAGATTACAGTAACTAATTACTCTGTAATTGGATTACACCCAACACTGGCAGTCATGCAGGGGGTTTGCTAATTATTGTTTGATCTTGAACTATTTTTTATGAGAAAAAGAATATAAGTTAAACAAAAATACAATATCAAGTTCAATTAACGCAAACATTAAGAAGATAAAATGGATGACAATTTAAAATATAATTTATACATTTATGACTCTGTACATCAGTAATGATTATTTTTATGGATTTGCAATGTAAGCATCATAACAAAGTATATAAATACTAGGGGCATGCAGCAAAGCAATTATCTGTATTTGTATCTGTTCATGTGACAAAATTATCTGTGTCTGTCTCTGATAGAACTGGGTGTGGGCGGGGCTTAAACCGAAGTGCGTCAAAACTAAATAAAATGCCTAATTTTATGCTACTCTTACATTTATAGTTTCTATGAATAAAATATTCTTTGTATATGCCCTTTCATAACAATAGCCTAATAATAATATTATTAATAATAATTATTATTATACAACTATTATTTAAAAAATATTATTTTATTCTTTTTTTTTTCTTACTAGATGAAGCTGAATTTGTAAGCTACATTAACTGTGGAATATGTTGTTCACTGTGGTATCTCCTGGTATTTCTGATTTTAATATCTGCATGAAACAGAATTTTCTTTTGTCTGTGCATGCATTACAGCAACATTATTCTGAAGGCAGATCAAGCCTTTGCTTTGTCAAGCAAAATGCGAAATGTCAAGCACACATTTTGCAGTGAATAATAAATACAAATTCAAACATTAAAATAAATGAAAATAAAATCAATATAACCTACAAACAGGTGAAAATCCCATAAATCTATCAGGAATTTTCATGATAAGACACCATTATTTAGTTAAATAATAATAATAATAATAATAATAATAATAATAATAATGTTACATTTATATAGCACCTTACCAGAGGTAGCACAGTTTAAAGAAGAAGAAAGGAGGAATATTCCTAATAGATGAATACTCTATGGAGCATTTAAACCTTTATGGAGCATTTTAGCTTTTATTTTCAGAATAAAGTATTTACCAGATAATTTCCTTGATCACTGATGCTTACATAAATGTGGTCAACTTTAAAAGACGGATAGATGGGCTCCAATGTGAAATCATCACTTCAGGTCAGGAATTTAACATTGCACTCAGGTTTAGGCTATAAATAAATACATAGGAAACACGTGTGAATCGTGTGATACATTAACAGAGACATTTCAAGAAGTGGAAAGTGTATGATGTCGTATCTTAATGTTAAACTTGATAAGCTCCAGACACGCACAATTAACAGACTGCAAACGTAGCCGAGACCGCACCCATCTGATTTGAAATAACAACGTGCGCATTTTCATTCATAAGGTTTACACTTTAGGAATATTGGCTGCACAGATTCATAAATTCTTTATAATTTTGTATATGTTTATTTAAAATGTTGTTTCATCATTGTGCCTCTTGGATAATCATAATTAATATTTTTTTGATTATTCGGATGAATCCATTATTCGTTTTGAAGTCATTATTCGTGCCTTTCCGAATAAGTTATTAGGCTTCATGCACATCCCTAGTAAATACAATTATTTAAATGCAATTATGTATATATAAATATAAATACAATGATTTAATTATTTATTTAAATAATATGAATACAATAATTTATGTATGTACTGTGCATAAATAAATATAGTACTTTACGCATGTTATTATAAGCCAGACTTAGAATGCAACACTCAAATTTTTACATATATATTGTATTCACCAAGGGGTCCTTGGCCTAAGAAAGGTTGAAAACCCCTGTATTAAAATATGAAATCAAAAAGACTATGAAGATGTGAGGCCTGACAGTTGTGGTCATGGTGCCTGATCCACACCTCACTGCGGTTGAACTCTATTATGACGTCCTCAGTGTCGGTTCCATTTACATAGGGAGGATTATCGTCCTCATCATAGATGTTCACGTGCAGAGGAGTGACAAGTGTGTGCACCGTCTCTTCTTTCCGCACTGTACAAACTATAACCAGACGGTACACTTCCTTCTCCTCACGATCAACAGGTGCTGTGACCACCAGCTCTGAAGTGGAGCCATCGACCGCAAACGGAACTGGTGAATCTGTTTAATAAAAGCAATAATAATAAAACTATAAGCAATAAAATTATATATGTTTAAAGGGATAGTTCACCCAAAAATGAAAATGCTCTCATCATTTACTCACCCTCATGCCATTCCAGATGTTTGTGACTTTCTTTATTCTGCAGAACATAGATGAAGATTTTTAGAAGAATATCTCAGCTCTGTAGGTCCTTTCAATGCAAGTGAATGGTGATCAGGCTTTTGAAGCTCAAAAAATCACATAAAGGCATTGCATTGCATTCAGTTGAATTATATGGACCTACAGAGCTGAGATATTCTTCTAAAAATCTCTCTTTGTGTTCTGCAGAAGAAAGAAAGTCACACACATCTGGGATGGCGTGAGGGTGAGTAAATGATGTGAGCATTTTCATTTTTGGATGAAATATCCCTTTAAGTTCATCTTTAAGAGAACCGTGAAAGAGTTTACATTAGGTAAGAAATGAATGGGGGTATGAGGCAAAAATGTCACCACAAGGGACAAAAGTGCCCCCCAATTTCCTAATGTAGGGGCCAAAAATTAAAAGAAAAAAAAAAAGAAGAAAAAATTGTAATATCTAATATATTAGATACAATATAATATCTATCTATATATATATATATATATATATATATATATATAAAATTAACACAAATTAATTAGATTGAAGTATCTGACAAATAAAGATTATACACATTGTGTTTTTTAATGTTATAAAAAATATGCCCCGATAAAGGTTAAAAAATGCCCTTGAAAATCAACTCTAGATGGGCAAATATAAAAAACAGTTAATTTCTGACACTGACATTCCCATATGGAATTTCCAAACTAATTGTTAAATATGTACTGGACCTAATTGCTCTTCCAGAAATGGATAAACAGTACATAATGGGGCTTAAGTGGTGAATTTGTCAGGGCTGGTAACTGGAAAGTTGCTGGTTTGAGCCCCTTAAGGATCAAGTCAGGATCACAATTGTGTCCTTGAGCAAGGCATTTAACCCCAGGTTGCTCCAAGCGGATTGCCTTTATATTGTTCATAATATGTGTACTGTAATACTCTTTGGATTAAAGTGTCTGCTATATGACTACTTGCATACATGACTTTAAATCAACCCACACCAATAACAGCTAGAGTATAAGATGCAATTTCTCAACAGTAGTTTGAGATTGACATCAGGTTTGCTTCGTACCTGCTTCAACTCGATAACTGATGGTATAGTTGGGGCAAACACTCATGCGTGTAAAACGCTGGAGCTGCCGCAGAGCCCCTGGCATACGGTTCTCTCTGATGTGGGGGTTTGTATCCCTGTCGGGGAAGCACAAATTCTCCAGCTTGATCTGACCACAGGAGGGTGCTGTTGCATTAATGAATGTCAGGCTGACCTCCACTTTGGGAAGGAGATTGCACAACATTTTCTGCACAGGCATCAGGGAGGCTGTGACCTTCAGGGTGAGCTTCTTCAAGGAGCTGGCTGAGCTGGTGTCTGGAGGACAGACATCACGAGACATGTTTTTGTAATGCGTCCTTTAACAAGGATGTCATTTATCACTGTGTTTCCCTGACAAGTTTCATTAAGACACTGTGTTAGAAAAGTCGTTTCCCAAATACATCCAACAAAATGTAATGTTTAATTGAAATTGTATTACATGCATAATACTAAAATTCAGCTTCAGGGATACTGGAGACTGTTTTCAAATTGAATTGAAAAAAATATTCTATGATGGATAACATGATACACCAGCAAAATAGTGAATAACTTTAAATAATGCACAATCTGAAAGCAATTTGAGTACAGCTCGTTGACACCTAACAAGTCTATGAGTTTTTTTTGGATCATTTTAGGTAAACATAATTTTTGATCAATGTATAGTGAAAGTGTGTATTTTAATAACTTTTTTGCCTTCACTAATTTACTCATTTTAAATGGTCTTGCGGTGTGATAATTGAATTTAACCTTTTCAAGAGTTGGGTCTAAATTCCTCTGCAGTGCCCCCTGGAGTGAGTTATTTTTGCACGTGACACAGCTGGTAGAGGGGGGCAGAGTGTAGACGAGTATCATTTATTTATTTTTTTATTTCTTGTCGTAAAACAAAAATACTGTATATAATATAGTAAATATACAAACAAATGGGTTATGTCTGCTGTACTGTTTTTGTTTTATTTATTATAGCTGTAAAAAACAAATGAACAAATAATATCAGCAGTCCGGTTTGCCTATGCACTCTCTGACATCTCAGACGTGTGCGTGTGTGTGTGTGTGTGTGTGTGTGACAAGCACTATTGTAAACAGACTTGGCTGCATGCATCGGATAATCACGCTCGATCAGCATGTTTTCACTGCGAGTATACAAGTCTTAAACTGTTATTGTGGTGCTTTTGTGATAGTGTAGCTGTCTGTTTCAGAAAACAAACGTATTATATGCCTGAAAAGACTGTTTGAGTTGCTGTTTGTGTGAATGAAAACTGCATCTGCACCTAATCAGCAGATGTGGCTGCGTGTATGGGAAGATCACATTTAGATATGATGGCTGTGCATAAACAAGCTGTGAACTGTTATTGTGGTACTTTGGTGACAATTTGGCTGTTTGTTACATAAAATAAACATATTATGTGCTTGAAAAGACTCTTTGAGTAGCTGTTTGTTTGATGAATGACAACCATTACTAATGTAAACAAATGGCAGCACGAATCGGAGGAAGATCACGTTTTATGTATTGACTGTGTGTCTAAGAGCTGTAAACTTTTTATCGCGGTACTTTGGTGACGAGTTGGATGTATGTATATAAAATAAACGTATTCTGTGCTTTAAAATACTGTATGAGTAACTGTTTGAGCGAATATAAATAACAGACGCTTGACCAGCACAGCCTGTGTCGGTGCGAAAGCCGATTTGAATCTGGCAGCTTGTAACGTGAATGGATGTTGCAGAAACACATATGTGTGACGCTACTCTGAGGGGCCTAGTTATTAACCATCACATATGTGTGACAGTACGTATGCAAGGGTTTAGTAGTTGTCTTTCATGTAGTCTCTCAATTAATTTGAGGTCATCAAAACTACATGCACAATAAATATTTTCTTTGTGCAAAATGCAGTTTAAAAATGTTTTACATAGAGTATAGCATTCCACACTGCAGGAAAAAGTATTATGTGAACTACCTGTATACAAATTTAAACAGATGAAACTGTCATACAGGGAAGCATGTCAAACTTGCTACAAATACTGTCAATTGTATATTAAACTCACATATACTACCAAAGTCACTCCACTCCAGGGATTTGTTCATTGAAAGGACTCCAGAAGCCTCATCCATGTGGAACCATGATGCATAAGGAGGGGCTCTCAGGGGATTTCTCCAGCACAGTGAAAAAAAGGGCCTCTCTGCAGGGGTTTCCAGCATAGAATGGACCTGAAGCACTGGTGAACCCTGTTGCTGACCCACGTAGATGCTATCCGAGTACTTGCTTTGAGGAAAATAAAGTCCAAGTGAACCTGTACAAAATACACATGAAATGTCATACACTTCGTGCATTGCGGAGATTAGTCATTCCTGATTGATTCATTTTGATTCCTGTCTTTTCCTGAAAAGGACATTTCTTTAGTAAATTTTCTTTTTCTAGTTAGACTCTGTTCTAAAATATTTAATTGGTTAGAAATTGCTTTTGGGTAGAGTAAATCTTGCTCAAAGGCCTTAGTGATGTGTGATTTGTGAGCGAATCCTCTTGATTTGGTTCTTTAAAATTAGTCAAACCTGTTCACAAATCACCCTGACTGATTCATTATTATTAGATTATTAGATTATTGCTAATTCGCAACCTTATCCACACTAAATAGATTAGAGATTAGAATTAGTATGTCCCAAACATTGCACACCTTTTGCTACATACTTAAAAGTGTGTATTGTTCCATTACAAAAACAGTACACACTTTTAGGACATAGTATAAGTAGGCGAACTGGGACCACAAAATCCTTAGCTTGTAATCACAAACAATGTGAAAGGTCATGGAAATTCAGGTCAAAAAGAGTGGGAAGTTGGAACCCTGAATTAAATATGTGAGAAAAACTTTAATTTGGCATCAATCTTAAAAATTATTTAGCGTTTATAGATGTTTTGTGACAGTGGATACCTTGGTGAAGCAACATTTATAATAGGGGTCAATGATGTGAGGCAAAAAAAAAAAAAATGTTTTTTTGTCTTATTTTTTTTCTTTTGTCTTATTTAATTTTTTTTTGGGGGGGGGGGGGGGTCTTATTCTGGATCTTATTAACTGGATCTAAGTTTTTCAAAAAAAAAAAAACAAAAACAAAAAAACAATTACTTAAATAAACATTTTAAAATGATGAACATGTTTTCAATTACTGAGTTCAAAGTCATTTAAAAAAAAAATCTGGGGCTTAAAGTAAGGGTGCTTTCACACTAGCACTTTTGGTGTGCACCCGGGGTCGAATGACGTCAACGTTCGGTTCGTTTGGATAATGTGAACGCTGTTTTCTGAACTCGGGTGCACAGCCGGGTCCGCTTGAAAAGGTGGTCTGGCACACAAACTTGGGTTTTGTCCAAGCAATCGAACCAAGTGTGAAAGCACCCTAAATGTCATGTGGCGTAACAGTTCGTCCATTAAAAAAAAAAAACATTTGTGCAGAGTAATTTGTATTATTATTTCTTCAATAAGCAGTGAAACAATTTTGTTTTAAAATATTAATATTAAAAAAACTTTTGTCCATTAAATCTAAGTCAGGTGGTATAACCAACATGTAGGATGTGACAAAAAAACAAAAACCAAAACATATAACAGAGAGGACTCTCAAGACAATGTGCAAAGTAAAAATAAATTATAAAAAAAGGCACATTTGTTCATATGGTGTAACCCTGAGAAAACTTATTGATATTCTTGACTCAAAAGTTCATATTTATAAAAAAAAAAAAAAAAAAAAAGTTTACTTTTATTTTTTTAATTAATGATTCAGTTGTGCATACTCTTATGTGTTTAAAGGTATAGTTCACCCATAAATGACAATTCAGTCATTGTATACTCACCCCTGTGTTGTTCTAACCCCATTTGACATTCGTTCTTTCTTTTTCTTAACACAAAGGGAAAAATTGTGAAAAAAATGTTGTTCTCAGTGGTCATACAATGACAGCTTATGGTGACCACCTCTTTAATCTTCATAAGGACATAAAAGTATAATTCAGAAGTCTAATAAATTATTCCACGAGACTCATTACTGTTATAAAAGCATACGATAATGTTTGGTGCGAAACAAACCGAAATCTAATGTATTATTTCGTAAAAATATTCACTGACCGTTGATCTCCTGTGTGCATTCATGAGTCTGCATGCAAGCTTTAAACATCTTTGCACGAGAGAAACAGTAGTTACGCAGCACGCACGAGATGGGGCGTTCAAGTGAAAACACGTTTTGTTTTGCTTCAACAGGACAACCAGTGATATTAACAACAGAAAACTCTACATAGGTGCACACAAACCAGAGAACAGAACTTACAAGCATGTCTGAGGAGTTTGTAGTGGAAGAATAGATGCATTTCAATGTCCGTTTTCAATGTTTCAGAGTCTTCCATCAAGAAGTGTGATGGAGGAGGCTGAAGGTAGCTACCAGTACCACCGCTCCCTATACGCAGTTAACAGACTGTGTAGGGCACCAACTCCCTAGGGGGGCAACAGAAACTCCACCGGCTGCCTTTACACGCACCTTATACCTTATTCAAGGACTCGAAAGCAGTCGCGGAACACAGATAATCGCCTCGTGCTCGCACCACGCATCACATTTTGGACCGGTGCCAGTTCATAGGATGGGGTTACTGGGCGTGACAGCAAATATAGAAGCCATACGATCAACAGAATGTCCCGTTGCTTGTCGTAGCTGCTTAGGACAAAAAACTCTGATTAACATAGACAAGATAACTTTTATTGCGTGTTGTTTGGCTTCTGAGTAGGACACGGTGTGACTGTAGCCACCTTCAGCCCCATCTCTCTGTTTGGAGGACTCTGAAATATATATATATTTTTTTTCCTTTTTCTCCCAATTTGGAATGCCCAATTACCAATGTGCTTTTTAAGTCCTTGTGGTCACGTAGTGATTTGCCTCAGTCCAGGTGGCGGAGAACAAATCCCAGTTGCCTCTGCGTCTGAGACCGTTGCCACGGAGACATGGCGCGTGTGGAGGCTTCACGCCATCCACCGCAGCATCCACGCTCAACTCACCACATGCCCCAATGAGAATGAACCAAATTATAGCAACCACGAGGAGGTTACCTCATGTGACTCTACCCACCCTATCAACTGGGCCAATTTGGTTGCTTAGGAGACCTGGTTGGATTCGAACTAGCGAACTCCAGGGGTGGTAGCCAGTGTCTTTTACCACTGAGCTACCCAGGCCCCCAGGACTCTGAAACATTGAAATATTGGACATTGAAATGCATCTATTCTTTCACTACAGACATGTTTGTAAGTTCTGTTCTCTGGTTTGTGTGCAGCTATGTTGTGTTTTCTGTTGTTAATATCGCTTGTAGTCCTGTTGAAACGAAACAAAATGGGTTTTCGCTTGAACGCCCCATCTTGCGCATGCTGCATAACTACTGTTGTGTAAACAATGGCTGAATTTTCATTTTTGGGTGAAATAATCCTTTAAGCAGCAAGGAAAGTATTTTAATACCTTTTACTTTATGGTTAAATAACCACATGACATTTTAAAAGTCATTAAAAATAATAATAATAGAGAATGCTATTAATGTTTTTCAAAAATATAAACAAATTATAAAAAATTATATTTCTATGAATTTGACACATGAGTTTTAAGCAATGTAATTTTCTCATTTTTATTATCTTGGACAACCTTATTTTTCAATTACCCATAGGCTGCTGTTTCTTTTAAAATTTTAAAAACTCATTCAATTGTACAGTTTAACCTCTGGAACTTGTGATGCAGTCAACAGTTTGCAATAAAGTACATCAAATCTCCCCTTATTGATCTGCCTCTTATCTCAAATCTTTTGTACAACTGTAACTTCCATACAAGTGGGCAAGTTACAGAATTAATTAATCAAACACATACATTTTTCTGTTGAAATAGCCCTCGCTCCACTGTCATCGAAAAATGAAACAGCTTCTCATATGACATTGACACTGGTCTTTTAATAAATTTCTGACATAGTCAATATAATGCGGTCTCAGAGACTCCTTGGGATCACCTTGGGAAGTTTAATTACAGTGGATAACATAATACTGGCTAGAAATGAATCATTACCTGCAGAACGAGTGTGGATGGGGGGGGGGTAATATAGCAGTAATCTATAAAACACTTTAAGATCCCCATGTGTTTTACCAGTAAACGGAGATGCAAGTGTTCAGGCTGTAATGATATCTCTCCTGTGTTCCTCTCCAACGACGGTGGGCAGCCACTTAGGAACGTACTAATGTCATTAGCAGACAGCAAAACTAGATTTTCTATTTCTGTTGGTGCAGTTGAGGCCTTGTCTCTGGTTTCAGACATTGATTTAATTTAGCTGTGCTGGGATGACAGCAGGCCAGATTGATGGATACAGTGTGGCCAACCTTCCTGAAGGATGGAGATACACTCGGGAACACTACAACCCTCAATTCACAATTATTATTATTTTCTTCTTCTATGTTGCGCTGGCAGATATGGCAGTGGTCATGGACTAATACTGACACCTAGTGGTGTGGATGGAGCATCACGCAAAAGTTATAGATGCCACTGTAGAAATGCACATTTCACATTTAGCCATGATTAATTCATTTTGAGTGAAAGTGTCTGATAAAAAGGGGTTACAGAGATTCAGTTGTGATTCATGTGATCTCAACATGGCAGGCCCCATGAGGCGACCCACTCCATCTAAAATAAAGCCTACTGTGTAAGTGTAGATGATTTTAAAAATTTTTTCATATCAGTATGTATTTCTTCATGTGTAAAACTTTTTACTGAGAAAAAAATCCTGAGTGACACATTATCCTGCTTACATGACACACCGATGATCTAAGAACATGATGCAACAAACCACATCTGCTTTGAACGCAATATATCAGTAATATGGTAGATTGCCTGAGTTTATGCAACATAAGTCATAAATATTATTATGTAACAGATGTGCCACAATAAGGACCTGAACCTACAAAATTCAGCAAATTTGCAGAATGTACTTCTGAGCAGCATTAGGTGAGATACATGTTGTATTTCATGTGCATTTTTCAAAGTAAGTCAATAGTAATAGAAAGTCAATAGGGCTAGGTTCATAAACCATAGCCACAGGAGAGCTAAGGGATGACAGCATTCATCTAAACTGATTCAGATACTGTGTTGAACAAGCCACTGAATTTATTCTGAAACTTGTTTATTATCCTGTGTCAGTGTATCAGGTGGAGTGCTCTGAGATTCACAGCAGTCCGAATAGCATTCAGAGTCGTGCAGCAAGAGAGACACATTCACTTTCATTTGTACTTAAATAAACATGAAATTTGAGTCGTTGTGTTGGTCCTCTTGGGACAAGGATCCCCAGACTAAGAACAAGATAATGAAAGCAAAACCCTTTGCTTCGTCGCTCCACTGTAGAACTCTGGGGATGGTGACTGACAGCTTTTTATGTCTGGAAACTCTACAAGATATTTGGGCAAAGGGATTTTAGTATACAGGGGAGGGCACTCATTTATCCAAATATTCCTCATTGATTCAAATATCCAAATATGTTTTCTACAGCTCAATTATGGAAGAGTTAAAATCCTGGCTATGTTTGAAATTGCATATTACCACACTACTTCTACAATTTCTGTAATATATATGTATATTGCGCACAGTATACGGAAGTAACCAAAAGTAATATCATCCGCAATATCTCTTTCTTACTCATTAATTGATTGGATTGCCAAGAGAAATTCATCATTTTTTATTTCCAAGATGATTACAGGACAATAAGGTCATCTGAAAACAATGTGGGAAAGTACTGATAGAAATGTTTATCATTGTATAATGTGTTCTATTTTACATACTATTGAACAGAGATTATGTGAAGAATAGTAAGACTAGTAAGCAGTATACAGTGTATACTGCACTGTACAGTATTTAGCAAGTAGTAAGATTGTATTTTATTCTGAATATAACCTAAGAGAAGTATATTCTTTTAAGAAGTGTTGGCAAAAACAAATGTCTCCAATGATTAACAACCAAATGTAGACAAACTTGAATAAATTGCTCTAACAACACTGTTCAAACTATAATTTCAATGTATTGATAAGTTTGTTTTCTTATTATTCACCTAAATCTTGTGCAATTTAATTTAACAAAGAACAAAGTAAGCACTAATTTTAACTTTCAAGAGAACATGCTTAAATACATATAACTCTGTCTCAGTGGCGATTGCACGGCTTCCCCTAGTCTCAGCATTACACGGCATGCCCCTGCAACACACATAGTCTGTGCACTAACCTTGTGATGCTTATAGCACACAAAACTGGAAAACACTTTCTCGATACACTCAGCGCAAATCTGATTGGCTGGTCTGATGGAACTTCCATGAGTAGATGTACACATGACGTTTCATCAGTCCACTTGAAAGCCGAGTTGTGTTCACAAGGTTCCGCATTGATAGAATGAGTGCTTTTGAGGATGAAATAATCACAGAATTTGCCAAGTTTGCCAGGTTAGTGACATCAAATATTTTAAAGATATTCAGAGTTTTATTTGAGGCACGTAGCAGAAAGTGAAGCAGATATCCACGAGCAAAGCTGCATTTTTTGGTTCGTTTACTTAGTTATGTTTGTGAATGTCTCTATGATGAGGTTTTCTGTGCTGTACTTAGACTCTCTACACATTTTCTGCTATTCTCCCATGAGTTTTCTGTGCAATCGCCCACAGAGACTCGTGCGCCATTATATCAATTATCTTTTCCCCCATGTCGGTCTTTTATTATGGTATGATACATCTCCAATAACCCCGCCCCTAAACACCCCGTAATGACAAAACTGACTGTGACTGGTCGCTTTACATGTCTGCTAGATGTCTTTACCTGTCTAAATGGGTGGTTCTTGGCTAACTGAAGCTGCTTATTTAACATTTCTTATTTATTTTTTTTTAATTTTCTTTTATTTTTCTCCCTTTTTCTCCCAATTTGGAATGCCCAATTCCCAATGTGCTTTTAAGTCCTCGTGGTCGCGTAGTGATTCACCTCAGTCCGGGTGGTGGAGGACGAATCTCAGTTGCCTCTGCGTCTGAGATCGTCAACCCACGCATCTTATCACGTGGCTTGTTGAGCGCGTTGCCACGGAGACATAGCGCGTATGGAGGCTTCACGCCATCTACCGCGGCAACCACGCTCAACTCACCACGCGCCCCACCGAGAACGAACCACATTATAGTGATCACGAGGAGGTTACCCCATGTGACTCTACCCTCCCTAGCAACCGGGCCAATTTGGTTGCTTAGGAGACCTGGCTGGAGTCACTCAGCACGCCCTGGGATTCGAACTAGCGAACTCCAGGGGTGGTATCCCCTAACATTTCTTAAGAAATGTGGCAATATGACAAGTTAAATATATGTACAAACATTCTCTATATATGACATATTACTCTTTGTGCATTTCTATATTTTAGCCAATAAAATATAAAACATCAAACATCACTATTGCGCTGTATGTTTAAGTAACACAATCTGCTTTTTTCTACATGAATATGTTCAAAGTCAGTGAACACATAGTCCATAAAGCCCCATTGAAGCCATGCTCCTATGGGGGTCTATGGCAGATACCTGTACCATTCAAATCAATGTAGCAAAAGATCAATGTTCAATGGACGAGAGGCACTAAACACTTCATTTTAGGTCCCGCCTGGACACTGTGCTTCTCTGGGAGTCTATGGAAGCTGCATAATGGTTTTTTGGACATCGTGTCTTCAATCAATGTATTTTTTTCACACCTGAAAGCCTGGGATGATTGGCCGAACTCTGAAATGGGTGGGGCAATAATACAAAATGGTGATGTACCTGATAGACAGGTATGAAATGTAAAAGTGTGGATGATGAGCACAGATTTCTACGGCTCAGAGATACACACGTAACACATTTATTTAATTTATTAGGCCTATTTTCATTAAGAACATTCATTGATTGAGTACTTAATTTGTGCAGTTTGAGCAGTCAGTCAGTCTATATAGCGCATTTATTTATATAGCACATTTAAAAACAACAACTGTTGACCAAAGTGCAAAGAGCACCAAAAGCAATAATCTGTGCTTCCCCACTTTTGAAAAGCACCAGTCGCCACTGCTCTATATGGTTTAGAGTGACTATTCAGTAAGTGCATATTCAGTATGTTCCATTTTTACTTCAGATTTGTTACACATACACAAAACCTCTTTTGAGAGCCTTGTAAGCTTCATCAGTGTTTGAGTTGTCCTGTCTGGGGTAAGAAATAATCTTTAGCAAAGTTCAAGTAATTTGAGTTCAGAGCTTTTGCAAATGGCAGCTGCAAACTACAGCTTATCCAACTGATTTGAATCATTTCAAATTCGATTTATTTCCAGGCTGGAAGCCAACAGAAAGCAGTTTATATCAAGCTAATTAACTCATAGAGTCAAAAGCAGCACGCAGCAGCAATGGTTTTTTGACATCAGAAGTTTTACATGATGTTTTCTGGGAATTCTATCTGTGAAACACAGGTAACGGCAGTTGTGAGGGGACATTTTGGAGCTATGGCTGACCAGTTGATCAGATCGGGCTCACTGCTCTGACCTCTCACAGCCACATCATAGATAATGGCTTTAAACAATATGATGCAATCTGACATATTGATTTCAGCTCACAGGCGAATTGACTTTGAACCTAACACACACTTACGCACACAAATACATACACAGACAGGAAAAGCTTAACAAGTAAAATCACGTGAAATATTAATTCTGCATTAGGTAAAACATCTGCATATAATTTCCATCAGCGGTTTGTTCACTCTTGTTATGGGTCAAAAGAAGGTGTTCCAGCTCTCTTCATCTTAACCTAAAGTGACTCAAGTCAGCTACTTGAAAACATTTCTAATGATGCCACAAGCTAATTGAATGACACAAGCCCAATCAGTTCTGAATATAAATAAATCCTGCAACGTTTTAGAGCACCAATCTGAAAACATATGGACAAATGGATGAATATGTTGTCCAGAGTTAGAGTAAATCACCATGACGGTGAGGTTTGCATGTTTTGCAGCAAGAACTCTTAGCGAGAGAATAGGTTAATGGGAGGGGACCTTTGGAGCGGCCTGCACAAAGACAGGAACTCAATTAGCTGAACATGCACACCGCCGCAGAAATTTACCATCTATGAGATCATGGGAGCTGGAAGAGAGCATGGCTCTTTCTTGCCATTCCCTTGAACTCGACAGAGAGCGGAAACAAGCTTGCAGTCAGAGCAATCTACTTTCCATAATCCACTTACTCCTCAAAGGGCTCTATTCATGACATGCTGTATGTAAACACAGGGATGTGTTTGTTGCAGTTACCATTTGTTCTCATGTAGCTACATAACTGCAGCTAAAACAGCTGTGAATATCACCATATTCTTAGTGTAGTCTTGATAATGTTTCAGGCTGGCAATGATAACTTCAGGTAATCTACTTTATCCCTTTGTCTTTGCTGGCAAAGCATGCTGATGTCAGAGAAAACACGCCCCCTGCCCTTTCCGCCAAGGTCAATGTGCAGGGCATCTGTCCCCAGTGATGACCAAATTGAAAAGTAGCAGGCCAATCAATAGCAATATTAATCAACAGCCAAGCATGCTTCAGCCGATATCCGTCCTGTCTTCAGCACATGTCATTTAAGCAAATGCACAATTAAAGGATCCCACCAGGCTCTCAGAAACTACGCAGGCAATAGGTGTAGTAATTCACAGGCCATTCAGCTAAGATTTGCAAAGTTAAATGTAGTTCAATTTAAGTCCAGCCTTGTGGATCACTACTTATGGTATGATTGTATTGTACTGTATTGTAAGAATTACTAAACTAAAATTTAATCTTCAGAATTTAAAAAATGTAACCTTAGTTTCCTGTTTCCATTTCAATGTGTACGAGTAATAAATAATAGAATGCAAAAAAAAAGAACAAAAAATATTTATAAAGCACATATTATGCTAATTTACAGGTTCATACTTTTATTTTGGGGGTCTACTGGAATAGGTTTACATGCTTTAAAGGAATAGTTCACCCAAAAATGAAAATTTGCTGATAATTTACTCACCCTCAGGCCATCCAAGATGTATCTGAGTTTCTTTCTTCATCAAAACAGAATTTAAGATTATTAGGATTTCATTTCAGGCCTCCTCCTTTAAACAATGCAAGTGAATGTCCTCCATTTTTGACGGTCCAAAATGCATATTTAGGGTGCATCAATATAATCCACACGATTCTTCTGTGTTCTTCTGAACCCAAACGATTGATTATTTTTAGAAACAAAACAATACTTATATACTTTTTAACAACAAATGTTCGTTTCCGTACATCTCTGCGCGCTCATGAGAGGGATAACATAAGCTCGTTGGTAAGGTCACGCATCATGTGGAGGAGGAGGCAGGAAGCGTGTCATTGTTTACAAGAGAAGCTTGCACAGACCACAGACCAAGTGCCGTTCACAAACCAAAACAGTCCAAAACAATTTCAAAACAATATAAAATGAAAATAAAAAATAATTTCCAAATAATAATAAAAAACATTACTGCAGTAAATAACCATCCTTTATGTCGGAGCAATGCCGTTGCATTATCTACTTGTGCTTTTTCTTTAGCAGAAATAAATAGGCTATATGACTGTCAGTAATTTAATCCACACAAGTTGTAGTTAGTGAAACCAAGTGCGAGAACGTTTACTGAGATTCACAGGATTTACAGGGTTTACACGGTGAGATCAATGGTACAGGTGATATCACACAGAGGAGGAGCTTCACAAACTTATTTATGCAGGCAGTGATGAGCGAGTGAATTGAGTGCAGGTGCTGTGAATTAGAAATCAGTTTATGAGCGGAGCACTGAGGAGGTGCAGAGCCCGAGGGAGGCGTAACAATGACAACGTTTTCACACATACCAGAGTTCACTGGAAAAACAGCACGGCACAGCTGATGAATTCAGATATCGACCCTTTGTTTCTTTCAATGGTCTGAAATCCTCAGGGGTAAAATGTTCACTGCACACCCTCCAGTATTTGAGAGAATGTAGGGGTGTGCTGATATCCAGGTTCAGCGTGATAAGCCAGAGCTTCAATCGCTTATGATCATGTATAGGCAATCGATGAAAAAGTTAATATTTTTCTCAGCATGCATTTTCTTTGGGGTTTCTGAAGGTTGAAGCATCCAGGATACACACAGGCCAAACGACCATTTTGAACAATACAAATCTACAGCAAAGACAATCTTTTGTACAGCGCTGCTCCTCTTGTAAACAATGACGCGCTTTCTGCCTCCTCCTCCACGTGACGCGTGACCTTACCAACGAGCTTACATCATGAGTGTGAGTAAATTATCAGCAAATTTTCATTTTTGGGTGAACTATTCTTTAATGTTCAAAAAACACATTATTTTTCTCATACTGTACATTTATTTTCCCCTCTCTTCATCCTCTGGCTCAAACACTCTGATTTAACTCCTGTCTCTTTAAAGCTGGCCTATTCTGTTGTGATTGGTCAACTGCATAGAGCGTGTGTCGGAAATGTACCGCCCCTTACCATAACCGAGTTTCAGCTCCCGAGTCTTCCTGGGCAGCTCTGTAAACACTACTGCAACTATGGTAACAGTGGCATCGGTTTTTGCCTTACCAGCTCTAGCCCGAGTCCGATAATGAATTAAATAACGAAAGTTTGGAAGAACAAGCTGATCGACCTGAACCACCTTCGCAAGCACGACTTGAGCAGGACGTTTCACAGTGGTAAGTTTTAATTTTGTAGCTTTCTTACAAGTACACTGTTGATTATTGTGAGACTAACAAAGCTTCAAGTAAAAGACACGTAATGCATCTAAGTTAGTCATCTTCTGCTGGAATGGGTTTAGCCGAACTTTTTTCGCTCAAGATATGAACGGAGAACAGAGGCTTACTCCCGGTTGGACATTACAGGGTGTATTAGAGAGTTAGTGAGCAAGTTAGCCGTGGACTACTGATAGCGGCCGTAACATTACAGCTTGTAATTATATAATTATATAAGACTCTTGAGATCGACCATTTTGTAACACAGTTTTAGGTAAAAGCCGGCCCACAGCTGAATAGCAAACCCTTACCAAAACAATACCATTACATTGCAAGTTAGCCGAGCACTACCGTGGATTGCAGACGTAAAATTACCATTTGTAAAAATAAATCCATCTTCACACTTGATCACTATTCAAAAACAATCTCCATAATTCTACACATTTGTAGGTAAAAGTGGGCCCGCAGCTGATAGCAAAACTTTTTCAACACAATAACATTAGCTAGCAGGTTAGCAGAGGCCTACAGCTGTGCACTGGGTGTACACCTTAGCTACAACACAAAACTCCACATTTGAACTCTCAGTAGCAGATAAATCTACAAATAATCAAGCATACTAACAGGTTGTGATCCTGAAGCGCCAGATTGTCCCAACAAATTGGGAACTGCACCATGTTTCAGGAGTAACCGTCTTGAAAATCCAGCATTGGTTGTGGTTGTCCTGCTGAGGAATAGTAGTAAACATACAATTTAACCACTGATAATTCAATTCGTCTGCCTTTGGAAGTCCAAACAAAGAGGTTTTGCTTTCGCAGTGAAGAAAACAGCATCTTCTCGACATGGCGACAACACTAACCCAATTCATCCTGGCCTCGGTTATCACTACGTTTGTTTGAGGGCGGGGCCAAAGTAGCCCTTAGGCGGGCATTATGTGACGTAGATACTTTACGGATGAAATGGCTGGACTACAATCCAGCTGTTTCTTGTAGTTCTTGAGCTGTGGGAGAGAATAACTCCCTTTTGAATAACTCCCTTTTGCATGGACTTTGTGCAAAGAGCTATGTTACACACTAAAGGAAAGGTAAAATACCAAAAAGCATAATAGGGCCACTTTAAATTAAAAAAATTTTTTTTTTTTAATTGTGTTGATGATTTTGAACAACAACAACTAATTGTCTTGTTTCTTAACTTAGTCTAATAGCCATAGAAGACACATAGAAGACACTATGAATATATAGTTACAAGACTAATCAACCTAAACCTACTTAATTACAATGAAATTCAGACTCCTGTCTCTATAACACAGTAATGAGAATCATTACTTTGTGACCACAACGATTTAATTAACTAAAAGGCTGCCAATTATGCTATAATTCAATATAGGACTATTATTATTGATTATTATGGTTACAATCCCCTCACTCTGTTCTTGATGTGCATTGCATGGGTCTCTTGCTTCAGAATATCACATACTGTAGCATCCAACATTGAGAAGGTTTGAGATGGGAGAGCTGTTTACAAAAGGCAAGATTTGAATAATCAGCACAAACTTAATGTTGCTCAAACTTAGTAACATAGTAAATTTCTATAATAGAATCAGATAAAAAGTGTTCAATGACAAAGTGTCTAATTTGATGGCAACAGCTTTAAAATGGCTTTACATAAATCTTCTAAGTGGTAAATTTATTGATCCATGTTCAGCAATGTAAAGGGCTAAGGGCAGTGGTTCTCGCTTATCTGACACACCCTATTCAGGTCTTGGAGTCTCCACTAACGAGCTGATGAGTTGAATCAGGTGTGTTTGATTAGGGAGATATCCAAAATGTGTAGTGTTGGGGGGCCTCCAGGAACAGGGTTGGGAACCACTGGGCTAAGGTATTCAGTCTCAGCAACAGACAAATTCCTAGGTGATGCAAATGAGTCCATACGCACCTGCTTTTGATCGTAAAAGGGTTTTGCACTTGCAATGTGCTTAGTAGTCAATGCATATTTTGTTAGATGTGACTTCTTACCACAAAGTATGACTTTGCGTGTGTGTTTAATAATTAATTGGCCAAAATCGACAAAAAAATCAAGTATATTTAAATATAGCCAAAATAGCTCCTTGTCGCAAAGCATCATTAAAAGTCGCAGCAACTATGAGAAACTCACTAAATTTGGTGACAACTTCCCCAAATTGGCAACACGGAAGTTGGCATGTTGTTTCTGAGATTACCCTAGGATTGGCCACATTGTGCCCACTCACCACTCACAAGAACCATGGCACAACTGTAACCTTGTTGTGCCAACAGTGTGGGAGACCCAGGTTCAAAACCTGTGTTGAAACCAGGAATTAATTGCATTTGCATAATCAGTAGCCTAGTTTTCATCCACTTTTCACGCTATTTTGTTATCGACAAAGTGAAAATGCGTAAAACAAATTTAGCAAAATTTGCCGTCTTCAGCCTGTTTCCATACAAATGGCCTTTTATCGATAAAAATGGTGTGCGTGATGACGTCATGCCTAAAAAAAAAACACTTTGTCGAATACGTTTTGGTTTGTTGCAAAATAAATCTGCCCTTAAGCCGTTTCCATACAGAAATGTGTGTTTATCGCCTCCCAGATGTCCCTAATGTTTTTCCTCCTAAGTTTTGGTAAAATGGGGAGAGTATTGAGACAATTCATTGAAATTAGCTTGCTTACTGTCATTTTAATTTTACAAATAAATGCAATCAGAAGACGAGGAATTGCAATCAAAAGGGAACAGTTGCCCTTCTGATAGGACTGTAATATTGGTCCTGATGTTGGGTCTATCGCAGGTTGCCACCGGTTCCGACCCGAAAGAAAATCGTCATTGCCCTGTTCAAGCTGGCAACCTGCACCAAGTAGTGGGGGGAACTTTCAGTGTTAGTATAAGGACCATCTATCCATGTGTATATGCTGTGTGCATAGCTATTAAAGAAACACTGATGTAGTGTAATATCAGGGTTTACATATGATACATTCCTGATATTCAATAGGCTGTTTTGAACAATCATCTAATCTAAAGCATCGCCATCACAACTGCATTATGTCCCGCATATTTCTCCAGCAACTTTTAACGACCAACTGAACTTGAATGTCATCTCAAATAAATTTTAGTGTCATAATGAAATTTACATTTTCTGAAGAAGCTCAGCAAATGCGATCCAAGGTAAAAGAGGGTTAGATTAAAAAAAAAAACATTTTGTCTACAGAACAGGGTAAAGCTAATTTAAGTTTGTGTAAAGAAAAGGCATATATAGGTCTAAAAATATAAAAAATTTTGTTTGGTAATTTATTTAATTTCATACAGGGAACTTTGCCGGGATTTTTTCAAAAGTAAACTAAACAATCATTTTATAGAATTGGGCTATATGTTAGTGTTCCAAAAAAGCACACTGATGTTTTTCTCCTAGTATTGTGTATTTATTTTTAATTTTTTTTTGCACAGAAATGGTATGATTTTTGTATTGTGGGCTAATTCCGTGACTGCCGTGTATTATTTTGAATGGTGTGTAAAAAACTTTAATAAATAAACGGATGTCTACCATGATTAAATTAATCGCAAACAGTGGCCATTCATTTGTTCTCCGTGCACTTGTCGATGTGCATGATACGAGATATTTGTGTTGGCACTCCTGGAAGTGTCATGTTTGCAGCATCAGATTTATATGCCGTTAAGATCAATCCATAATCACGTATAATAAATTGGCTTTCAAGGATGTATACTGTCGTCATGATTAACACAGGCTAACGATTGGGGGAAATTCTGTCATGTGACACTACATTTTTGCATTAATGCCAATTTTCTCAACAAAAAGTGTTTCCAAACCAGTTTTTCGGAACATTTGAAATATCGACATAGAGTTTATGCGCTAGAGTTAAATGGTAAAATATTGTGTGGACACTTATGAAATTTTCACTTATGAAATTTAGCGTTTCCATCAGCTTTATTTTGATGCGCTAAAACTTTTTTTGCAAAAAATCCTTGGATGGAAACGTAGTTAGTGACGAGTGCAAATCGGAGGTTGCATTTTTCTCTCTAACATTACATTTTTACTCCACTGATGGTTAGGCTAAGGTTTGTGGGTTGGTTTGGGGGTACAGTTTATAAAATATGCATTTTTCTTCACTGTATTACAGCCTGTACATCTGAAAACAACTTCTTCACAACTCCCTTTTGGTGCCCCTCCGTGGACATTTCATCTGGAAAATGGAGCTCACATGTGCACTTGTTTATAAAATCGGTAAGCACAATCGATCAGCACACAATTTTAGCTAAAGATAAAGTTAACCTACTGTTTCCGATTTCACTGTGTGATCAGTCTGAAACAATCAGCTCACATTTTGATTGATATAACTTCTGAGGCCTATAATTACAGGACTTTTATAAGTTTGTTATTAGTTTCAAATTTTCTGATTTGAAGATCGCATTAGCGAGCTGTTATCAAACAGCCATGACATTCCAGTATGGATACAGCATACTGGAAAGGATATAAACACAGAATCCCATGCCTAATATGATCAATTATAATAATCAGAAATGTAATCCACAGTCCCATAAACTTGAGCACAGAAAGGATCAGTCATTAAGAAATCTAATAAAAAAATCTCCTATGGGATAAGACAGCATGTTTAAATTTACTTTGTAATCTCTTTTGGGATTGGATGGGATATTAGGGCTTATAAATGAGAGACCTTTGAACAACATGTTCTCTTTGATGGTATCATTACCATAAGCAATTACCAACATTATTCACTTAATGTTATAATACAAGCCTGAGACAGAGACAAAACAACAATCATGATTAGACTAAACACAGAAACAAAATCATTATAAAAAGCATTCCGTTTCCTTTTCACTTCTCTTTTTTTCTTTGCAGTTTCTCACATTTGTGAAGTCACCGTCCAGTATGATCCATTACTCTGAGTTAACCCCATTACAGAACAAGAGCGCAGTATGTTCCTCTGTGTTCCCCTCCACTGCCTCAAACTACATATGCTCTCGGTTTTTACATTTACATGGGCTAGTGAGTTAAAGGCGTTAAGTCATCAAGAGCTGGCATTTCATAAATGTTAAGTCTTGCATTTTAAGCATGCAATGTAAATCCACCCATATAGGATGATAGAGATGAAAGGGAAGATGGGGGCAGGATCAATTATTATGATGCCAAGGGTGAGTGTGCATTTTTAAATGTGTGAATATGGTTGTTTTAAAAATTTTAAACCCCACTGACTCTTCTAGCGGTACTGAATGGCTCTTAAAAGGAAATTTCACAAACCAATTGCAAGCCACAATATTTTAGCACCCCACCCCCTCCAAGCATTCACAGACCAGAGGACAGCGACAGTTAAGTCCTAACTAAGCCATTGTGTTGGTTGCTCATTGTTGTAAATGATCAGTCAAAAACACCACGCATCAATGACCACTAAAAAATAACATGTAAAGACCCATGTAGAAATCGAGAGCCCTGAACGCCCTTGGGACACAATTTCGATCAATGTCTTCTTGTCCTTCCACCAAAGCAAATTAGATTGCACTGATGCATGGGATGGAATTGTGACCCATAACTAGTTGAAGGACCTGAGATATGATTCTAAGGTGCAGAAGCTGTGGACTGAACAATCCACTTGGTCAAAACTTGGTCACTTGGTCATTTGGTTTGTGATAGACACACTATAGTTAATGTAGAATAGACATTAATCGTTAGAACAACAGTATTCTTAGTCTTCACCATGAAACTGAATCAGAATCCAATCTGCCCAGTACAATTTAGATCTACTTAAGGTTTCTATCAAACTATTAAATTGTGATGCCTATAAACATTAAAGCTCAACTGTGTAACTTTTTCGATTAAATCCTTTCTCCAATTTTAGCTTAATATGCAGAGACGTAGACGTAGAGACCATTCGTAGGCTTATTTCTTCAAACAGCACTGTCTCTTTGTGGTCCTATAAATATTGCTATGTTTGAATGGCCCATCCAGCCCGACACACAGCAATACTAACTCAGCCAATGGCTTTAGTTTGGGGCAGGACTATTTGTTTGTTCGGAAAAGCTGTTTGAAATTTTTTTTATTTTTGCAGTTCCGTTTAGTGGCAGTAGTAGTGCAGAAATCACACACTTCAACATTAAGGTGATTATTTGTGTGTATTTATTTAAAAAAATATATATATATTTTCTCCTATACCAGTTTTACATGCAGAGAAAACTATAAATATTTAGAAACCATTCATATGTTGATTTCCCCTAAAAGAATAACACTGTAGCTTTGTGGTGCTTTCAACATAACTTCATTTTTTTTTAGCATTACAACCATCCCGACATAGCAATATTGGCTCCACCAATGGTGTAAGTTTGGGGTGGGGCTGTCTGATTGGCTGACCAATAGAAGACAGGGGGAGTGTTTGGGAAACCTGTCTGAAAATATTCACTGTTGTTTTGCAATGTTATTAGGTGACACTAGTGACCTAGAAATTCGACATATTACCTTTAAGTAATATGAAATTCTGCATCTAAGTTTTAACCTCCTGAGACCCGAGGTGTGCATTTTCCATTTCCCTTTTTGATTTGTAACTAGTAGCAACTAATAAACATAAACATTTTTTTTAAAAAGTGTTCATAAAAATGTATGTCCACATATGTGGACAGCAGGACTACATTATGACATCTTAAATAATACCAAGCTTTGGAGTCTGGGTAGCTCAGCGAGTAAAGACGCTGACTACCACCCCTGGAGTCGCGAGTTCGAATCCAGGGCATGCTGAGTGACTCCAGCCAGGTCTCCTAAGCAACCAAATTTGCCCGGTTGCTAGGGTGGGTAGAGTCACATAGATTTAACCTCCTCAAGATCGCTATAATGTGGTTCTTGCTCTTGGTGGGGCGCGTGGTGAGTTGTGCGTCAATGCTGCGGAGAATAGTGTGAAGCCTCCACGGTAACACGCTCAACAAGCCACGTGGATTGACAGTCTCAGTTGCAGAGGCAACTGAGATTTGTCCTCCGCCACCCGGATTGGCCACTACGCCACCACGAGGACTTAGAGCGCATTGGGAACTGGGCATTCCAAATTGGGGAGAAAAGGGGGAGAAAAAAAAATACCAAGCATTAGAAAGTTAGATTTTTTTTTTCAAATTGTTTATTATAACAGGAGTGTTGGTTATTCATGTTTTTGAGATGTTACAGACATTACATATGATTTTCTGCAAAGCTACTTTGGAACAATGTGTATTGGTAAAAGCACAAATAAAAAACTATATAAATAAAAATTATTTGACTTGATTTGACTTTTATGTTACAATGTTTTTTCTACTTTGGCAATCAAATCTCAATGTACAGTTCCATTTCATTAAAGGTTTAAAATCTTGATCCAATTGGAAAAGGCCTAGATTTTCTTTTTCCTTCCTTTTAGGCGTGAACAATCTGCATAGAGTAAAATAAAAGTAACCCCGCTATAAAATTTCTTAAACCATTTCTGTGTTTTTCCAATCATGCTAAAAGTAGTGATGATGGCAGAGGAAACTGGCAGGATTTATAAGCTTTTTTGAGCAACTCAAGACACAAGCCAAACTAAGTCATATAATGTAATAAAATTGGAAATAAAATAGACTAATGTATCAAATTAGATTTATCGGTCTGCACTGTCACAAAAGCACTAACAGTTGACAAAAATGACTGTGCTAATGCAGAATGGAGTGAGGTGGGGAGGGATAGCAGGCTGGTGTGAACTTGATTACCTAATGTTGCTTCCCATCGGATGGGCAATCTCTTGTGTCCTGATCATGAGAAAATACTACTTGGGTGAGGGTTGAAAAGGTCAAAAGCCATGGCACTCCAACAGATAAAGTAACCGGGTCAAAGCTGTGTATCCACAAATCAATGCCTCATACACAATACACAGCATGGTTTCTGGACTTATTTTATGCAAACAACTACTATGATGGAGAGCTATGGACAGCTGTGTGACTATAGGGGTCAAAGGATTTATTTGATAATCAATCACATTCGTACTCTCCTTCATATAAGAAGCTCATAGCCATATTAATTGTCCGTTTATTTAAGTCATTACTTTAAAAATTTGAATCTTGTTCTAAGAGGCATTTAAATGTATTTATTTTTTTATAAATACTTATTTATTCTCATATGTCTTTTTATATATATTTAATATTTACATGGAGCAAATGACACAAACGTGTTATATCGGTGTAAAATTTCTTGTTACACTGCTGATGACTCATTCAAGGACAAACAACTGTACAGCACTGCCATACAAACTGTAGTTTAAATGTCAACCCATTAAAGCAAGCATGGAGACACCTGACAGTGATACAAGATTACATCTGTCCCCAGTATGGACGAAACCCATTGTTTTTGTCATCATCCATTTTCAAGGAATGGCTTGTCATAAAATAGATGAGATCTATTTTTCAGGAGGCACTGCCAACCATCCTGTGTCTTTAATGAGGGGTTTTTAAGCCTCATCTTTTATCAGGTGCTGTGTACTCTATTATTTTACTGCCAGTATTTTCCTTTCGGAAGACAAACACATTATGTTTGCCCAGAGCAAAGCACTCCTGTTGCACACCTGCCCTCTGACCACCTCTCGGCACAAGGCTTTTGTTTTTCCTCACGGCAAAGAATCAAGGTTTCTTCACACAATCTCTAACAAAGGTTAACACAAGAGCCATTCATAAGGATGAAATCTAATCTTATTGTTCTTTTTTCACCTGGTCATTATAATAAGGTAATATTTACGTGAAATGTTTATTTAATGTACATTCTAAAATTCTTATTTAAATAAATAAACAAACAGACACTGACAAACCCATACATAAATAGTCAAATCTATTCAGAAAATAATAAATGGCAGGATGTATAAAGTGATTATTAACTAATATAGAGCACTTAAAATCATGACAATATCAACAAGAAAAACAAGGTTTCTCTTTCTGTTTCTTTCTAAACATTAACATATTATACGGTTACAGTTTATTGAATCCTATTAACTCATAAAATGCTTTATTATTACAGTTATTGTAGCCCCCCTTCACCCCATCCATTATGACCACACAACACAATGCAATCTGTATTATTCTATCTAGTAACGGCATTTTCAAAAAGGCCAAATGTAGTCTGTAACTCACCTTCCATGACAAAATAAACAACTACATGTCTAAATGTCGCATTTAAAGAATTAAGAATAAACTCCTTCCAATAGGACTTAATAATACTGGTGCTAAATTTTGCAATTGAATTCATAATTCCTGATAGATTATTAGAAGGATGAAAACATTATGAATCAAACAGTCCATAAAAATGCAATTTCACAAGACTGAAAGATTCATTTAACATCAATATGGTATGCTACTGTAGTTTGCACCGAGATAGAATGTAGTTTTATTTGTCTTCATACCAACTTACTTTTGACTCTCTTACTTTTAAGATAAGTTTTTCATTTAGTCATTAAACAACCTCTGCACCATCATCTTAATTCAGGAACCACAGCTAATGAGCTAAGACAGAAACGCAACACTTCAGCATTCACACACTGCCACATGTCTTCCGAATGATCAGAATAGCTGTGAAACCTCTGACATGTTACACTTTTGTCTATATTCAAGCTGTCACAATGTGACCATTCCCTATGCAACTGGCCACACATTGAGATTTAGAATCTATTCAGGAACAAGTTATTTTGAGAGAGAGATGTGTTAGTACAGTTGGACAGAGAGGTTTTAAATGGGATTATAATATAATGATGTAAAGAGACATTCATATTGGTTGCATGGACAATGTGGCACATTAGGGTTGCAAGTATTTTGGCTTCAGTACCAGTTTGCCCCTATGAAACTGTTAGATCTCTGCAGTAAGGTTCAGTGTTCTGCGTGTACAGTTAAAGTGTCCCTTGGTAATTCAAAGGAATTCTGTATTGTCTGTTGTTTGTGTATAACAACTATACACCATATGGTGTTTTACATGAAACTTTATGTATACACCATAGTTAAATATAAAATATCATGTGAAAACAAACAAAATGTAAGACAATAAAGTAAAAAAGAATAGTTTTTTATGATAAAATGTTTTGAAAATTGTGTATCATTCTAATAAATAGTGAAATACACAATGGTGAAATACACGACTTTGCTCTCCACCACTCAGAAACAATCTATCAAAATCAAAAATTCCAAAAAGTAAAACTGACTCATTACTATCTCTTTGCTGCTGTTATATCTTCATACACTTTTCGAAAAATAAAGAACCTACGATATGGTATGATGACGATATGAGTCAAAACCTTCAGTGGGAAAACGTCATAAAAATCTTTAAAAACCATTTTGTAGGGTTTCCGCCCTCCTAATTTTACTCCAGTGTTTCAAGATTGTATTTAAAAAGGTCACATGTTCTAATATTTGACGTCTTATACTTTTATCCAAAGTAAAAGTAAAAAATAAAATAAAATAAAAAAATAAAAAACATCCAAAGAGAAACATGTTCCATGGTTATGTTATGATACCGTTGCATTGACCATGACGTTTCTCAAAACCTACTGAGCTGCCTACCTAAACAGCATTTTGGGCATAATAGGCGCGCGTTCCGTGATCCGGGTCAGCTGAAATGCGCCCAAAAATGCTGCACGCGCCTATGCTGCCCCAAAAATGATGTAATCCAAGTAGTCAGCGACCTAGGATTTGGGTCACAACCCACGTGTTGTCACTGGTTACTAAAGGATGCACACTTGAGACGTCAATTCTGTTTAACTTAAAGTAACCTAGGACAAGTGTATCGACCAAACACTTTCTCTGAACAGTAATACACTTATTCCAGTTAATAATTAGCTTATACGAAACTAAAAAGCCAAAACAATATACACTTCGCGTAAGGTAAAGTAAAATCCTTACCTTCAGAAAGGAGAAGCAGGACCACGGCGATATCCACGATTCCACGCGCTGTACCCATGCTTGTCAATCATAAGTGTAATTTCAAAACGAACAGGCAAAACAAACGCACGTGAAAATCTCTTTTGAATCGGTAAAAAGCAGAACTTTAGAATATTTACGCCTTGCGCGCGAAGGAGCCACAAAAGTCCTTAACCTTAGTATTTCATTGACGGGTCGGTGACTGCAGCGCTGCCACTGCTGCTGGACCGTCAGCGCGCGCGCGCTCACACACACACACACACACACACACACACACACACACACACACACACACACACACACACACACACACACACACACACACACACACACACACACAGAGAGAGAGAGACAGAGCGCAGCAGGGGGAGGTTCACATCACATCCAGCCAATTTCCTCAGATGTGTGTTCCGGTCCTGAATCACATCAGCGGCTGTCCAATGAACCAAACTAATTAGAGTTATCATGTTATGTATGCATTTTATTATTCATAATTGATCGTTTTTATAAACATGCACATTATCATTCTAAATTTGCAGTGCAGACACATGTATACCCCATGCAGCACAAGGAACACACACTGAACATTTTTTTGTCAGGTCACCTAAAAATGTGTTCCATTTGGTAACATTTATATTAATTAGTTTTATTCAAGTCAAAAATGCTATTTAATCTGACTAAATCAGCCTGAGATATTAGGTTACACCAACGAAAGTAATTTTTATAGGTAAGATCAAGTAGAAATATATCCTTGAGGTAACAAATGCAGGTAATACCACTTTTTCCAGTTCAATAAAGAATAATTAGATGGGTA
The DNA here is from genome assembly GCF_019703515.2 of Myxocyprinus asiaticus. Classification (NCBI taxonomy): domain Eukaryota; kingdom Metazoa; phylum Chordata; class Actinopteri; order Cypriniformes; family Catostomidae; genus Myxocyprinus; species Myxocyprinus asiaticus. The sequence goes on along the minus strand of NC_059364.1, from coordinate 23,022,976 downwards.
GTCTGTGGATACATTGACAGATATCTGTGCTTTATACATAATATTAAATTATTAAACATGTTTGGTGTTTTAAAGACAAAACCTGCATGCACAAATATGTCTAAACTGTATGTCAAACTGAGGAGCAAAAGTACACTGGAAACAATGTTAACTAAATAAATTGAATTAAAATGTGAATCTAAATGAACTGGTTTGATTCTAGTCAAAAATATTCTTAAATATGTCTGAATAAACCTACACTGCATTTGGTTATACACTAACAAAACTAATGTTAAGGACTTAATTTTGAGGAAGTTAAATTTGACATAATTTCTAATGTTGATAACCAAATAAATAAATAAATAAATAAAAAATAAAATAGAGGTTACAGTAAGTGAATGGATAGTCGAAAAAGGTAAAAAAGGATGGTCGGAAATGGTGAAACAAATGTCTGTGGTAATCAACATCATGCCACTAATGCTGAACTTGTATTGAACCCAAAATATTCATTTAAGATAACAGTTGCATGCTGCCATTCTAAATAAGATTTGTCAAGCCAATTCATGATAAAATAAATACATTAGAATTGGGGACCTGGGTAACTCAGCAAGTAAAGATGCTGACTACCACACTTGGAGTCGAAAGTTCAAATCCAGGGCGTGCTGAGTGACTCCAGTCAGGCTTCCTAAGCAACCAGTTGGCCCAGTTGCTAGTGTGGGTAGAGTCACGTTGGGTTAACCTCCTCGTGATCGCCATAATGTGGTTTTCGCTCTCGGTGGGGCACGTGGTGAGTTGTGCACAGATGCCGCGGAGAATAGCGTGAAGCCTCCACACGCGCTAGGTCTCCGCAGTAATGCGCTCAACAAGCCACATGATAAGATGCACGGATTGACGTCTCAGACGCGAAGGCAACAGAGATTCATCCTCTGCCACCCGGACTGAGGTGAGTCATTACGCCACCACAAGGACATAGAGCGCATTGGGAATTGGGGAGAAAAAAAACAAAAAAAAAAACATTAGAATAAATAAATGGAAGTGAGAGGGCATCCCTTCAGTTACTTTGTAGGAACATTTTCATTCCATTCAATGCACATCAGTGTTTGAATCAGGTGCAGAAACAAGGATCAACAAAAAAGCCACATTTAGGAATGAGCCACACACAAGCCTATTGTTCCTCAGGTACTCTAAAATTGTCAGAACAGCACAATGGATTTTTATTTGAAACTCATTGCTGACAAGAATTTGGTCACAGTCTTTTATTTCAAGACTTTGGTACAATTATTGCTTGTCACTTTTAGGAAGTGTATTTAACTGAGCATTTTTCTTCGTTAGTTATCAAATGTCTCAATGTAGGGGCCAATGTTTAAGAGGGCTGCTCTGAGTTCAAGATAGTGTCTACCCATTTTGGCCCTGATGTTTGCTGGCAGTGTCTGAGCCAGTCTATATCTGTGCTAGTGTACAGCTCTTGGACCAGTTGATTGCTTAGCTCTCTGTGAAGAGGGGTAAGCATGATGCATCACATTGCCTCCAGGGCAGCCCACCAGTGCATCACAGGGCAATCACTCCAATCAACGTCTGCCCTGATGGATGCCAAATGCAACAATAGTGGAGACCTCAAATTAAGCATACATAAGAGAAAGAGGGCACCCAAAGAGGCTCTGGCTCTGTTAGGTTAGATTGAAAACAGTTACTTGAGCTGCTTTACATTGATTAAATCCATTCAAAAGTATGGGAAATTCTTGGCAAAAAGATTATTAATACAGAACCAGATCATTATTTCATAATTGTACCACAGAGTTAAATGAACTCAATGGAAGTATATATAAACAGTTGTGCAGTTATATCCAAATGTGACAATGTGTCAAAATTGTTCAATATGACTATGGTAAAAAATTATATTATGATGTTTGTGTAGACAATAATTAACCTCCTGTGACCCGAGCACTGCGGTGTGCATTTTCCATTTCCTTTTTTGATTTGTAACTAGTAGCACCTAATAAGCAAATAGTTTTCCTAAAAATGTATGTCCACATATGTGGACAGTGAGAATACGTTGTGAAATTTTAAATAACACTCAGCTAGAAAGTCATATTTTTTTCATCAAATTGTTTATTATGTTTCCATGAGTGTTGGTTATTCATGTTTTTGAGACGTTACAGACATTACAGTTGATTTTCTGTAAAGCTGAAAAAATCATTCTTATTCAAAGTAATGACCAGCATTGTCCATTCACTGCCACCCATGTTAAAATAAAATGTAGCATTATAAATTCTGAATCTATTTACTGATTACCATTGTCTCATGTCTGCCAAACATGCTGAGTGGTCCAAACATCATCTGAAGCCTGAAACTGAACTTTTGGTTGGATTTTAGGATTGAATTCACTTAGCTGCATAGAAAGCTATAGGATGCTCCCTTGCTCACTATTTAGTGAATGACTTAACCTCCAGTGTGCTGTCTGTCTGCATTGGTCTCAGAACATTTAAAAATGCACCTTATTTTCATCCTAACTCCATATATAGCCTCTGAAAGCAACATTTTTCAGCTTTTGGATAAACCCATTGATTCTCAATGTGAAAACACATGAAATATATAGGAATGCATTTACTAATGTTAATGAATAGAATTGTATTACACTGAGATAACAAAATTTAACAAAACAAAATGTATATTAAAATGAAGCTAAATGACCCACAGATGTGTTAGAGTTGAAAGTTATTCAAAATAACATGTTTTTTCTACTTTTGAGGAAATACGGTGCCAGTGTCCACCTATTTAGACATTATGTTTATCAGTGTGCTGATGTGAGAAAAATGAACAGATTTTTTAAAGCGGCATATCAAACAAAACTAGAGACACTACTCTTTACAACCAAACAGGTTTCAATGAAAAAACGTAAAGATATTTCTTACCAGAGGTATTTTTGTTGGTGCTGTGTCCTTAGGAGCACATCAAGGAAATCGACGGCATGCTGTTTTACGTGAATTTAAATGACAGTCTAGTGTCTTGAGAACAGTATTCAGTCAGTTTTTATTTATTTAAATTATGCGTTGTGTATAGCGAAGCCAAAATACAATGTCCACATGTGGACGCAGGGTCGCACGAGGTTAAACCAGTTCTTACTTTGAGATAAAGCAGCTTTTCTGTTGGTCACACTGCATGCACTCATACTGTTTATAAATACATATTACAGGGAAATAAAAACTGGAGGTCAGATATTTTTGGAACATTATACAATAGGGGTCAATGAAACTACAGACTTTGGCCCTAAAAATACGAAATGTGCAAAGGTATTGTTTTAAGCTAAACTGTTTCACTGATTATATACGAGATGTATGTTATGTCGTATAAATATTTCACTTATTCTGCATATTAACCACAGAATGGTTTTGTTTACATAGCTTTATGTAAAAAGGCACATAACCATATCTTCATGAAGCATATTAAGAAAGCTCAGGTTACTCTAAACCAGACACACAGTGGTATTTCCAGACATATGGTCAATGTAAATCAATATAGACAAGCCAATGCAAAAGCATATTCATGACATATACCACCACCACACTGAGTTTCCTTTTTAATGTGGTTGCTTGACAAGATAATTTTCAGGTAAAAGCTTACTCAATAGATACAGTAGAAAAAATCAACATTTTTACTGTCAGATTCTGTCAAACAGATTCTCATTAGTATTGCATAAGAAGACAACAGGAAAACATTGTTTACATGATAGGCCTATAGTTGTTTGTGCATCTGTATATCTCACATTAAATAATAATGATGTACTTGACTAAAACTATATTGATTCAAAAAGTGATTACTGCTGTAGTTGAAGCTATACCTCTTAAATTAAGTCCATATTCCAACTGGGAGATAAGAGTGTAGCACAACACTAATCATTAGTCTGTTCCTAAAATCAGTTGACCAGTTTGCTTCACTTATTGGCTCTGCTCAGTTTAAATGGGTAATATGATCCTCTCAAAATGAAAAGGGTTCAACTGAGTTCCATGCAGAGTGAACAGGTTCAAATGTTTCAGCCCCTTCAGTATTATATATATCTTACAACAAGTTCAATACTTTGAAGCACTTGGCCACTAGATTAAGGAGTATATCAAACTATAATTTTAGACTATATGTGATTATTTTTTTTGCTTCAGTATAACAGAGGATAAAAATACTGTAGATGCATAACATAATTAAGCCTGTTTGTTTGAGTTCAAAACCTTGAACAGTTTATCAGTAGAAGTTGTTTATAAGTGAGAGAGGTCAGCATGGAGCCAATTCTGAGAAAGAGAGATTAAATCGTTACATCCTGGCAGATTCTCATCTTCTGACCACTTAGTGCCAGAGCAGGATTTGGACATATTGCAAAAATTATATTTATTATGGTGTGCAATGACTAATTGCTGAATGAATAAATTACTCTAGAGCAAATCACTCTAAATCACTTTTTGCTTCAGATCCCAGATTTTGCTTTGGACATCAAGTTGCCACCCAACACAATACCAACATGTTTATCTTGTGAAAGTTAACAAAAAGTCCTTAAAACCAAATTATAAAATGTATTTATTTAGCATGAAACATATTTTGGTTGGCATAAACAATGTTTATCCATGTTGCAAGGGAACCAATATTTAATGCATCACAGTTTCTTTTCCTTTGCATAGTTTTGTTCATGGTTTTCGAGAATGAGGGCTTGTCACACAACTTGTCCATGCTGGCAAGAGACAGCTGAATTTGGGGCAAAATAGTGTTGAGTTTGATTGGACACATGGCCTAAAGATATATGAGGCGTTAACAAGATTATATATTTTGCTATCCTAACTATGCACGTTTATATTGTTATTTGCTTTTTATTATTTGTATTTAGTATTATCTTTCCCTTGCTGTCTGTGATCCTATCAGAATAGTCATGTGAATTTATTCAGTCTCATGAATACGACTTGACAGAAAACATTAGTTTTTATGTTACATGGTAATTTCCATATGTACATGCATGTGTGCTGGCAATGTCATTTCCTTGATTTTGCATTAGTGTGAGCATGAAAGTGCTGGCCTCACAACCACTCCTCAGTGTGCCGTCCACCTTGACCCCTATTAAAGGGCTGTCAGCTGAAGAGCAGATGGTACCCACTCTCTGTCTCACAGCACGGGGGAGGGGGGGCTTGGGGTTTGCCATGGCAACCGATAGTTAATAGCTACCCCTCAAGTGGTGGAATTGCTTGTTCTAATTTGTTAAGTACCACTTCAGCGAATTTGATTTAATCACTACATTCAGACCTTAACACAACTGACATCAAATAAAACATTACAGGTGTCCATGGAAGACAGTAAATCTGATTCCCTGGTCTCAGCTCATATGCCTATTAACTAATTGAACACAGGAATACACCAAATCCAGTTTTACACACATGACTAAGAGATCACTTATGAAATCACTCAAAAGAGTAAAAATATTAATGATTTTAATTAAAGATTGTCTTGTTCAGTATATAAAAAAACTTTGTGTGTGGATTAGGAGAGACTGTGGAGTGTTGTAACACGGTGTAAATTGTAATACCATTAGCTTAAAGGGATAATTCACCCAAAAATAAAAATTCTCTCATCATTTATTTACCCTCATGCTACCCCAGATTTGTATGACTTTCTTTCTTCTGCTGAAGACAAACATAGATTGTTTAGAAGAATATTTCAGCTCTGTAGGTCCATACAATGCAAGTGAATGGTGGCCAGAACTTTGAAGGTTCAAAAAGCACATAAAAGCAGCATAATATTAATCCATGTTACTCCAGTGGTTAAATCCATATATTCAGAAGCCATATGATAGGTGTGCGTGAGTAACAGATCAATAATTAAGTCCTATTTTACTATCAATCACCACTTCTTTCACATTCTTCTTCTTTTGTTTTTGGTGACTCCCATTTTTTGTGTGTATCACCCTTTACTGGGTAGGGAGGAGAATTTATAGTAAAAAATGTCTTAAATATTGATCAGTTTTTCACCCACACCTATCATACAGCTTCTGAAGATATGCATTTAATCATTGGAGTCATATGGATTACTTTTATGCTGCCTTTATGTGCTTTTGGAGCTTCAAAATGTTGGTACATATTCACTTGCATTGTAAAGACTTACAAAGCTGAAATATTCTTTTAAAAATCTTTGTTTGTGTTCAGCAGAAGAAAGAAAGTCACACACATCTGGGATGGCATGAGAGTGAGTAAAGGATTTTTGGGAACTATCCCTTTAACCCATTAGAAATGAGCTACAAGTGTGATATCACTACTGTACACACTCCTGGGGTGACAGCAGTAGGTGTAATACTCTGTGTAAATTTTTTTATAGGAGATTTTCAGCACCAAAAAAAAAAAAAAGAAAAAGAATTTTGGGGTAAGAAAGTAAAATATCTCGTCTTTATAATGTGATTCTCAATCACGTTAATGGATGTTAAATGCCAGACCTTGTATAATTGGAAACAGCAGGTTATCTTGTTTAATTTGATATATAACATCTACAAGTTTTCTTTTTAAATCTTCTACTAGATATACAATTATTGCACAAAATGGGAGAGCATACATTTCCTACAGTTTTGAGAATGATGTTGTAAGGGTAATTAGTCTGTTTAATTTATAATTTATTTTTATTAAATAATTGTTTCCAATTTTATTTGCTGTTTTTACTTGCTTTGATTAAAAGGTTAAAGGTTAAATATAGCGCACAAGTCATATGGACTAGAGGTAGGTTGATATATCGGTTTTACCAATTAATCAGTGCCAATAGTTGCTTTTTGGAACTATCGGTTATCAGCAAAACTATGAGGATAGTTTTTTCATCATTTCTTCATTTCAAAATAAGAGTCCCCGGTGTGTTTTGGACTTGCTTACCATTTTGAATAATAATGCTTAAAATAAAATAGGGGTCAAATGGTGGTGTCACAGCAATAAATTTAATATCGACAATAAATTCATGCCCAAAATTTAAACAGCCCACACAGTAGTGGGGTAGTTTGTAACAACAGCACTTGATGTACTGAGCTTGTCACTACGTGCACTTCAGAATCAGATTTTGAGAAAAAATTTCTTGCGATACAGCAGGTAAGCAATGCAGACCCAAAGTGCGGTACCCCACAGGTTCTGGAACAGCTTCTCCCAGTGACTGTCCTGAACACACATCTCCCAGCTGAAGGGGAAGTAAAAGCCCAGCAAAGAGTGGCCCACATAGACAAAAATGGAATTCATTCCTGTAAACAAATGCATAGTAAAAAAAAAATGTCCCCCCACAGTAAAATCGGATTCGTTAATACTACTGTATATGTAAAATGATGCATAACATAAGTGTCTCTTGCATTCTCGTACCAGGATAAATGAAAGGTTGGCCACCCCACCATTCCTTAATGTCCACGACAAAGTACATCACACCCAGCAAAATAAAGGCCATGCAGCCCATGCAGACCACAAATGACAGGGACCTATAATGAAAGACAGACATAAAATTGAGTCTCTAAAGAGAGAGGATCTGAACAAACTGATAATACAGAAATTGAAAACATACAAAAATAAAAATAAAGAGCAGGCACCACACAGCCCTTCAGTGTTGGGCTTTAAAAAATTAGTTCTGTCTGCAGATAGAACATTTAACACTTATCAAAACACATCTATTTCCAATAAACCTTGAGGACAGAGCTCTTCTTGTAGCAAACTGTTCTTAGAATTTAAATAAGCAGAAATTAGCAGACAAAACTGACATAACAACCCTACCAAGGCCCCTTAGAGCAGAGGTGCATGTTTTAGATGTTTCCCCTATTTAACACATGATTAAACTCATCAGCTCATTAACAGATAACCAAAGACCTGGGTGTGTCAGATAAAGGAGACATTCAAAACTGCAGGACCAGGATTGTGAACTACTGCTTCAGAGGTGCATTCAAATACTTAGGTCAAATACTTTTTGTAACAATGTAAACAACACAAAGCAGGACAGAGAACTAAATAATGGATAGAGTGCTTAGAGCATCCAAAGCAAATCCCTGACACCTGCTCAGTAGAAACATGTTAATAAGTCATGTACCCCTCTGTTCCTAAGTGCCAGGATGCTCGATGAAATTTTATCTAATATAAAATGGCCGCATCCCAGAGTGCATGGACAGGCATTGTTAGCTGAAGCAGAGCCAAAAAAGACTCTTGGATGGAAGTTAATTACTTTTAAGGATGAAGACAGACATACTCAGGGGTTCAATAAGCTGCGTATGATGAACTACCCATAAAATTCAAGCAGGTTCATGCCTGTATTAAAACAGGTAGAGTAGGGTCTCAAGGACACTTAAATACTATAGCATATACAGCTAAGGCAAGATTAGGTCAAATTATATGCAAATATAATGTATGATTTCATCCATGAAGCATAAAATCCATTAAATTCAAAATGAATTAATTTAATTAATGTAAATTCATTTGACCATGGAATATAATGGGATATGCCAGTGGTTCTGATCATGTGTTGCAACAGTTATTGGCAACCAAAATAACATGAAACAAAATTCCAAAACAAAATTAAATTGACATTTAGAAATCAAACACTTTAACACAGTAAATAACAGCGCTGTTGTTTATGCATTTACAAAATTGCCTTGTCAATTTTCCTATTCAGTCTATGTCATATTAATAATTTTTTGCATAGCGTCAAGAGTCAATATTAATTAGTTTCAAGGTTTTCTATTAAGAACATTTTTGTTTACTTATATATGCTAAAACATTTGGTTTGTGTGTTGGGTCGCCACTTGCCCAATGTAACATCTGGCTCCTGAAACAAATCCAGTTGTTTCTCACTGATATGCCATTTATTACTCTGAGGTGTTAGGTAACAAATAATTTAATGTGCACTGGTCTGAAGATGATGGGCTGACCTCATCCTACTCTATTTCACAACAAGCTGATGAGATAAGACAGAGTTTGGCAGGATATATGGTTGGGGAAATAAAACCGCTCACTCTCTCTTGGCTGTAAAGAAGAGTGATCTAGTTGCACAGTGGATGTATCACTCGTTGCGTCTCACTCCTCTGCCAGTGGTGGTGAATATTTACAGGGCATTCTGTTGTTAGAGGTACTGTAAGTAAACACGTGTTTTATCAGCCTCTGATTTGTGCCTGCTGGAGTCTCATCCCTTCTTTTGTGGAAGGAGAAGTGGCTGGATTTAGAGGGTCAGGAAGCACTTACCAAAGGTTTTTATTGACAGGTATAAATCCTTCGTCTCTTGTGCACTTAGAAAGGATGGCTGCGGAGATTCCCTGAGGGTCAAAATAAAACAGATTTCAAATCAATGCAGACCTGTAAAGCAAGCATTATCAAACATCAGAGATGCAGAACCACCATAAAGAATCAAGCAGATAAGCTGACGTTCCCGGGAGGTGATCGAGCCCCTCAAACAAACATCTACAACACAGATCCATCTCCTCATGCCTACTGAAAAAGCAGTCTCAGTCTTCTCATGTTTAACATTGGGCCATATTTATGTTGGCTTAACAAAGCCGACATACTGTTATTATACAGAATTTGTCCCCCACACACAAATTCTCAGTTGTAACTACTCCTATAGCTTTCGAGCTACATCCACCAAACTTGGCACAGACCTTCAGACTGTTCTGAATCATGTTGCTATATATTTTCTTACTTATCTGAATAATAAAAATGTTTGCACAGCAGACCATCAAATATATAAAAGATCCCATGGACTTACATTGACAGAATGTTTAAAGGGCAATTGGAATGCTTGTCAATTCAAACTCCAACTGTCAAAAAATTAAAATGTAAACAAACACACAAGGTCTGCAATATCATGGTTTTAGGTTACAATACAAAATCTATGTATCTTACTTAAGGTTTTATCTGAAGGTCTACTTCACTATCTATCCATCTATCTTTAAAAAACTTTTAGAAAAAGGCTTTGTCAAGCCAACATCAAAGTTTGTCTTTACAAACTTTACCTATCTAGTTTTTACACTGCCCTATATTCTCAGTTTACATACATGCACATTACGCACACCAAACTACTAGCACTTTACAATAAGTTTCTATCTGTTAAGTTTAGTTAATGCATTCTGTATCACGTAACTACATTTGAAATATAATACAGTTCATCGTTAGTCCATGTTAATGTATTAACTAATGGTAAAGTATACAGCTTTTAATGTACATGTAAATTGAAAATGTACCAAGATTAATAACTGCTGTTAAAGTATTTTTCATTATTAGTTCACGCTACCTATTGCATTAACTAATGTTAATAAATACAACCTTATAATAAAGTGTTACCCACCAATCCTTAAAAGCATAATCTCTCAAACAGATAAAGTATATTGTTTTTCAAACGGGCAGCACATTAATTTAAAATAATATTTTGCTTTTGTGAGGGAGGACAGTTCAGCATCCAAACCCGCTTGTTAGGAGGATATCCATCATTTGTATAGATGACAGAATCAATGGTGTGGAAATAGCCTGGCTGGCTCTAGATTGAGTCTCCAGGCTATGCAGGCAGGATATGGGATAATCATTGTTATGTGGGACAGTCGCTCAATTTTAATCTCAAACTGTGGAGTAGTGATCGTTGAACTTTAATTAACTCAGGGCCCTTGTTTACTGGGACACTGGAGCACAAACAGGTTAAAATCATCCCACAATCTGACAAAGGTTTCATGTAAACAGTGACGAGACAACCCCTCCCCCCTACACAGAGTTTTATGACTTTGTTGATGTGTTGAGAGGTAATTTTTTGCTTAACCAGGATGTAACGTGTGTCAAGAGCACATTAACCACACAAGAGGCTGTTCAAGATGTGCTACTTGAAACATTTTCAAACCTCAGTGCTCTCCAGAGACGTCAATGATAATTAATTCTTTGCCTGTGATATGGATGCACATGGTTTATCATGAGTTATGAAGCCTCTAACAGTCTTGTTGGTTGCCTGAACCCTGAATTATATGCTCTGTGGTCCTTAATCCATAATTTTCATTGACGTCAGACCGGTACTGAAACTTTTGGAAAAGCTAAGAGGTTAGGCATAAAACATTTTAAGGGAAGGTTATATTATAAGTATAAATTCACAGCACAACATCAAGCTTGCTATTTTCTCTGTTGGCATCTTCAAAATATAATAACTTATTACAATTATCTGAATCAAATAGGATAATAGATGTAAACATTCTGCATTTGCTATATTATATACAAACCTCCTTCTTTGTGTTTTTCAATCAGAGGCTCAGGAATAGCGTATGAACAGTGGTGCCATAATGATTTGCTGTTGGCTAGTTTATTTTGATCATGCAGCACCTCTAGGTGAAGTGAAATATATCTCTGCTCATTTATTTCAGCACCTCGAGCAGTGTGGCCACATAAAACCGGCCAATATGATTCAAGATACAGCTATAATGCCCCAATTTGTCATAGGACTTGGGAATAATGGAATTTAAAATACTAGGATCAGGCATCTGCGTACTCTGGGTCTGGGTTCACAACAAGCACACGCTCCAAGCATATTTCAGTGTGAGAAGAAGGAAGGACTTTGTGTTTAGGCTACAAACTACAAAAATGTATAAAACAACAACATACTTCAGATGTAATAAGCAAGTCTTCGGATTTCATGGAATAATGCATCTGACATAATTACTAAATTATTCAGCCCCTGACTGTTTCTCCCTCATTGCGATAAGGGACCCCCAAGAGCTCAGACAATATTTGAGCACTACAAGGAAGTCAACTTACGAATATCTTACTTATGGTTGTCTCAGGACATTAAAGGAATATTTACACTCTTAGAAGAAAAGGTTCCATATTGAACCCTAAAAGGTTCTATCACTCGCTTCATATTTGGAATCCCTAAAAGATTCTATATAGAACCGTAAATGGTTCTTTGAGCCAGTTGAAAAGGTTCTATATAGGGGTTCCCAAAATGCAACCGTAACATTTGGTTTTTGTTTAGTTTTTAAATATATGTTTTGTTTTATTACCAGAAGAACGTTTAATTGATATGCAAACTGAATAGTTAATATACTATATCACTAAGAAAGTGAAATAACCATATAAAACATATTTAAGTATTATTAAGTAAAGTATTTTAATAGTTTTTATTTACAACAACACAAGCAATAATTAACACAATTCATAATGCAAAAATTATGAGAATTTATTTAATAAATCCACAGGTTTGTAACAATAAGCTAAAAGTTAATTAGTATTAATATCATTTATATAAAAATCATAAACATTAAATAATTTAATATTAACTATAAGTTAACATTATAGACATAATTAAGATTAATAAATAAGTAAAAAAACTAAGTAAATAATAAAAACAAATGACTAATGAAAAGCTGTTAAACTATTTTAGCACTGGGGCAGATACAGAATCGTTTTGTTGCCACTGGTCTGACAAAGTGAGTGAGGTCTTCAGGATACAACAAATTAAACAAAACTTCACTTCACTCCAGCCATCTCCATGTCATCGGTTTGATGCCGACTCTCTGCACTCTATGAGGGGTCTTGACACCATATAAAAGATCAGGTTGAGGATGGATGTGCTGATCCCTGTAAGTATGTGAAACATTTAATAGACCTGCTGTCAGTATGGCAAGTAATTAAAAACAAAGAAATTGGTATCTCTCTGAATTACACTAGTTGCCAAAAGTTTGGAATAATGTACAGATTTTGCTCTTATGGTAATAAATTGGTACTTTTATTCACCAAAGTGGCATTCAACTGATCACAATGTATAGTCAGGGCATTAATAAATTGAAAAATTACTATTACAATTTGGAAAAAAAAAATTTTCAGAACTACTTAAACTACTTCAAAGAGTTCTCATCAAAAAATCCTCCACGTGCAGCAGTGACAGCTTTGCAGATCCTTGGCATTCTAGCTGTCAGTTTGTCCAGGTACTCAGGTGACATTTCACCCCACGCTTCCTGTAGCGCTTGCCATAGATGTGGCTGTCTTGTCGGGCACTTCTCACGCATCTTACAGTCTTGCTGATCCCACAAAAGCTCAGTGGGGTTAAGATACATAACACTCTTTTCCAATTATCTGTTGTCCAATGTCTGTTTCTTTGCTCACTCTAACATTTTCTTTTTGTTTTTCTGTTTCAAAAGTGGCTATTTCTTTGCAATTCTTCCCATAAGGCCTGCACTTCTGAGTCTTCTCTTTACTGTTGTACATGAAACAGGTGTTGAGCGGGTAGAATTCAATGAAGCTGTCAGCTGAGGACATGTGGGGCATCTATTTCTCAAACTAGAGACTCTGATGTACTTATCCTCTTGTTTAGTTGTACATCTGGCCTTCCACATCTCTTTCTGTCCCTGTTAGAGCCAGTTGTCCTTTGTCTTTGAAGACTGTAGTGTACACCTTTATATGAAATCTTCAGTTTTTTGGCCATTTCAAGCATTGTACAGCCTTCATTCTTCAAAACAATGACTGACTGACGAGTTTCTAGAGAAAGCTGTTTCTTTTTTGCCATTTTTGGCCCAATATTGACCATAAGACATGCCAGTCTATTTCACTGTGGCAACTCAAAAACAAACACAAAGACAATATTAAGCTTCATTTAACGAACCAAATAGCTTTCAGCTGTGTTTGATATAAGTGATATAAGTGATTTTCTAGTACCAAATTAGCAATTTAGCATGATTACTCAAGGATAAGGTGTTGGAGTGATGGCTGCTGGAAATGGGGCCTGTCTAGATTTGATCAAAAATGACTTTTTTCAAATAGTGATGATGCTGTTTTTTACATCAGTAATGTCCTGACTGTACTTTGTGATCCGCTGAATGCCACTTTGGTGAATTAATGTACCAATTTCCTTCCAAAACAGCTAAATCTGTACATTATTCCAAACTTTTGGCTGCCAGTGTACATCTTAAAACTTACATGAATAGGAGTGTTGTGTTTTATCTGGATGAAGATGGTCAAACTAGTAATGCTGCACTCCAGAAATTAACAATTATTTAGTATCATAAAAACCTTGATGCAATGCAAAATAATGAGAAATAATACAAAAATATGTACTTCTTATGACATTGTTTATGTCATTGATTTTTTTTTCTCTCTCCCCTTTTCTCCCCAATTTGGCATCTTATCACATGGCTTGTTGAGTGCGTTACCGAAGAGATGTAGCGCGTGTGGAGGCCCACGCTATTCTTCGCGGCATCCACGCACAACTCACCACGCACCCCACCGAGAGCATTAAATTATTATGGCATCTTCAATAAAAAATACATAATTATCATATTTTGTACAGGACAATAAAACTACAAACAGCAAATACTCACAAGCTGAGAAATTGAAACATATCCATCACTTCCTCTCTTTAACTGTGGAGACTTGACATATTCACACTCTTGAATAGAGCTTGATTAATCTCTTTATATCAGTGCAGTCGGCTTAATTCAATGCTGTGATGTGCTCCTGGAAACTTGTTTCATTTTTTCCATGCTCTCTATGTGCAAAGAAAATGAAATTATAACATAAACTGGTACCAGGATTACTAGTCAATCCACAACAGAGATTTTAGTGATTCAAGTTTGAAATTACTTACCTCCTGGCGGAGATTATCGGAGAATATGTTTTGTCGACATTATTCTTTGTGCTTGCTGAAATAAACGCGTAAGTCATAAATGACAAGGAATTAGGTCAAAATAATAAAAAATAACATAGGCCTACAATTAATCAACAAATTAATTTACCAGGGTAACGTTGCCCTCAGCTTTCAGCTCAACCGACTTTCCGTGACCGTTAAAATTTGAAATAAGATACTCGCGCGTTTTGATCACTCGGGAGAGTTGCACGTCTTTGAGCGCATGGCTTAAATGCACCGTTGCGCTTTGAAGATAGGAGGGGAGAAAACAGCGCTACATGCTCAAGTTGTTTACTGTTTATGATAAACACAATTTTTTGCATCTTTTGTTGAATTATGAGTCAAGAATAGACTATACCATAGACTGTATATTAAACCTTGTCATCTAAAAGAGGAAGGACATTGGATCTGATCTTTTGTCATTTATCTGTTTCTAATCAAACCCAAAGCTGTAGAAGTACATTGAAAAAGTTTTTTTTTTTTTCTGCAGTATGAAATGCAAATGCATAAGTAATGTAGTGTAGTGTTAAAAATTATTTATAAACAAAACTTTCAATAATGTAATTTACACATAAACATACATACATACATACTCACATTAAGCAATTGTCAACCAAAGAACCCTTTTTGGCATAAAGGGTTCTTTGGAGCTGAGTAAAAAACCCTAGGTTTCTATATAACCTCAAAGAACCTTTTTTTCCAAGAGTGTAGGGTTGAGCTCAATTGACAGCATTAGTGGAATAATGTTGATTACGCAAAATGTCATTTTGACTCGTCCCTCTTTTAATAATAAAAAAAACCTAAACTCTGGGTTACATTGAGGCACTCACAATGGAAGTAAATGCACTCATAAAATGATTTTTGCTGCTTGTTCAATTTACTTAATACAATTAAAATGTACTTAATTCTAGAACATTTTGCCACAACTGGATTCCATTGCATTCTATCCATTTAAATTTTAAAAATTAATGTTTACTTAATCCATTTGTGTTGGGAGTACATTAATTATTTTTATGGTGTTAATGTAGCATTGATGAAACTGGGCAGTGGATTTTTACTTCTCAGCATGCTTTGCATGGGACTCGATACTTGTTAGTGTTTAATGTTTTGTTATGTTGAGATTTAGAAGAGTTCCTGTTATGTTGGAGTTTTGGGGATTACCAATATGGTGAAGAGTGGAGCTTGAGTTAACAAAGAGGACAGGTATGTTGCACATAAAATCGACTGCTCACTTCATTGAGCAATTGCTGTGCTAACCATTGCATAGTTACTAAAATAAACTCTGTAGTGCTTCCAACCAGCATGTGTTTAGCATGATAACATTCCCTTTCACTAATTGTTACTATTGGATTTGAGTAATATTGACACATCAAATGTTTTGGTGTTTACCCAATTCAACTAGATTCTTTTTTCACAAGTGTTCCTGTTGAGATTACATAGTAATTATAAGTTAGGAAACCAAATTTCAAACACATGGAACCACTGTCCATGATTAAATCAAGTTAAATCAAGCTTTTTTTTTTCTTTTCTTTTTCTTTTTTGAGTGTGGGGCCAATCTGTAAACATAAAAATACTATTTCATATATATAGCCACAAGATGTAAACAATATGTATGTTAACATGATTTTAGTTTGATAAAATCGCTTACTAACCTTTTCTGTGTAAAGTTATAACCAATTTCACAACTTCGTTGCCATGAAGGCATAAAGCTAAAAACCCTAAAACAATCGTAAAAATGACCATTTTTAACAAATTTACAGTGCAAATAAAACACGAGTTTTAACAGAAGAATTAATGTGTGTTTTTATACAATTATAAGCTTCACATTTCTGACCTTAAACCCTCCAAAAATTTGCCCCATTCACTTCCAACTGTAACTTTGATTTTTGCTTTTTTTTTTATTTTTTTTAAGAAAAGGTGGGAGGAGTCAGTTAAATTATTGTGGTAATCAACATTATGCTACAAATGCTGCCGATTGAGCTTAACTTGTATTGAGCCCCAAATATTCCTTTAAGCATATAGGACATTTATGAGAAAGTATTTTAACATCCAAAAAATTACATCACCTTAGGTAAAAATAAAAAACGTATTGAAAAAATCTGTCCTTTATAAAAAAAGTTCCACAGGAAACAATAAAATAGTGAGTCTATGTGTCTTGGCAAAAGAAAGAGATCCTTTGAGTTAGAAACCATACAAGACGTTGTCAGCTTTCCAGAGGTGCAGAGTTTTTATTTTTATAATATAATGAATTGGACTCATAAAACAGATGTCCGTTTAAATGGGAAATTTTTCAGAATGGCCTATCATCAAATCTTTAGATCTTGATTTATAAATCACATGAGATGCAAGCTTTCCTAAGACAACATTCTTATTCGTTGAAGGCATTTATTAATATAACCATTCGTGCAAGAATGACAGAGAGCAAGCAAAGCCAACGCTGAGAAATGCAGGTCATTTGCTCCAGTCTTCCAGTCTATGTCCTGAGCTAGCCAGACAAAACCCCTCCATCAGCACCTGTTGTCTCTAGAGAGGGCATTCCTGCAGCTCTGCCACCAGAACTCCAAAACAAATCACAGCAGCAAGGTCTTTCATGGAAAAAAATCCTGCAATGTGCTGCTCCCTTTTCCTGTAGTTCCTCTGATCAATATATGCTGCATTATGCAAATACATTCTTCCTTAAAAACCTTGACTAAACAATTTGATTCGTTAAGATTAAACGTGTCACTTACAGAGCTTGCTTAACAAGATAGTTCACCTAAAAATTAAAACTGTCATCATTTACTCACCCTCATGTTCTAAACCAATATGACTTTCTTTCTTCCATGGAACATAAAAAAGATGTTATGTAGAATTTCAGCCTCAGTCACCATTTACTTTCCTTGTGTCTTTTTTTTCTCCATACCATGAAAGTGAATAGTTACTGAGTATGTCATACAAGTTTGGAACAACATGAGGGTGAATAAATGACACAATATTCCCAGAGGGTTAAACACCCCACATGGTGCAAATAAACAGCTTTACTGTAAGGCTAAAACAACATTAAGTGAACTCTACTTTCTTTGTCCCACTAGCTCTAAAAGAACTGGAAAACATTTCTAGTAGCACATGGCCATGTATCCTGAGACACAGGTTTAAACATCCTCATGCCCTTCCTAGCCAGCCCAGCTTCTGCTCCCTTTGTCTGTAGGACCACCCAAATGGAGCACTTACCTCACCAAGCTGCCAGCCTTTCACAATCATCAACTCAATCTAAAATCAAATAATTTTTTTGTTTTAAGAGCGCAAATCTCAGCCTCACCAGGCACCCAAATAGTCTGCTAGCTAATTTTTTATACCATAGTTAGTTTAAAGGGATAGTTAACCACAAAATGAAAATGTTTACTCACCCTCATGTCTCATGTCATTCCAGACCAGTATGACTTCCTACCCACATCATACGGGTTTGAAACAACATATTTTATTACATAAAAACATACTAAATAACTAAAGGTTCTAACATCTGTGTCATGTTGACCCAGAGAACCAGTCGAATCTAATAAGCAATATTATCAGTAAAACTCTACCTTCAAAAAACACTAGACATCCATGAGCCGAACAAGCCATCTTGTTCAGTCTCAAGAGGGGTACGATACCAATCTCTGCCTTGGAATTCATGCAGTGCCTATACATTTACACATATCATATGTCGTCTATCTATTTCATTAACTGTCTACAACTACAAGCAATATAACACTTGTACAGACAGGGCTTAGCTGTATTGTGTATTTCTTGCTGTTGAAATCTTTCATGTATATTTGTGTGCACGTACCAGAATGAGGGCCCATATCATGAATCGTGTCAGGATACTGCCATTCACATTACGATAAAACAGAAGAATCTTTCCAGCCTAAAAAAAAGACAAGGATTAATATTTGGGTTATACTTAATACTTTGCTTAAACATTAAATTTTTAATAGCGAATGTAAACAGCTAAATATTTATTTTACTGTCAAAAAATAATATATAATGTAAGGCTTCCCCATTAGGTCATGATCATCTAAGTAAACTAAAATAATTAACATCAAATAGACCGGTGGACAACAATGGTTTTCATACGTCATACTAATATCATGTTGACTGGACAAAGAAAGAGGATGTGAGTGTTGGTTGTGTCCCTGAAAAAAGGCTCAAGTTTCAATACTCCCTGTGCAGCCATGCGCGGCTGTGAAGCTGGCCGCGCTTACTGATTAATTTGGTGATGACGAATGCTCCTCAGCCGAGGACGCTGGAGCGGACAAACACAGACGGAGAGGCAGACACCTGCCGTGTTCTCTAAGACACGTTGATTGACAGGCCTGGCACTAACTGTTTTTTGCCTCTGCCCAAAGGGATTTCAGCAATGTGACCGAGTTTGCATGTCAAGTTCTCACCAGTCACTGGGGAACTGTCACCATCAAAGGGCGAGAAACTTTTCAGACCTTTGCCAGAGACGCACACATCTGTCCTCAACAACAAGAACCACTGACAGAGAACAGCTGTCTGTCTCCAGTAAATCCAGGTCAATAGTAGCTTTTTGTTGTGACTTGAATTAAAGGTGATGCTAATCAATATGTGAAAAATTATCCATAGTCTGTAAAATACATTGTTTTTTGTTATTAACATTTTTATTGATTCATAAAATAACAAAAAAACAGTTCCCCCAAAATGCTAAGTAATTGCCCCATTTCTTATTGTAAGAATCCCTAACTCCCATCCTTATGCTCGACACCTCCTCGAAAGGCAGCCACCCTCCCCATCTCCCCATCCTTCGTGTACTTATCCTCAAAGTCCATGACCTCCCCATCTCCCAAAATACAGAGTCTGGAGCAGAACGAGACCTGAATGCCTAACACATCACACACAAAACTTTGCACCTTCAGCCAAAATTCTTGGATCTTACGACACCCCCAAAAAACATGGGTGGTGTCTCCATCTTCAGAATGGCATCGCCAGCAGATGGGTGTGTCCTTAAGACCAAGCCTATACAATCTAGAGGGGGTCCAATAAAATCTAAGTAAAATCTTAAATTGCATAAGGCGAACCCTTGCATCTCTAGATGCAGACTTGACGTTTTTAAGAATCCTTGCCCACACTCCCTCCTCCAATAACAAATTTAAATCTTCCTCCCATTATCTTTTGAGAGAATTTAAAGCTCCGTCCCCCAGACTCTGAATTAGCAGTGAGTAATACACTGATGCCTCATGACCCTTCCAAAAAACAGCAATCACCACTCCCAGAGTATCTACCGCTCTAGGGGGGTGCGTGCTACTCCCAAAAACAGTGCAGAGCAGGTGGCGCAGCTGTAAATACTTATAAAATTGAGATCTGGGAATCCCAAAATGTTGAATCAAATTTTCAAAAGATCTCAATACTCCACTCTCATATAGGTCACCAAGTGTATTAACCCCCCTCACAATCCAGTCTGACCAACAGAAAGGGGACTTATTAATACATAGTTTAGAGTTCAGCCATATGCTCGAGGCTACATTTAAATAAATATACGAGTTAAACACTCTGGACACCTTTGTCCATATTGAGTGTAAATGCGAGATAACGGGGTGTGACTTAACTTCTCCAATTAGTTTGATAGAAGGGCTTTGCAGTGGTGAGATAGGGTCAAGAACTTCCTTTTCAATACAAAACCAAGGAGGGGCTCTCTCAGGTGGAAGCGACCAATGAGCCAAATGTCTGAGACCGAATGCATAATAATAAAACAAATTCTTAGGAAGGCCTAGCCAACCTTTGTCAACTGGCCTATGTAACTTGTTGAAATGTAACCTGGGACGCTTTCCATTCCAAATGAAGGACTTTGCTATGCTATCAAATTGCTTGAAATAAGAGAGAGGGACATCTACAGGGAGAGATTGTAGTAGGTAGTTGAATTTTGGAATACAATTCATTTTAATAACATTAACCTTCCCAATCATCGATAAATGTAATGAAGCCCACCTACCACCATCGCTCAAAAACCTTTTTATTAAAGTATCAAAATGAACTCTAACTAAATCACATACATTTGCAAGGAATAAAATACCCAAATACTTAATGCCCTGTTTGGGCTGTTGAAAGGCACCTGGTTGAAAAACCGTTACTGGGCAGTACGCAGTCAGAGCTAAAGCTTCGGATTTAGACCAATTAACTCTGCATCCCGAAAATTTTGAAAAGGAATTGATAATTCTGTGGAGGCTAGGCATATATCTAGTGGGGTCGGAAACGAATAACAAAATATCATCTGTTTAAAGTGGCCACACCTCCCGCCGTCACCCCTGGAAAATCATCCTCCTTTCTTATTGTGGCTGCTAATGGTTCCAGGGCAAGACAGAACAATAATGGGGAAAGAGGGCAACCCTGCCAAGTGCCCCTATCCAGAGTAAAATAATCTGAAATTAATCCATTTGTTTGTACCGCTGCTACAGGGTGTCTATAAAGTAACTTAATCCATCCAATAAAAGTATTTCCGAACCCACATATTTCCAAAATCTTAAAAAGATAATCCCATTCTACCATATCAAATGCCTTTTCGGCATCAAGTGAGATGGCAGCGACCAGAGTCTGATCATTCGCCACTGACCACATGATATTAATGAAACGCCTAATGTTGTCAGAAGAGCTGTGGCCCCGAATAAACCCCACCTGATCTATATGTATATGAGATGTCATAACTTTACTTAATCGGTCAGCCAGAATTTTTGCCAACTTCTTTACATCTAGCTGGATCAGGGAAATTGGACGGTAACTTTTACACTCGCTTAGATCTTTGTCCTTTTTAAGAATCAGACTGATCCGGGCTTCTGTCATGGTTGGCGGAAGCTTTCCATTCTTTAATGATTCCGTATAAACTTCTAACCAAATTAGAGCCAGTTCTGTAGCATAAGATCTAAAAAAATTCTGCGGCAAAGCCATCGGGCCCCAGAGCCTTGCCTGTAGGCAGGGCCTTAATTACCTCATCAAGCTCCTCCAAGGTTATCTCAGAATCAAGACAATTTTTCTGCTCAGTCGTCAGTTTAGGGAGTTCTAATGGTTCCACAAAGTTTCTAATATCTTCATCAGTAGACGAAGACATGGAACTATAAAGATCAAGATAGAATTCTTTAAAAGCATTATTAATATCAATGGCCGAGGTAAATATTTCACCACCAGCAGATTTCACTGAGGGAATGGTAGAAAAAGACTCTCTCTGCTTTATATATCTAGCCAAAAGCTTCCCTGCTTTGTCACCCGACTCAAAGTATGACTGTCTTGCCCTGAATAACCAAAACTCCACTTTCCGCGACAAAATAGCATTATATCTGTATTTCAAACAGGTCAATTCTCTAAGGCCATCAGATGACATTTGGTGCTTCAGCTCTGCCTCTGCACTTTTAATATTCCCTTCCAACTCCACGAGTTATCGTGCTTTGGATTTTTTGGTGAATGAGGCATACTGTATGATCCGACCCCTAAGAACCACCTTAAGTGCCTCCCAAGCCGCGCCCACAGAGGATACTGAGGACCAGTTGGTCTCCATATAAACATTGATTTCAGTCTTTAACATTCGTTGGAAATCAGGATTTTTCAAAAGGGATACATTAAGGCGCCAACTATATGATTTATTTTTCTCCATATGCGGCAACACCTCTAAACTCACCAGGGTGTGATCTGAGACTAAGATGTTTCCAATTGAGTAATTAACAACAGATGAAATGAGGGACTTAGATAAAAAAAAAATCTATTCTAGAATAAATCTTATGGACTGATGAAAAAAATGTATAGTCCCTACCAGATGGGTTCAAAAGTCTCCAAATATCTGCAAGACCAAGATTTTTACACATCCTGTGAAGTGTCAATGTTGCTCTAGGGGGCTTACATATTTTTGCTTCACTATGATCAAGGATCGAGTCCATCAAAAGATTAAAGTCTCTTCCCACTATTATATCATGAGGGGTGCCAGCGGCTTGCAACATCCGTTCAAGATCTATAAAAATGCCCTGATCATCAGTGTTAGGTGCGAAAATATTAGCCAAAATCAACCTTTGCCCCTGAATTTCTCCTAAAACAAAAATGATTCTACCTAATTTATCTTAAATCTGTTGGAGCCATTTGAATTGTAGATGCTTACTTATCAGTGTAATGACTCCCCTGCTCTTACTTGAGCCAGCACTAAAGAAAACATGTCCACCCCATATCTTCCCAAATTTTTCCGCTTCCTGCGGGGAAAGATGTATTTCTTGAAGAAACACTATATCATATTTTTACGCTTAAGAAATGAAATAACTTTCCTTCTTTTTATGGGGTGCCCCAACCCATTCACATTCCATGTGGAGAGAGATAATCCACTCAAATTAATAACTGACATATTGATATAATAGAAAAAATAAATTGTGTGTCAAAAACAAGATTATAAAGACCACATTCCCCATTAGAGCAACAATAAAACCCCAAACTTCCCCCCAAACAAAACAAACAGAAAAAAAGGAAAACGTGCGCATTAACCTCGCGCACAACAGCGCCAACCAGCGTCCATCCATTTAAACTTAAAAGGTCCATGTACGCCTATGAGAACCCCCGCGACAACTTTGCCGTCGGATTGCTCAAGTCCAGTGCTTCTGCACAAATTTTGTGAGGCAAAATTACATAACAGAAAATACTTTGCAAAACAGACCCCAGCCAACAGGCAGAACAAACACAAAGAACGTGTAGATTCATTCACAGAACTTTCTTGAAGGTGTATTCCTCCACAAAACAACTTCCAGCTGATATAAAGCCTTTAAATTTCCTCGGACAGACAAAACAGGCATCCCAGTTCCTCAGATGATCAAGAGCCAAACTCACTCGGACACCGCATTAAAAAGTACATCATGACATACTCAGCCCGTCAACTTTATAAAAGACGTCCATTATGTGAGCATGTAGATATTTTGCAGTTATCCATAGTGGTCATTCTCAATCTGGCCGGGAACTTCAGTGTAAAAGCGATCTTCCGTCAATGCGAAAGTTTCTTGAAGGAGTCATTCCACAAAACAAACTCCAGCCGCTAGACGGAGCCAGCGCGAAAAAAAATAAAAAATAAAAAATGGCGCCCAGCTTCCTCAGACAATCGAGTCACTGAACAGCAGTCACTGGTGTCTATTCTCAGTTTGGCCGGAAACATCAGTGCAAAAGTGATCTTCCATTGATGTAAGAGTTTCTTACATTCCTTGAACCAATCGCGTTTCTCTCATGTCGAACTCGCAATGTCCGGGAACAAGAAAATATCGTGACTCTTCCAAGAAAGCTTTCCTTTGCTCCTTGCCTGGCACAACACGAGATCTTTATCGGATGATCTCAGATATTTGGCTAGAATTGATCGGGGCCTGTCTCCCTCAGCAGATCTGCAAGCTCGCTCGATTTCCAGTTTATGGCCTGTTATGTCGAGCAGACTCGGGAAGAGCTCGTCCAGGAATTTCGCCATATCTCTGCCTTCTTCATACTCAGGAATTCCAACAATTTGTATGTTATTCCTTCGGCTTATATTTTAAGTTTTTCCAAAATGTGTTCGAAGTCTGTTTTGGACGCGGGCGGATTAGTGGATAATTCCCTTTCCGACAACTCCAGGTAATCGATTCTTTCTCAACATCTGCGACTTTTGTGACCAACTCAGCGAATTTTGTTTCCATCGCCGTAATCGATAGACGTATTACAGCGAGATCCTCCAAGTCAGCAACAACCTTCGTCAGCATCACCGAGATGTTGGACAGTTGACTATCTTCTCCCGATGCGCCATTCTAATCGAGTCACCGGCTTGCAGGCCCATCAGAGGCCTCAGCTTGAACACGTAACTGTCTTTTAATGTCTCCAGAGTCTGAGGATTTTGACTTTGCTATGTTTACCTTAAAGAGCAAATATGTAACTGAGTGTATCGAATCTCACCGGATTATCACATGAAAATAATAAAAAAAACTAGCAAAGTGCGCAGAGCCAGTCGCTCACACGTCTGCTTCTCTCATGACGTCACCGTAAAATACATTGTTTGGATAACAAGTCATGGTGGGACTCTGATAAAATCTGTGCATTGGCCCACTGTCTTGAAGATCTTCGGGCTCTAT
Organism: Myxocyprinus asiaticus; assembly: GCF_019703515.2. Taxonomy (NCBI): domain Eukaryota; kingdom Metazoa; phylum Chordata; class Actinopteri; order Cypriniformes; family Catostomidae; genus Myxocyprinus; species Myxocyprinus asiaticus. The sequence goes on along the minus strand of NC_059364.1, from coordinate 22,998,302 downwards.
TTTCATACTCGTGCTGGGCGCAATGTTATGCACTATGACCGTGGCTACATCTTATCCAATTTTAGCGAATGTGTTAAATCTAAGTGCATTTTTTGTGTCAGCGCAACACCCAACTGGGCGTGGGTGGGAGTGTTCGAGCTATATGTGAGCGTATGCGGGCAAACGGTGGATTTATCCGCAAAAATATATGGGAGGTCCATGTAAATGAAGTGGCACAAAGCCTAATTTGCTATTTTTGTGAGAAATAAGTAATATCTTATGAATAGGTTGTCTTTCTTTATATTGCCTGCGCTTTTCGTGCACGATTTCGCCAACCCACTTACGCTAAGACTTAGCGCATACTTTAATGAAAATGCCAAAACTTAAAGGAATAGTCCGGGTTCAATGAAAGTTAAGCTCAATCGATAGCATTTGTGGCATAATATTGATTACCACAAAAATAAATAAAAAAAAAAAAAGCAAAAATCTGGGTTGAGGCACTTACAATAGTGAGTGGGGGCAATTCATAAACGTTAAAATACTCACGATTTCAAAAGTACAGCCACAAAACCTAAACAATATGCATGTTTAGTGTGATAAAATCATTTACTAACCATTTCTGTGTAATGGCAATTTTACAACTTTTTTGCCTTGATGATGTAATGTCTACAAACCTTAAAACCCTAAAATGACTGTAAAACAATGATTTAATAGAAGAAATATAAGCTTCACATTTCTGCCTTTAAACCCTCAAAAAATTTTCCCCATTCACTTTCATTTTAAGTGCCTCACCTTAACCCAGATTTTTGCTTTTTTTTTTTTTTTTTAAAGGAAAGTATGGATGAGTCAAAAAAAACCATTTTTTTTGGTAAACAAATGCTGTTAATTGAGCTTAACTAGTATTGAACCCGGAATATTCCTTTAATGGCCATGCCCACTGACTTGGGCGTTTGACGTATTGCATAGCATTGCGCTTAAGCAAACAGCAGTCTTTGAAAAAAAAGGGCCCTGTATCTCTTAATCTATCTCTTAATTCTCATTTGTAATTGTATCACTTCTGTTGAGTTAGCTTTGCTCTTCAATACCTAAAATAGTTCTTTTGGGTTCGTTACAGATTTTACTTTACATATTAATTATTATTTTATACATTCACTTACCTGCATCCCAAAGAATCCCATGACTATGGAATTAATTGTACTCAGAACACCCTCTGGGTCGAAGGGCTGGGTTGTACGATACAAGACCTTTAGACACAGAAAACGGAGGTGTGAATGAATGCAAACAGTAACCTGAACACAAAACTGATACATATTATCATCTTTATTATAACCCCTTTAATACCAATATGAATGCAGTTTTAAAAGTGAAGTGCGAAATTACACATTTGACCTTTAAGGATCAGATATTTAATCCATTGAACTGAAGACAATCAGTAAATGATTCTCACCTTGCATGATGGATGCCAGTAGATATTGTCCCCTAATAACCATCTGTCTATATATGCAGCTGCTCCTCCTGTGCAGTTGGTGTATAGACCATCATCACCAATTCCACCAGCCCCTAAATATCCACTAGCAGAGGTCAAAAACAATAGATGATTACCTTATCACTCAAATAAATGCATAACTAAAATGTAACATTACACTCTGTATCTTGCACTTTTAATTTCAAACTTTTAGATGGAGATGTATTTGGACATAAATTAAAGAGTAGTTGCAGCATTCAAAAGCTGTATTATGTGCTGCAACACAAGGGCAATGATTGTGAGGTCATAATGTGTTTAATTCAGGCAGACTTATCAGTACTGTGCATGTGAGCATCAGTGTAATACAGGGTTAGACACATTGAAAAAATGCATGAAGAAGACAAGAAGAAGGAGGACGTAAACGGAAGATACAGATACAGAGAAAAACAGGGAGAGAGGGAGAGAAAGGAAGATGAATCCTTTCTCCCTGCCTTCTTTTAGTGCACATGACAGACTGAGATTGGCTAATTATCCCCTCTGAAGCAGCCGCCAAACACTCATAAATCACAGGTCTCATGAGAGCTGAACAACATGCACCCACATGCATTCACACACTCAAAATCACAACAGCACACAAATGACCGTACTGCGGCACCTGCATTCATATGCAGAATTATGATATAAATTAGCGCTATCCCACATATATTCTCAGAGGCATGTGTTTTAATAATGTCAATGTATGTGTCACCTTATAAAGGAATTAGCTTGATGTATGATTGACATTATTATTATGTTTATAAAAGGATGAACTGCAGATGAATTGACAGACATATAACACATTAATTACTTGATGTACAGGATTTATATAATATATTATTGTGTTTGGATAGTTAATCTTCTTAGCAAATGTGTATATGGTCAAAGCCTGACGCTAATATGAACTCACGTTGGGCAGTTTGGAACAGGCATTAAGAAAGTGACACAGAGCCACATGGTCTCCAGCAGCACGATGAAGAGCCATTCTGGCCAGTACAAAACCACATCCTGAATTGGGCTCCACCAGTGGTGCTGAAGGGAACATGCAGAAACCACAGGGGGTTAGTAAACAACATTACTGTAACTGATATTTGATCTACTCAAATATGTTAAACACAAACACACAGACAGTAAGTTAAACACATAATTGGTAGCTGACGTATAATGTCCATGGACTTTTTTGTTATCTACAACAAGATTTTAGGTTAAATACAGTGGTGGCCTAAAATATTGGTGCCTTTGGTAAATATGAGCAAAAAAGGCTATGAAAAAATTTGTTATCCTTTTGATCTTTCATTAAAAACATTCACAAAAATTGAACCTTTAACTGAAGTAAAACAACTAAAAGAGGAGAAATATCTCCTTATTAAATAAATATTTTTCTCCAGAACAGGTAGGCCACAATTATTGGCACCCCTAGAAATTCTTATGAGTAAAATATATCTGAAGTATATTCCCCTTCATATTTTACATTTTTTAGTGCACCTGGGTGACTAGGAACATGAATTTGTTCAGCCTTGACTTCCTGTTTCACAGGGGTATAAATATGAGGTAACACACAGGCCATATTCCCTTAATAATCAAACATAGTGGGTTAGACTAAAGAATATAGTTCTGATGGTTCAAAAGGTTGTTGAACTTCACAAACTGGGAACTGGCTATAAGAAAATAACCAAAGCATTGAAAATGCCCATTTCCACCATCAGGGCAATAATTAACAAGTTCCAATCAACTGGAGATCTTAAGAATCGGCCTGGAAAAGGACGTGTGTCTATATTGTCTCCACGCACAGTGAGGAGGATGGATCAAGTGGCCAAAGAATCTCCAAGGATCACAGCTGGAGAACTGCAAAAATTAGTTGGGTCTTGGGGTCAGAAAGTCTCAAAAAAAATAAAAAAATAAAATAAAATAAAATATATCAGACATCACCTACATCACCACAAGTTGTTTGAGAGGGTTTCAAGAAAATGCTCTCATCCAACAACAAACTCAAGTGTCTTCAGTTTGCCAGACACTACTGGAACTTCAAATGCGACCGGGTTCTATGGTCAGATGGAACAAAAAAAAAAAAAAAAAAAAGCTTTTTGGCAGAAAACACTAGAGACGGGTTTGGCTCACACAGAGATGAAGAAGTACCCAATGCCCACGGGTAAATGTGGTGCTGGATCTTTAATGTTGTGGGGTTGTTTTTCTACCAGAGGTCCTGGACATCTTGTTCGGATACATGGCATCACAGACTCTATCAAATACTAACAGATAAAAAATCAAAACCTGACTGCCTCTGCCAGAAAGCTTACAATGGGCCCTGGTTGGATCTTCCAGCAGTACAATGATCCAAAACAAACATCAAAATCAACACAAAAATGGTTCACTGACCACAAAATCAAGGTTCTGCCATGACCATCCCAGTCCACTGACCAGAACCCCATAGAAAATTTGTGGGGTGAACTGGAGAGAAGAGTCCACTAACATGGACCTCTGAATTTGAAGGATCTGTAGAGATTCTGTATGAAGGAATGGTCTCAGATCCCTTGCCAGGTGTTCTCCAACCTCATTAGGCATTATAAGAGAAGACTCAGAGCTGTTATCTTTGCAAAGGCAGGTTGCAAAAAGTACTGAATAAAAGGGTGCCAATAATTATGGCCAAATGGAGAAAAATATTTATTTAATAATGAGATTTTCCCGTTTCAATGTTTTACTTTAATTAAAGGTTAGATTTAGTATAAATTAGGATAAATAAATGTAGATTTTTTTTTTTCACAGCCTTCTTTGCTCATATTTACCAAGGGTGCCAATATTTTTGGCCATCACTGTATATATAAATGCATAAGATACAGTGTACAGTACATCTTATACATTTTCTGCCTTCACTAGTTCATTTTAAATGTGACAACTATTTAAAAGTACAAATATTCCAATCTAGTCTCTATTATATGAGGTCATAAAAGTTGCATGCATAATAATTATAAGATAATTAGCAAAATGCTGTTTTAAACGGAGTATAGCATGTCACACAACAGGACATATGAACTTCCCAAAAGTATAGTTTTTCATGTCTACTAACAAATAAAAAAATGTGCATACAACTGAGGGAAAAAGGGGCTAATATAAAGCATTATTTGACACAGTATGAGCAGGATTGCATGGAGACATTATGTTACTGTAACCTCTGGCAATTAATCATTTCAGAACCAGTGTCTTCCCATTGAGAGGCTTGATCTGACAGAAATGTGAGCTGTAGAGTTTTACCCACCTCTCTCAAGGGGATCTCTCTGTGGGGAGAGAAGGTCTGCATCAGTGCCAGGACAAAATAGGTGAAACCCAAACGCTGGAGCACTCCGGGTATTCGTAGCCAGGACCAGGATACTGATACATATGAACATACAAGATTTCTCATACAAACTATATAAGGAAAATACAGCCTCAGTAAACAGTGGTGTACAAAAGTCACAAAGTAAGTCCACTGTAAAAATACAACATGATCACACAGTAAATCGACATGTTGCTACCCAATTTTACAGTACCCCAAAATCAACCCCATTCCGCCAAATTACTGACAAGTGCCATCTCCCATCATCACTAATTTCTGCATCAATTCAAATGTTTACTTTTTTCTGTGGCGCAACTGATTTTTCCTGCGTTGTGCACGCAGCCTTGAAGACATAAGTTCTGGTTCTGTGGAAACCAGGAAGTAATCGTGTTCACATAATACATGAGCGCGATTCAGAGGTTGCATTTTCCCCCTAAGATTAAAATTTGATTCCACTGACAATTAGGTTTAGTGTTGGGGTTTGGGTTAGGTGTTAATAAAATGTTAATTCACATTGACTATATTACATCATTTAAAACTAAAAATTACATAGTTTACTTGCTTTTGGTGCCACTCTGTGGACATTTCACCCGGAAAATGAAGCTCACAGGTGTCCAATACATTCCTCAATACTTCCAGCTTCATCCACTGGGGGCAGTAGTTTGAATTTAGGTAAGCATTAATGTCTGTCTTCAAATTATTTTCATTAACTTCTAAATGTCCTGTGTTTACCACAGTGCTCAGTCTGAAGAGCAGATTTATTTTCATAACACATGCTAATGATGGTTATGCTGACAGATAAAAGTTGAGGTGAGAAGTCTTTTACTGCAGGACTGTAGAGGTGTGATCTACCCTGCCAGAGACTAATCACGCTTATCTGGCATGGAAGGTGATGTGAGTGAGGGATACAGAGAGAGAGATTGATGGTAATCTGCACATTAGTTAATCGAAAACCTCTTTGTGGCACGTACAAGGGGCCATGAGAAACAGTATAATACTGATCATTGATCCAACAAATCAAATAAAAAGCGGAAACACTCCACCTCTGTGCATGGAGACAGGAAGTGGTTTGGGTGACTAATGGTATCTGTCAATTAAATCCCATCTCCACACTTTCTAAAGCTATTCCGCTCTGTACTTTATCACTTTCAGTATTGAGAATCAGGAATTGTGTTCAGTTTACAATCAACATCCTTATACTGTCACGAATGCAGAGGCAGGACCCAATAGCAGAGTAAAAAAAAAACAGGAATTTATTAAATACAAAAAAATAAATGGAAAAACTCAAACTCCCACAAGAGGGGAAAACAATAAACTACCCGAAGGGGAAAAAGGGTATCCAGGCCGGGGTAGGGAAAACAGGGCGTAGGATACAGGACTGACAGGACCGGGTAGGGATGGGATGATTAACAGGACCGGCACGAGACAGGAAACAAGACCGATTAACATGACCAACGAACAGGACCGACTGGAATACACACAAGATGAACTGGCACTGGACAGCACACATGAGGAGGCTATTATAGGGAGAGAAATCAAATAGTTTAACGGGGGACAGGTGAGGCAAATTAACTAATAATAAGCAAACAAGGAGGCGGGGTATGACATAAGGCAGAGCGACATGCGGCAATACAGCAACAACACAAAGCCATGTGCTCTCACAAGACAACAAAACACCTGAACGGCATGAGCGCACATTGCCAAGACAGTAAGGCAACATACGTCCATGCCAACCGACAAACAAGACAAGAAAATTCGTAGCAATGCCAAACAAAGCGATGCCATGCATTCTCACATTAAATAAAACCTGAGCGTACATCGCGAGGCAAACACCACGCGATGCACGCAACAGGCAAAAATAAGACAGGACACCTGTGCGAGAGTTCAGCCATACACAAACCCGAAATCTCAGACAGAAGTGACCGAACCTCAGCACAACATGAAGACAGCTCGCGACTCGGGCGGACAGCGCAATGCGAGGTGCACCCGTGTTTGCGAGAGACAGACATAAACTATTGACGTGAGTGCATGCTGCCAAGATGACATAAGCACGATGCACTCATGTCAATAACAGATAGAACATGGAGCATGAGTGTCCAGATCCCGACACAGACTGAAACTGAACCAGACAGGCAGTCAGGATCCAGACACCATGCTCCGGACATGAAACAAGACAGACCGAAGAGTGCACAGTGGATGTGGACGCTGGCAGGGGAATGGCCTCTGGGGCCATGGGATCAGCCGAAGGGCTGGGCTTCCTTCTCCTACAGCGATGTGAAGACCGAGATGTGCCCGGGGGGAACAGGCACAGGCTGAGAGGGGTTGAGGATCTAGCGTTCTATCTCTGCATAACAACCTCCACCTCTGCAAGATGGCAGACGTGGTCCACCAGATCCCAAAGGGGTAAAAAAATAAATAAAAATATGTCACCCAGCTCCTCAACATTGTGTGGGTTGTCCAAACCTCAGCACAACGTGAAGACAGCTCATGACCCAGGCGCGCAACACGAGCACAACATGAAGCACACCCGTGTTCGCGAGAGACAGATAAACTATTGACACAAGTGCATGCTGCCAAGATGACATAAGTGCGATGCACCCACGTCAATAATAGACAGAACATGGAGCATGAGTGTCCGGATCCCGACACAGACCGAAACTGATCCAGACAGGAAGTCAGGATCCAGACACAATGCTCCGGACATGAAGCAAGACAGACCGAAGAGCGCACGGCAGGGATTACAACCGAAACTGTGCGCTCATACAAAGACAGACAACGAAACACAAGACAGACATGGGACGATGATGCCACGGTCCTGTCAGACAAAAACCCAGACTGACAGAGTGACAGGACCGTGACATATACTCTAAATGTGTTTACCAGTCTTTACTGTAACTCAGCATGTGACTTCAAGGAATTGTACACCCAAAAATAAAAATTCCAAACCCAAATTACTTTCATTATATGGAAAACAAATTCCAATGAAAGTGAATGGTGAGGCTAACATTCTACCTACTATCTCCTTTTGTGTTCCATTGGAGAAAGTCATACGAGTTTGGAACAACATGAGAGTGAGTAAGTGATGACAAAATGTTCCCTTTTTGAATATTCTGTTGTTTTAATAATAATTTAAATTATGCGCATTTTAATGCAGCATATGTGACTGGTACAGTGGATCTTTTACAAATGAACTAAGTACTGTACAAGAACATACCATGTAGAATGGTTTGCAGTTTAGCTTTAGGAAAATTAGAGGTGTCAATAAAGAGTAAATTAGGTTTAGAATGGAAGCATAGAAAGTAAAGGTCTATGCATAATGCAGCAAATGAGTAATAAAAAAATATTATGTATTTTGGTACTTATTACTGTAGTTCTAGGCACTATGTAGGGTTATATAGTGGTCTTTAGTAAATGTCAAATTAACAGCTGCATGTCAAAATGCAATATGCGTACCAGACCCTGAACCTGCAGATCTTGGTTCTGATGCTTCTGTCCATACCAAAGACATCATAACAGACTATGTACATTAATGCCTGCTCGAGAATTATCAAGCGTTAATGCTTATGTTTCCATGATTGCCCCTCTTTAAATTCATTCTCAGAGTTGGAAATGGGTTCTGTAGCCAAGCAGAGACATCCTGACTATTTAGTCAAATGATTATCAATGATTGGGAATTTTGTTGCTTTTGAATGCAGGTATGTTGGGGGAAAATGTTTCACAAGCATCATTCTGAGTGATTCAGAGGCTGATATTAGCAGAGGTATCAAATAGAGAGTAAATTTTGCAGTTTATGGCAAAAGCTGTAATTACATTACACAAAGTTCCATAAAATCCACTGCCCATCTGGATGATGAAACCCTATCTTTGATAATTGACCATTAAAGCCGAGCTTGCTTTTGCTCTGTGCACCTCTGTTAAACGTCCCCAGATATGATGATTACCACTAGAAAGTATAACAATATTTTTGTTAACGTAGTTACACATCCATTTTCCCAGATAGAAACATTGCTTTGGCTAACGTATGAGTGCCTCAGACTGTCGGGCGGTCCTCCCTGCACTCCTCACTTAACCCTGACAGACCTTTTGTGCTGCGGTGAGACCGTGGATCAGCAAGTTTAGCTTCCTTTATTTCATCATTAACGGAGGCTAATGAGCTTCATTTGCAAAACGAGGATTTGGTATAATAAACTTTTTTGTATTATCTGAAGGAAAGAATCCTTGGTAATAAGGGTGCAGATTGAAGGGTGCATGTCACTACTAACCAGAGCAGAATATCAGTTCTAATGAGACTTCTTGTGCTATAAGAGACAAATTCAATGGTGAAAGGTGTTTCTGCTAGAAAAAACAAAAAATTATATTTGAACCAAATTATGTTATAATGGTGTTGTGTTATCATTTACTTTTAATGGTGCACTCTAGTTTCATCACATTACTACTGTTTTGGAAGGTGAATAAAAAATATGTATAGCCTACTCACATAATCCATCTCTTGGGCTGTAGTTTATAAAGCAGAACCCGATGAGCATCAGGACTATGGTTCTCCAGGTTAACTTGCGAAGGAGCTGAAACCGTGAAACACCTTTCCTATGCATTGAGCTGAATGCTAGCACTACTGAAGTTCCTATGATGAACACAAACCTTGCAAAAAGAATTAAGACAGTATTATTGCACATAATAATCATATAATACATACTGTGTCTTTTGTAAACATACTGTGAATTTTCACAAATGAACTGTTGTGCATGGCTGGTAAATGCTGAATTTAATGCAGTTGTGTATTATTGATTTTTGCATGTCAAATGGGGGTATGTAAATACTAGAAGTTATCTCAAATATAAAGAAAAGCTTTATTTTTTACTAATCATACTAGTTTTAATGAAGTTACCATTATTCTTGAAACCCTAAGTTGTCATTAATTAAAACAATCAAGTGGTCCTAATTAAACAGTACTTGAAATGTCACATTTTGGAATCATAACTTAAATAAATACGTTCTTTGGGGGTCTGGGTAGCTCAGGAAGTAAAGACGCTGACTACCACCCCTGGAGTCTAGAGTTTAAATCCAGGGTGTGTTGAGTGACTCCAGCCAGGTCTCCTAAGCAACCAAATTGGCACATTTGCTAGGGAGGGTAGAGTCACATGGGGTAACCTCCTGTGGTCGCTATAATGTGGTTCTCGCTTTCGGTGGGGCGCGTGGTGAGTTGTGTGTGGATGCCGTGGAGAATAGCATGAAGCCACCACATGTGCTATGTCTCCACGGTAACGCGCTCAACAAGCCACGTGATAAGATGCGTGGGTTGACGATCTCAGATGTGGAGGCAAGTGAGATCCGTCCTCCGCTACCCCGATTGAGGCAAGTCACTACGCCACCACAAGGACTTAGAGCGCACTGGGATTTGGGCATTCCAAATTGGGGAGAAAAAAAAGAAAAAAACAATTACATACGTTCTTTGAAATTTGGCTTCAAGTACAACTAACTCAAAATTATCAAGTACAACATTGTGGCTGTGAGGGATATAAGACGTGCTATAACTATCATTTAAATAATTAAATAAAAACAACAATACCTTAATCACAGATGAGTTAAGTTTACTTGAACTAGTAAACTGTACTTAAATAATTTAGTTCACTTTTTTGAGCCAAATAAGTATGTTTTATTAGAAAAAGCAAACTGATTGCCTAAAAAAATCTAAGTAAGGTTTTATACCAATAAACATCAGTTTAAGGTAAATGCTGCATTTGGGCCTCCATACATAGAGACATATGCATTCATTTAATCATCCAGGACATTTTTAAGCACGTCACTGGGTTTTGCTAGCTTTATGTATACTTTCAGAGGGAAAAAGATTAATGGGCAAAGCAATATAAGTGGTGCTGGGATGAAAAAGCCTTAAATCTGAATCATTTTGAAGGGAGATCCAAACTGTTGGACTGAAGTCACACACTCTTCCATATTAATTTCAAAAATGGAAAATAATAATTCTCCATTGATTCATTAAATACATGCTGGCAGCTCACCAAGGCATCACAAGATCAGCGACTGTGAGACCTGTAACGTATAGAAAAAGACATACACACACATAAACACACATCCACATCTGGTACATGTCTGTCAACAGTTGTTGGAAAGTTGCCTTTGATTGACAGGTAGGAAATTCATAATTTTATTGTTGAATAAATGATGAAACTTAGTTTTATCCTCATAATAACACTTAATTGTAAACAAATGGTGTCACTCAGAGCCTAGTAACTGATGATAAAAGTTTGTATTTTCACAAAAACACTGTTTTCTCATTATTCTTCGAATTTCAGGCAGCAAATGATTTATAAATGCTCATACAGCAATGACAGAGGAGGCCTCACAGTAATATAAAAATCCATCTGCTTTCCCTTATGATCAATATAATTCTGCTGATTTGATGAAGAGGCCATTATGAGCCTTAAATTGAGTTCATCTGTTAATACTCCTGGAGATGCGCTTCGTAATAGATCCCCATTAAAATTTAACATGCAATCCTTCTCATCTGCGTCCTGTGAGGATGAGCACTGATGTTCATCCAAAAGACGAACCCTTGATTTAAAGAACAAAGTTCATGCTGAATTAATGTCTCTTTGATAGTTGATATCAGGAACGTACAGAGGTTCTTCGAAGTCTGTAGATGAATTAGGTTTTATTTTGGCTTTCGGGTCATACTGGATGCCCTGAATGGAGTTTACAGTAGTAAGAAAAAGTATGTAAATCCTTTTTACCTGAATTTATGTATAAATTTGTCTTAAAATCTGGTTTGATTTTCATCTAAGTTACAATAATGAACAAACACAAATCTGTTTTAACTAATAACACACAAATTATTGTATTGTTCTTGTAAGTACTGAATAGATGGTTTAGAGCTACGTTGACTTATAAAAAGCACTCAAGCATTTTGAGTTTGCTATTCACAAGAAGCATCTGCTGACGTGGACCATGCCTCACAAAAAAGAAATCTCAGAAGACTTATAATTAAGAATTTTTGCTTTGCATAAAGCTGGAAAGGGTTACAAAGTTATCTCGAAGAGCTTAGATATTAATCTGTGCACAGTTAGACAAACTGTCTATAAATGGAGACGATTTAGTAATGTGGCTACTCTCCCTAAAAGTGGCCATTCAGCCAAGATGACTCAAAGGGCACACCGCAGAATGCATATTGAGTTGAAAAAGAACCCTAGAGTGACAGCTAAAGACTTGAAGGAATCATTGGAACTGGTTAACATCTCTGTTCATGAGTCTACCATATAGAAAACATTAAACAGGCATGGTGTCCACGGCAGGACACCATGAAGGAAGCCGCTGCTTTTCAAACAAAAACATTGCTGCACACCTGAAGTTTTCCAAAGACCACCTTGACACTCCACGACGCTACTGGGAAAATGTTTTGGAAGGTTGAATTGTTTTGGAAGGACACGCAGCACTACGAATGGTGTAAAAAGGGCACCGCACATCAACATGAAAATATCATCCCAATGGTGAAGTGATGCCATCATCTACGGAAAAATTAATTCCCAAGTTTATCAAGATATCCTACAGGATAATGTCAGGGTGGCTGTGCCCCAGCTGAAGCTCAGTAGAAGTTGGGTGATGCAGCAGGACAATGACCCAAAACACTGAAGTAAATCCACTACAGAATGGCTTAAAAAATAAAATCCACCTTTTGGAATGGCCCAGTCAGAGCCCAGACCTTAACCCAATAGTGATGCTGTGAAATGACCTCAAGAGAGCCATTCACACTAGACATCCTAAGAATATGGCTGAGTTGAAGCAGATAAGAAAGAATGGTCCAAAATTCCTTCTGAACATTGTGCAGGTCTAATCTGCAGCTACCAGAAACGCTTGGTTGAAGTTGTTGCTGCCAAAGGAAGAATCGTCCAGTTATTAAATCCAGGGGTTCACTTATTTTTTCCACAGCACTGTGACTGTTTAATGGGATGTGTTCAATAAAGACATGAAAGTTTATAACTGTTTGTGTGTTGTTGCTTAAGCACATTGTGTTTGTCTATACTTGTGACTTGATGAAGATGAGATCACATTTTATAACCAATTAATGCAGAAAACCAGCTAATTCCAAAGGGTTCACATACTTTTTCTTGCCACTGTATGTTATATAAGTGCCTAATATATTATATAAGTGCCTAATTAATAACTGTATGTGGCATCACTATAATGAGAGACATGTGATAGAGTAATTACAACCCAGGTGACGAGCCTTACCGCTTTCCCTCTCCCGCAGACAGACACATGACCACGCCCCCATGCCACATCGTATAACACTCATGTAATTGTATATTGTTATTCTGGTCTGCTTGTAACAGTTTTGTGTTAATGTTACAGTTAGTTTGCCCTTTGGATCAGTGTCCCTTCACATCCTCTCTGATGGCTAAAAAATTCAGCTATGTACGTATGTATCCATTAAGCAATATACTTCACCATTCCACGGTGCATGCTCAAAAAACCAGTACCCGCCTCCTCCATAATTCACAAACACCATGATCGTCAGGGAGAATCTGTAAACATGAACACAATTGAAATTTCAACCAGCATAAGAAGCAAAGACATTAAACTAAAAGAATTCAAAGCAAATTTATTTTGTTCCATAGCACAGCAAGGCCCATATATTGAGCCTATTATTGCTAAATATTGTTAATGAGTAGAATTCAACTGAGGCCATGTCTGAAGCAGCTGGAAGCCTCTGTGTCTTGTTGTTTATTACTTTTATTCATTTGATTGAATGAAATTCTGCATTTGCTTACAATTTATAAGCTTGTCTAACCATATCCACAACAAATAAACAAAATGTTATCCTAACAATTACTGCTGCTTCATAAGAACAACTGTCACTTGTCAAAAGTGCAATTGAGGTAAACTGTATCTGTATATCAGATCATAATACAGAGGAAAGTGGGTGGGGCGTACTATATTTTATATATCAGAGAAGAAATGCAGTGCAGGGTAATGCAACCTAAGCATTATGGATCACTCAGGAAATGAACGGTTGTCCTCTGAATCGCCTCACCCAGAAGTGCTGACTAAAGCCCTCTGCTGTAATTTATTGTAGATGTGTAACTTAGCGCAAGGAAGCCAAGTTGCAACATATTGTGCATGATGGAACACTATATTGAATTAGCAAAAGCAGGAGAAGCTGTTTTATTGCAAGTCAGAAAATGCAAGTTTGCACTATGGAGCATAAATATACTCGTGGACACGAAGAGATTTTTGTGATCAGATTTTAAGACAACACCTTAGGTATTAAACTGACAACACATGGGTCATGTGTTAAAGTGTGTTCTTTGGTAAGCCATGCTCTGTATAAGAACACACAGAGAGAGCAAAGTAATAGCCTAGAATAGAGCGAAGTTTATCTGAAGGTCTATCTTAACTGGCCATCACTCATTTTTCCTCACCAAATTCAATTAGGAGAGCAGAACACAGGCCATTACTGCTACTTTCAGGCCTAACCTGCTGATAAAAGATTTTAATCACATGCCATCCTCTAAAGAGCACTATTAAAGTAAGCTCATCTTTGTCTTTCTTCTTGTCTCTCTCTCTTTCACACACATACACTCACTTTCTCTCACACACACACATTGGAACTGCAACCATTAGTATCCATAGTAACAAAGACAAAGGTGAAGTCATTTTCAAGATGAGACTAAGGCAGAATATTTGCAGTTTAGCAAGTTATAGCCAATCATTTTAATTAAAAACCTCTCAGTGTTTGGGAGGCTTTCACTTCGTGAAAAAAAAAAAAAAACTTTTTCCTTTTTCCTTTTTGTCATTCCTATAAGTTAGCAAAAAAAGAAGAAAAACAAAGAAAAACAAAACATACACAGTTATACTGTTTAAATAGCCAATTTAAAAAAAACAAAAAAACAATGTTGTGTTTGTGTGTTGCGTCTCATGAACAATTGTTGTTAAAAAGTAACATTTTTTTACTTTGGCAGTAATTCCAAGTGCATATTTGTCATTATCACTTTATCCTAGATAAAAGCTTTTTACCTAGCTTTAGGTAGTCCTCAATTGGGAACATTTGTGACTTGTATACTGCAATTTTCACTGTAAAATGTTTATACAATAATAAGCCAAAACATTATGACCACCTGCCTAATATGCTGTTGGTCCTACACGTGCCGCCAAAACAGCGCAGACCTGCCGAGGCATGGACTCTATAAGACCTCTGAAGGTGTCCTGTGGTATCTGGCACCAAGAAGCAGATTACATTAGCAGCAGATACTTCAAGTCCTGTAAGTTGCGAGTTGGAGCCACCGTGGATCGGACTTGTTGGACCAGCACATTCCACACATGCTCAATTGAATTGAGATCTGGGGAGTTTGGAGGCCAGGGCAACATCTTAAACTCTTCATCATGTTTCTCAAACCATTTACGGACAATGTGTGCAGTGTGGCAGGGCGCTTTATCCTGCTGAAAGAGGCCACTGCCACCAG
The DNA here is from genome assembly GCF_019703515.2 of Myxocyprinus asiaticus. NCBI lineage: Eukaryota > Metazoa > Chordata > Actinopteri > Cypriniformes > Catostomidae > Myxocyprinus > Myxocyprinus asiaticus. The sequence goes on along the minus strand of NC_059364.1, from coordinate 22,983,037 downwards.
GGAATGCCATTGCCATGAAGGGGTGTACCTGGTCTGCAACGATGTTTAGGTAGAAGGCACGTGTCAAATTGACATCCATGTGAATGGACGGACCCAGGGTTTCCCAGCAGAACATTGCCCAGAGCATCACACTCCCTCCACCGGCTTGTCGTCTTCCCACAGTGCATCCTGGTGCCATCACTTCCCCAGGTAAATGGCGCATACGTACACGGCTGTCCACGTAATGTAAAAGAAAATGGGACTCATCGGGCCAGGCAACCTTTTTTCCACTGCTCCAAGGTCCACTTCTGATGCTCTCGTGCCCATTGTAGGCACTTTTGACGGTGGACAGGGGTCATCATGGGCACTCTGACTGGTCTGCGGCTACACAGCCCCATACGCAGCAGCATGCAATGCACTGTGACATTCCTCCCGTAACCATCCTGAAAATTTTCTGCGACCTTCTGTCAGTTCGGACCAGACGGGATAGCCTTCGTTGCATTGTGCATCGATGAGGCTTGGGCACCCAACACCCTGTCGCCGGTTTGTGGTTTGTCCCTCCTCGGATATCTGTCAGTAGGTACTCACCACTGCTGACCGGGAGCACCCCAAAAGCTTTGCCTTTTCAGAGATGCTCTGACCCAGTTGTCTGGCCATAACAATTTGGGCCCCTGTCAAAGTCGCTCAGGCCTTTACTCCTGCCCATTTCTCCTGCATTCAACTTGTTGACTATGAGAAATGATTATTCGCTTACCATCTAATCTACCCAGACCTTGACATGTGGCCTTGTTAGAAGATGATCAACATTAGTTTTGGCTCATCGGTGTATATCAAATAAAACTAGTGCAAGTAAAATTTGAAAACTTCCATATGACAAATTATTTATTTTCTACTCATTTGAGGAGTTGAACAAAATGTTTTAAAATTGTCACAGGTTACTTACAACAGTAATATGATAAGAAAATAATTAATTAAAAGGCTTCAAATTAATCTTGATGATTGACATAAGCAGTAAATGTCAATAATCAAGAACAAAACAAAACTTTAAATATTTTAGTTAAGAAGATTAAAGAGTTAAACATAGTACAATATACTGAATACATTTAACTAAATGGGCTAAATTGTGAAGTACAGTACATTTGCTGTTATTGTAACTTATAACAAAACCATCAACCTAAACTTGTCATCACAAATATGAGGAAACTGACTTTGGGCTTTAAACTGCCAAGATTACAAACCAAGTCCATTTTAAAAAATGTAAATGCAAACAAAGTCTAAAGTTGTACTACAGTGTATTTAATGTTGATGGGATCTGACGAATTGAGAGCGCTGTTTTCCTGTTCTGAGAAAAAAAAAAAAACGTTGCTGCAACAATTTCACGAGGGTGGTGGGCAGACGACAGATGCTCCTGTCTTCAGTGAAATGTTTTGACTCACTGCTGGACCGGCCATATTTCATGTCACAGCATTATAGGGAGCAGCAGCACTATGACTATGGGCTTTCTCTGGGTTGATATTCTCACAAAGAACCAAAGACTAACATCACAAACATCAGAAAAAAAATACATACAAACTGCATTAAGTTGTATGTATAGCCAAATCAGATCTTATGTGTAATTAATAATAATGTTGATTTTGTTTTGGACCTGCAGTAATTATGAAGTACCTGCAAGATCAAGGTTGAGAGACTTTCAGACAGAACATTACTTCTGCTGTAACTCGCCATCATCACAAATCAACAGACACACCAGCTGTGAAGTCATCCTCTGCATCTATATGTATTAGATTAGGTCTATATATTGTATTGAGCTTAAAGTTAAGAAACACACAAATAAGTGTGTGTGTTTGGGGGGGGGTCTATGTTATGTTTAAGTTTATGGATTTGGCAGATGTTTTTATCCTAAGCGACTTAATTTAATCTGTAAATGTGAATATCCTGGGAAACAGTCCCGTGATCTTGGTGTTGCTAGCAATATGCTCTATCAGTCAAGCTGCAGGAACCTCAGAGCAATAAAAGCTTGGTTATTGTTGTTGCTGTCATTGGTAGTACACATTTCCACTGGTGATAGCTATCTGAAAAGCACTTTTGCAACACACATGGATTATCCATTACACAAATCTTGATCTTAGATGTCATATCCTTTTCAGCTCCAGATCTACAGCCTGCTAAATATGTGCTGATATGCTGCTTGTATTATTCCATAAATTACTGGGCAAGTGAGAGGTCAAAGCCACAGCAGCTTCCTGTTTCGGGAGAAGTGTGCACTGTGTTTGTGCCCGAGTCACAATCAAGCTGGGCTTCCAGATTAAATCACATCACCCTTGCTTAAAAGCAATACTCTGTTCTCCACCACAGAAGCAAAAGATATTAGTGACGATGCCTAGAGCAACCTCTATAAACAATGGCTCAAGTGAGTGTATGTCCAGTCTGTGACCCCTTACAATCTCCTTAGTCACACAATACAGAGTTAATGTGGTGGTTAAGCCAGTGTCAAATAATAAGTAAAAAGGCATATCTGTAGAAATGAGAGAGTTAAACAGGTTCCAAATTAAGTTAATACAGTTGTTTAGTCTCTATAAATGAAAAGCCATTCTTTGGCACATACCCTCTAAATGTGTCTAATGACTTCAGTCTTGATGACTTTGATATGCTTTTGTCCATGCAAGGATCATCAGTTGCCTCCTCCTAGAGTAAACAAAAGCAATACAGTATGGGCATTAAAAGGTGGATCACACAACAAAATCATTGCCATTGGCAGGATTTGTAACTTAATTTCTATTTAGCAAAGCCAGCTACAACTTTTAGCTGAAATTATATAATCTATATTATAAAATAGACAGACAGGCACACTAATTGCTTTTATAATGAACTAACAATGCCTTAGCCATGACTAGATTCACAACATAGCCTCTCACTCCTTATTGCATAAATCTGTGCACAAGAATGTAATTAATAAAACACATTATCATTACTAAAATGTATGGTGTGAGATGAGCATATTAGTGTACGTGACACTATCCCATCAGGGAAAAGTTACACAGAACCTCTTATTAGAGTACCGATAATAATGAGTTTTCCTATGAGCAATGACTTGACAATTCACTATTATATTTTGACCTCTAAATAAATGAAAGTGGCAATGGCAATCATTGATTTAGTCATGTTTGGGGAGCTTGAGTAGCCTAGTACATGTTTGGAGAGCCTAAATAGTTACTCTCATTTCCAAAGGAAGATGTTCCCATTTGCCATATGGTCTTGCGATGGCAGTGAGATCCATCACAGAGGAATTAGCATTAGTCTCTTCCTGCTCTGGCTCTCCAAACCACTGAATGTTATGCCATAGACAAAGCTAATCAAACTAGCGTTTCAGACAAGGAAAATTAAATGAGAAAGTCCACATTGAAAATCAGGGATTCAAAATCTAATTTAAAATAGGAAATAAAATGAACGTTTTTGGATTTTGAAAAAAAGTAAAACAAAGAAATGTTTTGACGTAATATGAATGAGAAATATTCTAGATTCTACACTATTCCTGAGTCACTAATCAAATAAACAAGCTAGTTAGTGGCATTGACAATGTTAAAGGAATATTCTGGGTTCAATACAATTTAAGCTCAATCGACAGCATTTGTGGCATAATATTGATTAGCATAAAAATCCATTTTGACTTGAGCCTTATTTCCAGTGAGGAACTTACAATAGAAGTGAATGGGGCCAATCCGTATAAGTTAAAATACTCACTGTTTCAAAAGTAAAGCCACAAGACACTAACAATATGCGTGTTAACATGATTTTAGTGTGATAAAGTTGCTTACTAACCTTTTCTATGTAAAGTTATAGCCAATTTTACAACTTTGTTGCCATGACGATGTAATGTCAATAAACCTTAAAATCCTAAAATAACTGTAAAAATTAAGATTTAAACAAATGTATAGATCAAATAATACATGAGTTTTAACGGAAGAATTAATGTAAGTGCTTTTATAAAATTATAAGCTTCACATTTCTACCTTTAAACCCTCCAAAAACTGGCCCTATTCACTTCCATAGTAAGTGCCTCAGTAACCCAGATTTTGTCTTTTTCTTTTTTTTTTTAAGAAAAGAATGGACAAGACAAAAAGATTTTTTTGTGGTAATCAGTATAATGGCACAGATGCTGTCGATTTAGCTTAACCTGGAATATTGAACCCGGAATATTCCTTTATATCCATTGTCCACAAGGTCAGATTTCCTTGCTTTCACTAAAGCACACAGGATGCTCTTTAGATCATTCTCAAATCATGCTGGCATGGATCATCAGTTTTGCACGAACTTGTAGAGTCCAGCTTGAGTGCATGCTTTCAATAAAATAAAAGGGGATATACCAAAAACTGAAATCCAGAAGAAGAAATCCAGAAGAAAATCTGAAATTCATATTGATGTTGTTGTTTTTTAACTGTACCCTCAAATTACTATGCAGATACAATTTTTACCGGTAATAAAAAAAAAAAAAAAATTTTTTTTTTTTTTATAAAAACGCAAATAAATAAAAATAAGCATTTTTAAAAGTTGACTCTTAAACCCCACTGTATGGGCTATTTGTTAGATATGATCATCCTGGAAATTGCAGGATAGGATTCAATGCTATAAACTGACCATAAACAAATGCACAATGTTTGATACATAACTGACAAAATTAATTGTTGTATGTGTATAAACAGTTTTGCCCTCACCATATCCATAGAGTTTTGGGACCCATGACAACAGATAAGATTCTTTAGCCTCTGAGTACAGCTACATCTGTAGTGGTACAAAATAAAATTTTAATGCAGTCCTGTTATGCACTATTAACTTAAAACAGAGCTATGATTACATATTTACTCAAAATTGAAAGAGAATAATAGGCTACCATTGTTACCTGAGGACAAAAGGAAATGAGGCCCAAATGACAGCAGTAAGAGCCAGTATCAAGAATGCCACTAACAGTGCTGAGAAAAGGAATCAATATAAAATATATTTAAACAATTGTTATATAAACTTTTTCTGCTGTTTTTCATATAGAATATTGAAATACTGGTAACACTTTACCATAAGGTTCCATTTGTTAACATTAGTTAATGCATTAGGTATCATTAACAAACAATTAACAATATATTGCTTACAGCATTTATTAATCTTGTTAATGTTAGTTAATAAAAATCCAATTGTTCTTGTTAGTTCATAGTGCATTAACAAATATTAACAAATACAACTTTTAACTAAGATTAATAAATGCTTAATAAGTGTCGTTCATTGTTAGTTCATGTAACTAATGTTGTTAATTAATGTTAACAAATGGAACCTTATTGTAAAGTGTTCCTGGAATACTTGTGAGGTGAGTTTCAAACAACTTTTTTAGATTGTTTAGCAATAAGGATTCTGTAAAATGTTTGTTGCGAGCACACTGTAAAAATCTTGTTGACCTCAAAAACATGCAGATCAATTGCCTAAAAAAAAAAAGGATATCTAATATAATCTTTTTTATTTAATAAATAAAAAATAAAAAAAATTCAACAGTAATAAGATTAAAGCAATGTCCGACAGCATTTGTAGCATTATGTTGATTACCACCAAAAGTTAAGCTCAACTGACAAGATTTGTGACATAATGTTGATTACCACAAAAAATTAGTTTCGATATTTTGTTTATTTAATAACAAAAGTTAGGCACTTACAATGGTAGTGAATGGGGCCATTCATAAAATGCACAATATTTCAAAAGTATAGCCACAAGAGGTTATCATTATACATATTAACCTGATTTTAGTGTGATAAAATTGCTTACTAATGTTATCTGTTTAAAGTTATATCCAATATTACAACTTTGTTATCATGACGACACAACACCAGGTAAACCCTGTAATCCCGGTAAATTATTCTTTCACACTACAATTATGGTAACATACATAATGTTAATGTCTTGTGGCTATAGTTTTGAAACAGTGCATATTTTAGCATTTATGGAATGGCCCCATTTACTCCCATTGTAAGTGCCTCACTAGAACCAAAAAATAAACAAAATATTGAAATTATTTTTGTAGTAATCAACTTTATGCCACAAATGCTGTTGATTGAGCTAAACTTGTATTGAACTTAACCTTCCTTTAAAACAATAAAGAAGTTAAAATTACACCAACAAATGTGTATAATTTAGATCTGTAGAATCCCAGGGAAAAGTTTCTAGTTCTTCTCTGAACAGACTCTGTCACCCATGCTGTGCCACAAGGGAGCTCTCAAGAAGCCAACAGTGTCCTTTTATGTAATCTGAAACCAATCTATAGGCGTACAATCAATCTATGAAACCCTAGCCTTGGGTCTCCAATAAGGCCATGCAATGAGGCCATATTTTCACAGTGCATGACGGAATGGAATATGTTGGCTGCCAGAGGCTGTCATCCATGATACTGACTGCTTTGGGGAAGGTTTATTATAACAGGAATCAAAGATTATTTGGAAGCTATACACGAGTCTGATATAATAGTTGTTTACTACCTGTCTTTCCAGTGAAAATCAGACTGAGGTGAGATCAGAATCATTTTTTTAATAAGCACCGATTTTACCTGCCATGAAACTAAACTGAGTTACATAATGCTTACATAATGTCTAAATTGGTAACCTACTGTTTATCATCTTTTATGATCAAAATATGAAGTAAAGCCCTTTAAATACACTCAAATACTTAGAGTATCACAGTTAATGAAATGGGCCCTTTGTGCCCACTGATGTCAAGAGATCTCTTTTGGATGAAACAGGGGAGGCTTGTGGAAAAACAAACACAGAAAGGAGCATTTGATCAACGTGTGAAAACACTTGATGACATGAGGGGAAACAGTAAAGCTGTGATGATGTTATAGTGATGATTGAGTAGAGGAGCCTGGGCAAACTGGCCCTGAGATAAATAAACACTGCATGCACGTTCAACACTATGCCGACTTAAGAGTACTTCTGTCATGTTCGTCATGCCTCAGATGTCCTTCAACTTAAGAGGCAAATGAACTTGTTCAGTCTGTAGTGAGAAATTGACAGAAAATAATGAAACAGGTGCTTTAATCCAAAGCTACCAATCCTTTGAGAGCAAATTTTGAGGTCAAGTGCTGTATTCTTTTTATTTGTAGTGAAGAGAAATACAATTTATGCTGAACTCTCTCTCTCTCTCTCTCTCTCTCTCTCTCTCATAATCCTCATTAAGCTATCCTACTCCTATTTTGCAGTAAATTATTGCAACTGCAATTGGTTAAATGGGAGTCAGCAACACTCAGATGTACTTAATATGCACAGTTCAATCCTTAAGTTATTTAAAGCTAAGGTTAAGCAGACCTTTTGCTGTGTGTATTTGTAATTTACTGCTTGCATTCATCACAGACCTAAGGTTAAGGTGAGGGTTTCTATTTTTCAGACCAAGGTTGTCTCTGTATAGGCTTAAAACATCTGCCTGAAAATTTCCACTAATTTGATCACTCTAGGCAGTGCAACCAAATTGAAAATACAACATCTTTTGTTCTTCATCAGCTCTTCTTAACATCTCCTAATCACTTTGAGAGCCCTTTAGAGCTGGAGTGTAATTACTAGCCAGTCCAGCTAATGGAAGTTCATTATATAGCCAGGAGTTTAGTCACACTAGCCATATAGCTGACAGATAATGGCTACTTGCCCTTAAAAGTCTGATCTACAACATAATCTGCACTATTGCAGAGTAGACTCCACATTATGGAGCATGGTGCTTTCAAAACCCCATTACACTTTAATCCTTCACGCTCCTCTAATGTATTTCCCACAATGCTCCCCTCCCAGGGCATCTTCCAAAACAAACAGGGAAGAAAAGCTTTTCTTTGAGCTGTTTTTTTTTTAAGAAACGGGCAGTTCATCAGATCGATACAGTCTGTATCTGACTTCTGGGATCTAAGAGGCACTTACTTGTAGAACTTTGCAACACAAGACATGTTTTTAGGCTGCTTATTTAAACCTTAAACGCATACCTCTGATCTTTTGTGACCCGGGACCTCATTCCACCCCATGTACAGTGCATCCAGAAAGTATTCACAGCACTTCACTTTTTCCACATTTTGTTATGTTACAGCCTTATTCCAAAATGGATTAAATTCATTATTTTCCTCAATTCTACAAACAATATCCCATAATGACAATGTGAAAGAAGTTTGTTTGAAATCTTTGCAAATTTATTAAAAATAAAAAACGGGAAAAAAAAAAACAACACACACAACAACCCCACACATGTATATAAGTATTCACAGCCTTTGCTCAATACTTTGTTGAAGCACCTTTGGCACCAATTACAGTCTCAAGTCTTTTTGAGTATGATGCTACAAGCTTGGCACACCTATTTTTTGGCAGTTTCTCCCATTCTTCTTTGCAGGACCTCTCAGGCTCCATCAGGTTGCATGGGGAGCATCGGTGTACAGCCATTTTCAGATCTCTCCAGAGATGTTCAATCGGGTTCAAGTCTGGGCTCTGGCTGGGCCACTCAAGGACATTCACAGAGTTGTCCCGGAGCCACTCCTTTGTTATCTTGGCTGTGTGCTTAGGGTCGTTGTCTTGTTGGAAGATGAACCTTCACCCCAGTCTGAGGTCCAGAGTGCTCTGGAGTCTCTGTACATTGCTGCATTCATCTTTCCCTCGATCCTGACTAGTCTCCCAGTTCCTGCCGCTGAAAAACATCCACAGAGCATGATGCTGCCATCACCATGCTTCACTGTAGGGATGGTATTGGCCAGATGATGAGTGGTGCCTGGTTTCCTCCAGACATGACGCTTGCCATTCAGGCCAAAGAGTTCAATCTTTGTTTCTCATGGTCTGAGAGTCCTTCAGGTGCCTTTTGGCAAACTCCAGGCGGGCTGTCATGTGCCTTTTACTGAGGAGTGGCTTCCGTCTGGCCACTCTTCCATATAGGCCTGATTGGTGGAGTGCTGCAGAGATGGTTGTTCTTCTGGGAGGTTCTCCTCTCTCCAGAGAGAAATTCTGGAGCTCTGACAGAGTGACGATCGGGTTTTTGGTCACCTCCCTGACTAAGGCCCTTCTCCTCCGATCGCTCACTTTGGCCAGGCGGCCAGCTCTAAGAAGAGTCCTGGTGGTTCCAAACTTCTTCCATTTACGGATGATGGAGGCCACTGTGCTCATTGGGACCTTCAATGCTGCAGACATTTTTCTGTACCCTTCCCCAGATCTGTGCCTCGATACAATCCTGTCTCGGAGGTCAACAGACAATTCCTTGGACTTCATGGCTTGGTTTGTGCTCTGACATGCACTGTTAACTGTGGGACCTTATACAGACAGGTGTGTGCCTTTCCAAATCATGTCCAATCAACTGAATTTACCACAGGTGGGCTCCAATCAAGTTGTAGAAACATCTCAAGGATGATCAGTGGAAACAGGATGCACCTGAGCTCAATTTTGAGTGTCATGGCAAAGGCTGTGAATACTTATGTACATGTGATTTTTTTCGTTTTTTATTTTTAATAAATTTGCAAAGACTTCAAACAAACTTCTTTCATGTTGTCATTATGGGGTATTGTTTGTAGAATTTTGAGGAAAATAATGAATTTAATCCATTTTGGAATAAGGCTGTAACATAACAAAATGTGGAAAAAGTGAAGCGCTGTGAATACTTTCCGGATGCACTGTACCTTATTCATTTTGTTGTAGTTGTGCCCACACCTCTTTAGTATTCCTCAATATTTCTCTTATAAATAGTTTAACACAAAAAAGTTCCAAAATTGGAAAACAATTTTTCATTATAATGGTTTAAGTGCCAAAAGTGTATAGGGTCATTAGAGACCAGAGTTATGCAATAGTGTCTTTTTTTTTTTCACTTCCATAAATTATATTTTTATGATTATTTCATATCTATATAAGTTTATAATCACAGGATATCTATTTCTTTTTACATTACAAGTGGAATTAGTACTATATTCATACAAATAAATACTATATCATGTTGATTTTCTGTGCAACAGTGAATTGCCAACAGTGGTGAATTATCATTATTCCATATGCGTGTACACATACATGTTATACATGCTATTTGTTTCTCAAGGTGGCACTGTTGTTTCAGTGATTGGCTTGATTTACATCTGACATTGCTATATGATGAAGAAACAACATGGAAGTAAACTATATGAAGTACAACACATGAACAGTATGATATGACTATTGACATTTGGATTTACTACTGAAATTATGTAAGCTGTGCATCTATTTAGTCTCATTAAGCGCCTGAGAATATACTCATGTGTAGCTTATGAGTAGTTTGTGTTTATCTTATGTGTTATGCTCAATATGTTTTAACAGCCAGTTGCATCTCATGAAATTTTTGTGTTAAAGTAATGAATCCTGTTCTAGATTTGTACTGATTTGTTGCATTATCTCTTTTATATATGAAAAGAAAACATCAAAATATATTAAAATAAATTTTATGCTATTATTTTCTAATTGTTTTGAAAATATTTTGAACATTTTACACCATCTGGGCATATTGTAAATCCATTTGTGATAGATACACGTGCCGGTTCTTTAAATACTTGAATATATAAGAGTGTTTGTTGAAATTCCCATGCATTTAAGGGATAATGGTTGTAAGTTGTTTTAATTATACATATACTTACGCAGGTATGTATTGTGTGGACTCTTATCCACACTGAGAGAACAGGTTACATCATTTAGCAAGTCAGACTGCCTCATCCTGAGAGAATAATGGCCGGCTTCCTCAAATTTGTGACTCAGACTGGAGGAGAAATAATGTCATCAACATGTAATAAAACACAGATCTATCTGTCACATCCTTATAGTTAAGTTGATGGTTATAAATAAATAAATAAATAAAGCCATCCTCTTTTTAAGAATATTTATTTACCATTTTTTATTTCACATTTCACCCATAGCATTTTCATATTTCAGATAAATTCCAATTTATGGAATGCTTTTAATGCAGTTTTCTTGTGACATATAATTTGTTTGCTGACTGATGTCACCCATACAATAACCTGTTGTGGTACTACTTATAAATGTCCAAAAATCTAATTTCATCTTATTTTAAAAAAGTTATGCAGGCTGATATATAGTTTATCACCAACTGTTAATATAGTTAATAAATGAATTGTATGTAGAAATGCCTCTTTTTAACTGTGACTATATAGAGAAACTGGAACGTAAGCATTAACACACAAGAGGCTAAAGGGGGCCATCTAGAGGGTTACTGTAAGAAGTGCAACTTTTAGGCCCATTCAACCTTTCCCTTTTTAATCCCCCCAAAATGTGCATTATACATCTTTATTGATCAACCTGGGGATGACATAGTGGCCAGCACGTTCTTTTGGGGAGAAGGTAAATCGATAACGGCTCGGTCTGGAAAGGGACCTCACTATCGATCTTAAAGAAGCCAGGAGTAGATCCCAGCCGTAGGGGTGGAAGGAGAAACTGTGGCTTGTCTTATGAAATCAGATCCCCCCTGCCAACCCATTTAAAAATGGCTCAAACCTCAACCTTGATGACCTAGATTGTTTGTAAATATGGCAATTGTTTTTTCTGTTAAACATCCCAGCTGGGGATTGTGAGGGTTGTCTTATTTTAGTGTCAGCTTGTTAACCCCAAAATGCAGTGCGATCAATGCACAGTGAGGTATTCTCCAAAGGCCAGCACTAAAGTCAGGTCACACTCAAACACACATGGCCATAAATATTCTCAGTGACTGTCAAAGCAATCATCTGCTATTAGACCCATATATCTAGTCCATGCAAGAGCCTCCCGTACTTGCTTTATTAAATTGAAGGTTTTAGAAGAAACTATTTGTTGGACAATCTCTGTTTCTAACTAAAGGACCTTAATATGTTCCGTAATATGTTATTTCATAATTTACTCACCCCCATATACACTGCCTGGTCAACAAAAAAAAGTCACCATTTGGATTAAAAAATGCAGATTCTTAAGAGCCTATGATTGGATCATTATTGCAGTGATAAATATGTTTCAGCTGGCAACAGTTCTTTCAACCCTAATTGATGCAGTATGTAGCTTCTCATTTCTTAAACAACCATGTCAGAAGATGTATCCTGTGGTCATGGAAAAGATGTCACTGTGCTTCAAAAGGGGAAATTATTGGCCTGCATCAAGCAAAGAAAACAACTAAGGAGATTGCTGAAATCACTGGAACTGGGTTAAGAAATGTCCAAAGTATTATTAAAACCTGGAAGGACAGTGGTGAACCATCCGCTTCGCAGAAGAAACGTGGTCTGAAAAAATTAATGATTGATGAATGATCGTGACCAGAGATCACTAAAACGCTTGGTGAAGTCACATCGTAAAAAATCGACAGTAGAACTCACGGCTATGTTTAATAGTGAAAGTAAGAGCATTTCCACACGCACAATGCGACGAGAACTTACAGGATTGGGACTAAACAATTGTGTGGCTACAAGAAAGCCACTTGTTAGTGTGGCTAATCGGGAAAAAAACGACTTCAATTTGCTAGGGAGCATGAAGACTGGACTGTGGAGCAATGGAAAAAGGTAATGTGGTCTGATGAGTCCAGATTTATCCTATTCCAAAGCGATGGGTGCATCAGGGTAAGAAGGGAAGCACATGAAGCAATGCATCCGTTATGAATAGTGCCCACTGTTCAAGCCTCTGGAGGCAGTGTTATGATCTTGCTTCAGTTGGCCAGGTCTAGGCTCAGCAACGTTATGCAGCAATAAAATGAAGTCAGCTAACTACCTGAATGTACTGAGTAACCAGGTTATCCCATCAATGATTTTTTTCTTCCCTGACGGCACGGGCATATTCCAGGACGACAATGTCAAGATTCATCAGGCTCAAATTGTAAAAGAGTGGTTCAGGGAGCATGAAGAATCATTTTCACACATGAATTGGCCACCACAGAGTCCTGACCTTTACCCCATTGAAAGTCTTTGGAATGTGCTGGAGAAGACTTTAAGTAGTGGTTCAACTCTCCCTTCATCAATACAAGATCTCGGCCAAAAATTAATGCAACTCTGGACGGAAATAAATATTGTGATGTTGCATAAGGTTGTCAAAACAATGCCACGATGACTGTGCGCCATTATCAAAGTTAAAGGTGGTCCAACGAAATATTAGAGTATGCAATTTTTTTTTTTTTTTGGCCAGGCAGTGTAGTTCCAGAATGTTAGCCGAAGTCACCACTTGCTTTCAATGTACAGTATGAAAAAAAAAAAAAAAACATGCATTGAAAGTGAACAGTGACTGAGGCTAACATTATGGCTAATATCTCCTTTTGTGCTCCAATGGTTTGGGTTTGGAACAGCATGAGGGTGAGTAAATGATGACATAATTTTAATTTTTGGGTGGACTAGCTCTTTAATATCAAGTTAGGGTTTACGGGTATTGCAAGGTGAGCCTTACCTGCACAGAGTGCTGTTTCCATCCACAGGTGAGATTCTTAGGGTCAGTGTGAATGTAGTGCTTAACACGACAGAAACATTCCTCTGCCCATTCTCAACTGTGGCAAGGGGCTGATAAAGACACTGTAGAATAGAGAGATAGTCCTCAGCATTTTTGACAGTTCAGACAGGCACTAAAGTTTGAGCAAGTACATGAAGTTACACACAAAACATGTGACATACATTCACACAAGTTAATCTGCATTTCTGTTTCTCTTTATGGACAGCAGTGCTGCAATGTCACTCATGTCAGTCACTCGCAAGTTAAAAATACAATTTTGCAGTACCTTATAACAGTAATCTGAGGTGTAGTGAACCATAATGCTGTGTGGTAGTTCACTATAGAAGGTTAGCAATGCTTCATCCATTTTCAGCTTGTAAGCTAGAAAAAGAAAACACTTTTTTTGCATTAACTTACACTTCAAGTTCATACACCTATTTATACCCATTTTAAACACCTTGAATAACAGTCTATGACCTACCTTCATCATGTGGTTTCTCACAGAATCCTGCTGAGAGAAGAGTGAAAAAGAAAACATTAAGGAAATTGATTATCTTCATTGTTAATTCAAAATCTGCTGTTCTTCTTCAAGGCTTAAAGAGAGCACAAAGATCACTGTACATGTGATAACAGTGATCTTTGAGATGTGCAGAACAGTTTTATTGTTTCTGAATGAGTTAATTTACCAGAAGACACCACAAGATAATAAATTAATGGATAACAAAGCTAAAACAGATACAGAAGAACACAACTTAAATGGCATACAAATGTGAGGATGATATTTTCAGAATAAGCACAAATCACACTTTTATTTTCTGTGAATGGAAAGACAAAATAGGGGAAATTATTTTTAATCTTATGATAAAATATATATATATATATATATATATATATATATATATATATATATATATATATATATATATATATTTTTTTTTTTTTTTTTTTTTTTTTTCTCAGCAAAGAGGCAAGAGGACAAAATAGCACTTCTCATGCTGGTTCTCTGTCAATAACCCTGACTCTCTTTCATGTTAGTTATTCAGCTATATAGTTGAATTTTGTTTTGTTAAAGAAATTGATCACCAAAAATGAAAATGATCTCATAATTTACTCACCCTCATGCCATTCCAGATGTGTATGACTTTCTTTCTTCTGTAGAACACAAACAAAGATTTTTTTAGAAGAATATCTCAGCTCTGAATGTCCATACAATGCAAGTAAATGGTGACCACAATTCTGAAGCTCCAAAAACCACATAAAGGAAATACATCAGGCTCAAGTGTTTTAATTAATGTCTTCTGAAGTGATCCAGTCAGAAGTGATCCAGTCAGTTTTGGGTGAGAAAGACCAAAATATAACTCCTTTTTCACAATAAATCTTGATATCAGTGGTCTCCTTGAGGATCATGATCTCAAGCTCGATTACACTTCCTATCACCATCTAGCGCCCTGCATGTGTCAAGCACTAGGAAGCGTAATCAAGCTTGAAATCATGATCGTGCCTAGAAACTGTAATGGCAAGCCTACAGTAAAAAATGAGTGACATTTTGGTCTGTTCTCACTCAAAATAATTTGTGTTCTGTAGAAGAAAGAAAGTCATACACATCTGGGATTGCATGCGGGAGAGAAATATATTTTCCTTTTTGGGTGAACTAGGTGGACAAAAGCTTTCAGTTCAGTTCAGTCATTCGATTAATATAAAACGTGCATATGAACATATAAATGCCATGTTTTTTATTATTATTATTATTATTTATTTATTTTTTTCAGATTACATACTGTTGCTGTTAGACATGCCATTCATTTATTTATTTATCCAAATAATTTTCTTAACAGTTAAGAATTCACCGAAGACCATATATATATATATATATATATATATATATATATATATATATATATATATATATATATATATATATAATTTATTTATTTTACGTTTTGAAAAAATTCAAAAGTTTTATTTTATTTTTGGTCTCAATAGATTATCTCATAGCCTGCCGTGCAGCTGCATCATCTAGATCTTTTGATTTACAGCAATAATCCTCGCTACGGAGTAGTTTATCAGGGCTCTGGTTTGTCTAATCGTATTTTTGTTCAGGCTCATGTGAGGGCAGCCGGAAAAGCAACAGGGCTCATAGGCTTAGCTTATGAATAGGAAATAGATTATGCACTCGTTGCTTGGTAACCTTTCAAGAGCGTCCAATCGCGCAACCTAATTAATATTAACGAGATATCCCTTCACCATAGTAAGACTGGTAAAGTCGCGCTCGGGCCACAGACTCCATAGGTTGAAATCCAGCTGCTAGCGCTGGGGTTTGGTGAAGCACGAGACCAGGGGAACGGTGGTCGCACAGCACACGCAACATGGTAAGAATCATACAAATAACGTTTTTTGAATTTTATAGTATGTGGGCAGACACTCACTTTTATAGTCTTTTTGTATAACTCAAGACCAAATAATTGCATTGCATGGACACAAACGAGATGCTTTACGTGTATTGTAATGGGCTGGACAGTTAGTGCTATTATTTTATCTGACGTTTAATTTGCCTACTACACGATTTTCATTTACGTGAACAGGTTATTAAACACCACGAGAAGGGGGTTTGTGCAGATTCCAGGGTTTGCCATAAAACCTTGTTCGTAGATTTTCTCAAAACCACAATTTATAGGATTCATGTCAGCATTTTGTATCTGTTCATGCAGTAGCATTAGATCAGCAGATTAGACTGTTGCTAAGAGACCTGTTGATGTCAGTCAGCTTTTAAGCTTAGACCTTTTTCACGGACTGTGATGACGCGTTTCCGCCTTATTTATCAGCGTAAATCTATTTACTTATTATTTTTTTTATATTATACATTTTTTAAATATTGAGTGTAAATTTAAAACATTATGTTTTGTGTTCAATTCCAGGATAATATGGTTTAAAAACGAATTACCACAGCTGCGAGGGGGTTTCTATTACAGCTGCTGAGAGAGTGACAGTTAATTTGGCATCTTCTCCCATTTTACTGTCTTAATCCACCGCTCTCTATTTTTTAACTCTTCTGGAAGTCATTCAAACGTAATAGTGCATTTTTTCTTTTGTGTAACGTGTAAAAGGTCTATTATGACTGACATCTGTTTATGCAGGCTCTATGAAGTAACACTGTTGGTTCAGTGAGGAACAATAGGATGGATAGTGCAAAGGAAAGTGCTGAGTGCACTCCTGACACAAAATTAATTTCCCATTCACGTGTCAAGTACACTAAATGTGAAAACGCGTCGATAACTTTATTGAAAGCCTACATTTTCATGTCATTGACCTTTTTATGAATCTTTATTTGTATGTCTTTGAATCTGTAACAGATCTGGATTTGAAACTCATGTGATCTGTTCTGAAAGGGGAAACGTGAAGGGTTAAGTTGCTTTGGAATTTCATTGCTTGAGCCACCACAGTAATATGGTGGTAGCTCTTAAAATTGGAAATGCAAGTCATCATTGTTTCCATATGGGGTTCACAGCAGCCAATCAGAGTACTTGTTTCTGAAACATCCCCCTCAAAAGGGTTGCTTAAGAGTGGGTGTTTGCAAAACTGTTCAAATATTATCTGTGCTATTAACAAATAATGATTGTATTTGAGTATGTACTACAATTGCATTTAAATACGGTACTGTTTTTATATAATTTCTGTGTGGACCATCTGAGTTATCTAAAATTGACCATAAATTGTAATATTTTACTCTGTGTTAACATGCATCCACACAAACTCTATACAAAACCACATACTGTACATGGAAAGATGGGCTAATTTCTAATCGAATCAGAATTAAACCATTTTAAATACCCAGGCTGGAAAGATTCAGACTCTTACTATGGAGGAAAGGGAGCACCTTCTGCCCATGTTGAGGAGTGCTCAGTGGGTGGAGGTGGTGGGGAGGGATGCCATTTACAAGGAGTTCCTCTTCAAAGACTTCAACCAGGTAATCACATCTGTAGAGCTGCCAAGAGAGTAAATTAGCTGTAAAACTATTCAAAGTTTACAAATAATTTACCTTTGTGTAATGATAATGATTGATAACTTAAATTCATATACACCCTCCTGCATTCTACTGTTTTCATATTGCAGTTATATATGCACAGTGCTACACAACAAATCTTTCACATCAAGTCATGAAGATAACATTGCTTTCCCTTTAGGCTTTTGGGTTCATGTCCAGAGTAGCACTACACGCTGAGAAAATGGATCATCACCCTGAATGGTTTAATGTGTATAATAAGGTAAATTGGTAATGAGGGTTGTCAGTAGTACACCATCTTTACATTTTTATCTAAAGGGTTTTTGGCTCATGACTGGGAGTGCAGTGGAAGTGTAGAATTTTTTATATTAAAGTCAATATGAAGCTATCTTACCAACCCATTTTACTTATGTAATGTGTTATATTTCAGAGTGAAACAGGATATTCAACATGAAAAAATTTTTGGATGGGACTTGATTTTATAAATCAAGAATTGATTAAATCATGAAAAGTTGATACTTGACAGATGGTTGGAGGGGAGGGATTAAAAATGCCCTTACAAAAATCGCAAGTTCTGGCAAACTTGCTGCAAGCTTGCCACAAATTCGCCACTCATTATTTTCACATGCAAATGAGCTTTGCAAACTCTTCATTGTCACCAAAGGTTTGCTGCAGGTTCACCACTGCTGGTATAGAGCTGCAAACTTCTGGCAAACATTTGCGGCAAATCGCAAGCTCATTTGCATGTGAAAATAATGAGTGGGAAATTGGCAGCAAGTTTGTAAGAAGTCTAGATTTTTTGTAATGGTAAGTTTTGGCTTGGTGACATCAGTCGGAAAAAAAGTAATTTCAGAGATGCAGCAAGTCATTACATTTGATGAAAGACTGTGACAATAATTTTTGAGAATCTTATTAATGGTTCACAATAAAATCAGGTAATGTGAAAATAGTTAAAAAAGTAGTTTAGTAAAGAGTGAGAAAGTAAATAGGATCCAATTTAATTTCATGTTCACTTTAAATGATCCTGTCTGCCTGTTTGCTCTCCTGAAGGTTCAGATCACTCTCAGTACTCATGAGTGTGGAGGACTTTCACAGCGTGACATCACCCTTGCGACCTTCATAGATCAGGCCTCAGTCCTCTGAGAGGACCCTCTCTCATGAGAGCTTGTCAGACGACCTCTTTGCAGCCTGTGAATCTGGACCAATAACACTGACTTCATGCATCACGATTAGCAGTATATCAGTTTTGACTGTATAGTCTCCTTCAAGTCTGCCTGTTTCAATCAACCTTTTCCTGAGAAGTATTAATGGAGTGGTTAAGTTCTTTAAAATCATTCCATATCCACAGTAAACATATTAAAGATCAGACCATTAAATAACACTAAAGAGACCGGGTAAAGCAATATGTAATACTGTGTTCTTTGGCCAATTTTTTTTTTTTTACTAAAATATAAAGTGCCTTTATTTTGTTGTTGATGTGGGGAAAGTCTGAGATCTGTAATCCCTAACAGGATACAGTGATAAAATGGCAGACACTGTGCCTCAACAATGAATCGTATTAAACAGTAAACATTAGCCAGCATTAACTGTGAGATCAATACATCATATGTCAAGTGTCAAATCACCTGCCTTTTGTTTAATCATTACACAAATAAAGTCTATAGCACAGAAACTCTCTTTTATCTTCAATAATCTAGGAACAGTGTAAATAAATCCTATCATACAGAAATAATTAAAGGTGCACTCTGTAATTTTCCCATATTAAAAAGATTTACCCCTAAAGAGATGAATACTTTTAAAAGTATGTTTAAAATCATGTAGACTCACACGATATAATGATTTCTGTCATATCAATATTCTTATTAAATTTGTTTTATATTTTACATAGAATGGGACCAACCAGATAAATCATGGTATAAATTAATGAGGGCTGACTGCGAACAGAGCATTTCTATGGGCATCAGTTACTGACAACTTTTCCATGATGCCATCTACAACTCTAGGTGTCAGCACAACACAAACAAGAAAATGACATCTGAGCATTAGAAAATTAGTATCTGAGAATGTAATTGTCTTCTAACACAGTGTGGTTCTCAACCAGGGGGTCGGGACCCACTAGGGGGCCTCAGCACACTTCCAGTGGGGCCTCAAGGTCTCTTAAAATTATTTAAAATATGATAGATTATTATAATTTTTATATAATTATTATAATTCAACTTACTGAAAATTCAAAAAATGTAATAACTCCCTTCAACAGCTTGCTTTTTATGAAGAATATACAGTTCTAGACATTTCTGCAATCACAAGTTTTAAGGAAATATCTTATAATAGGTATATCTTATAAATATCTAATAGTCTACATGAATATTTCGAATATTTTCTCCGACAATGGGGGCTTTGGAGTCAAAAAGGTTGAGAACTGTTCTAACAGACAACTTAACATAGAATTTTTATTTTTATTCTCGGTAGGACAAAAATACACTGCCTGGTCAAAAAAAAAAAAGTTGCCGTTTGGATTTAAATAAGCAGATACTTGGGGGCTTGGGTAGCTCAGCGAGTATTGATGCCCTACCACCCCTGGAGTGCGAATTCGAATCCAGGGTGTGCTGAGTGACTCCAGCCAGGTCTCCTAAGTAACCAAATTGACCCGGTTGCTAGGGAGTGTAGAGTCACATGGGGTAAACTCCTCATGGTCATGATTAGTGGCTCTCGCTCTCAATGGGGCGTGTGGTAAGTTGTGCGTGGATCGCGGAGAGTAGCATGTGCCTCCACATGCTGGGAGTCTCTACGGTGTCATGCACAGGGAGCCACGTGTTAAGATGTGCAGATTGTGTGTGATGGGTCATTCATGAACGATTTGTTCATTTTGAACGAATCTTTTATGTGACTCAGAAGAACGAGTAGTCTCAGAGAGTGATTCGTTCATTTTGTGTTGGTTGCGCATGCACATTGCGCAACCTCCATTCGTTTGTTACGTGAAAACCACATAGGCGCTGTACAGGAAACAGAAATGATTAGTTCACCTTTCAGATTCCAGAGGTGAACTAATTTCTGTTTCTCATAATTTGTCTGTGGCTGCATTATAATTTTTTCCTTATTGGGACTATAATCAAAGTTTGCGTAAGTAGACGTGTTGGGGGGGATTTGGTTATTGAAAATGTAACATTTTAATTTAATTCTGCTCAAATGAATGAAATGACTTGAATAAAGATTTCATCATTTTGCTGAATGAGACTCAAAGATCCAAGTCAGTAAAATGATCCGATCTTCCTATCACAAGCGGATTGACGGTCTCAGAAGCAGAGGCAACTGAGACTTGTCCTCTGCCACCCGGATTGAGGTAACCGTGTCACCACGAGGACCTACTTATTGGGCATTCCAAATTGGAAGAAAAGGGGATAAAAAATAAATAAAATAAAAATAAGCAGATTCTTAAGAGCCTATGATTGGATCATTATTGCAGTGATAAATATGTTTCAGCTGGCAACAATTCTTTTAACCCTAACTGATGCAGTGTGTAGCTTCTCATTTCTTAAACTACTATGTCAGAAGATGTATCCCGTGGTCGTGGAAAAGATGTCACTGTGTTTCAGAAGGGGCAAATTATTGGCCTGCATCAAGCAAAGAAAACAACTAAGGAGATTGCTGAAATCACTGGAATTGGGTTAAGAACAGTCCAAAGTATTATTAAAACCTGGAAGGACAGTGGTGAACCATCATCTTCGCGGAAGAAATGTCGATCGTAAAAAATCGACAGTAGAACTCACAGCTATGTTTAATAATGAAAGAGCATTTCCACATGCACAATGCAACGAGAATTTACAGGACTGGGACTAAACAGCTGTTGGCCACAAGAAAGCCACTTAGTGAGGCTAATCGTGGAAAAAAAATGACTTCAATTTGCTAGGGAGCATAAAGATTGGACTGTGGAGCAATGGAAAAAGGTCATGTGGTTTGATGGGTCCAGATTTACCCTATTCCAAAGCGATGGGCGCGTCAGGGTAAGAAGGGAAGTGCATGAAGCGATGCACCCGTTACGAATATTGGCCACTGTACAAGCCTCTGGAGGCAGTGTTATGATCTGGGGTTGCTTCAATTGGTCAGGTCTAGGCTCAGCAATGTTATGCGGCAATAAAATGAAGTCAGCTGACTACCTGAATGTACTGAATGACCAGGTTATCCCATCAATCAGTTATTCCTTAATACTTTTTATGCTCATTTCGAGGGAAACAACACAGCCCTTGTGGAGAGAGCTCTCGTGGCCGAAGCTACAGAGGTTAGTTCACTCTCCGTCTCTGTAGCAGACATAACCCGATCCTTCTGACGGGTGAATATCCGTAAAGTCGGACAACATTCCGGGCCGCGTTATAAGAGCATGCGCAAACCAACTGGCTGGTGTTTTTATGGATATTTTCAACCTTTCCCTCTCCCTGTCTGCGGTCCCCACATGCTTTAAAACATCCACCATGGTGCCTGTACCAAAGCAAGCCAAAATCACTTGCTTAAATGACTGGCGTCCTGTTGCTCTGACCCCCATCATCAGCAAATGCTTTGAGAGGCTAATCACAGATTACATCTGCTCTGTGCTGCCTGCCTCACTGGACTCACTGCAGTTTGCTTACCGCAACAATCGCTCCACTGATGATGCCATTGCATCTACACTACACACTGCTCTCTCCCACCTGGAAAACAGGAACACATGTGAGAATGCTGTTTGTAGACTACAACTCAGCATTCAACCCCATAGTGCCCTCCAAGCTTGATGTGAAACTCCGGGCTCTGGGCTTAAACAGCTTGCTGTGCAGCTGGATCCTGGATTTCCTGTCAGGCAGATGCCAGGTGGTTAGAATGGGCAGCTACATCTCCTCATCACTGACCCTCAACACTGGAGCCCTGCAGGGCTGTGTTCTCAGCCCACTCCTGTATTCCCTGTACACACATGACTGTGTAGCAACACACAGCCCCAATGCCGTCATTAAGTTTGCTGATGATACGACGGTGGTAGATCTGATCACTGACAATGATGAAACAGCCTACAGAGAGGAGGTGTGCGCTCTGACACGCTGGTCAGTGTCAGTAAGACCAATGAGCTTATGGTGGACTTCAGAAGAAAAGACAGAGAACACAGCCCCATCACCATCAATGGAGCACCAGTGGAGAGAGTCAGCAGCTTCAAGTTCCTCGGTGTCCACACCACTGAGGAACTCACATGGTCTGTCCACACTGAGGCCGTTGTGAAGGAGGCTCACCAGTGCCTCTTCTTGCTGAGACAACTGAGGAAGTTTGGAATGAACCACCACATCCTCACACGGTCCTACACCAGCACTGTAGAGAGCATCCTGACTGGCTGCATCACTGCCTGGTACGGCAACAGCACCGCCCTGAACCGCAAAGCCCTGCAAAGTGTGGTGCGAACGCCAGACACATCATTGAAGGTGAGCTTCCCTCCCTCCAGGACATCTGCACTAGGCAGTGTGTAAAAAAAGCTCAGAGGATCATTAGAGACTCCAGCCACCTGAGCCATGTGCTGCTCTCACTGCTACCATCAGACAGGTGGTATTACAGAATCAGGACCTGCACCAGCTGACTTCATGACAGCTTTTTCCCCCAAGCAATCAGACTTTTGAACTCTTGATCGCTCACGATACATATATCAGCACTGCACTTTATTAGCCTCAGATTGGACTCACATTTAATACTTCTCTTATTAACACACTGGCAACTAACAGCTGATTGTTGACACAACACTTCATATTTATTTCCACTGATTACATGGGGGGAGGGGGGAACAATGTATTTTTATTGGATACAGTCTTATTATTGTGTATACTCTATATTATTTTTATTATGTACAGTCTTATTATTTTTTTGTATACTGTATATTGTATATTATTAGGTGTATATTTTATATTGTGTTGTGTAACAAGATGTGTAAACTGTGTTTATATGTTTATTGTAACTGTCATACTGCTATGTTGCTTGGAACTGCACCCAAGACTTTCACCCACTGTTGCACTTGTGTATATGGTTGAGTGACAATAAAGGGATTTGATTCATTGGTCAATGGATTTTTTGTTTCCTGACCGCTCAGGCATATTCCAGGGTGACAATGCCAAGATTCATAGTGCTCAAATTGTGAAAGAGTGGTTCAGGGAGCATGAGGAATCATTTCACACATGAATTGGCCACCACAGAGTCCTGACCTTCACCCCACTGAAAGTCTTTGGGATGTGCTGGAGAAGATGTTAAGGAGTGATTCGACTCTCCCGTCATCAATACAAGATCTTGGCCAAAATTTTATGCAACTCTGGATGGAAATAAATGTTGTGACGTTGTATAAGGTTGGCGAAACAATGCCATGATGAATGCGTACCGTAATCAAAGCTAAAGGTGGTCCAACAAATTTTAGAGTATGTAACTTTGTTTTTGGCCAGGCAGTGTACATTGCATGGGTGTTGTGTCGGGAGGTATTAAAGGTGCAATCAGTAAGTTTTTGTTCATGTTGTCTTGGATTTACACTGACACCTAGGGTTTTCAGTTAAAAATACCTATGTAGAAAATCCCTATCCAGTCAGCAATGAGTAATTTAATCCACAAGTGAAAGTGTTTAATAGCAGGGTGGTTACTAGCCAGTAGTATTTGGCAGGTCATGTGATCCTAACATGGAAGCCTCCACGACAGGGACCCTCTTCATGTACAATAAAACAGCTTTTATAAGGTTACTGATATGACTGCATTCTTCTAATTTGAGTCATCATGGTTGTTTCTAAATGGCAATTTCTTTAGAAGTAAAAATTATTTAATAAGGAAAAACATTACTGAGTGCACCTTTAAACTCGAAATATTAACAAGATATGAATGATGCATTATTCTGTCAAGCTGATTTTTAAGTCAACCTTTATTGATTTATATAGGAACAACAAAAACAATACAGGACAAAACTGAAATGGATTGCATGATGTGGTAAAGGCCTAGTCCCTGAGGCTGATGTAGCTACTTTGTTAACCTAATAGCACACACCTTGACCATCTGTGAAAGGCATGTAGGTGAATGCTGTTGATTTTGTGCTTTATACAACCATATCCATACAGGTCGTGCAATGCTTTAAAGTTCAGGAGATCAAGGTGCCTCCATTTCAGGTAGTTACAGTAATAACAGAGGTACTGCATGAAGACATTTATGCTTTCATTTAGCTAGAGGGGCAATTGTTTGACAAATACCCACATCTATGTCTAAGCCTAAAGCATGTTACTGTTGTTGAAACTACACTGTACTACAGTGGTATCATACAAAACTGCCCTGGACATTTTATTGCCCCCACACCACTGAAGCCCTCAAAACTGTTTAAACATAATGGGGAAAAAAAACAAGTTACAAATAAACCAGACTTGAAATATGAGACATTAGTTATATATTAGTGATTTACAATATAAAAACACACACAGTGGTCACAAATATTATGAGTGCTTACATTGAGGGATTACATTGCTGACAAGATCTGGTGTGATGTTTCCATGGTACCATGTCATCACTTTCTCATAACACAGACTCCCACTTCATGCTAAATTAATTTCCCTTCTTGCTGTTCCAGGGCTTAGCTGTCATTCGGACAATTTGAACTGGAAAAAAGATCCCAAACAAATACAACACAACATCATCATATGAGATTCATGAATCAAGGGAGGCAGGGTCTCTGACTCATATTTCTTGAAAACCGTTATCAGTGAGTACCATAACCTAGAGCATGGCATTGACTGATGACCAAACTAAGGAACACATCATCCACTTAAGCGACAATTCTCAAGACCAAAACAAAGGGGAAGCAATCAATAATTAAAAGTACAATTGTTTGAACAAGATCTGAGGTAGATAGGGTGAAAGGAAATTATTTTTTTTTAAAAAACTAATTCATGGGAAATTGTCAAGTGTAGAACCAGGAAATGTGGATGAACTACACAGCCTGAAGCAAACGCTTGACAAATTTGTGAAGTTATGCCCTGATATCATTTGCCACAAGTAATTTAAAATCAGTGAGATACTGTTTCTAAAGTAAGACTGTTTTGAGACTAGGCTATCAAATTGCAGTGAGTCTATGCTTGTTCTTGGGAATTAAAAATAAATACGGTAAATAAACCTAAAACATTAGCAATACTGGTTCCCCTGAGCAGTAGCAGTAATACCATCCTAAAACAGTATGTTATGTTTTTCAAGTCCCTTTTGACAAGGAGATAATGGGAGTATTGGCTTTAGTCCATGTCGATATTATTTTGGATTTTATCCGAATCTGCAATTTTTAATTCCTGGAAACAGTCAATATAGTTTGTGGGGAACAAATTCACCAGATGAAAAATCATTGTGACAATGGTATCCTGAGATTTAAGTGTCAGAAAATACTTCTTCAAACAGCACGATGGGAGTGTGGTCAATTACATATGGCGAAGACCTGTCATTAAAAGGATAAACTGAAGAAATTAAACAATAGTAAAACTGCAGTCAGTGGTTACCAAAATCAAATTAGACTAAGATGTCCTAGAACCTTCACAGACTCACACAGATACTTGTGCAGCTCCCTTTATAGTTTTAAGTACTATAGAGAGGAATAAGGATGGTCCTCTGTCACAAATGCCAAAATATCAGGTGACTATGGCTTATACTTAAACTAGTTAGTTGTAAATAGGTGACTGAATGGACAAAACAAGTAAATGAACGATTAGATGATTGTGGTGAACATCCCTTCAGCCAGCTAAGGGTGGAGACCCTGACAGTCAATCTCAGTGCACTTTGGAGTTGCCATTCATGTGGTTCTTATGATTTTTGTGGGTCTTGCTTTGCATCTTGGGCACCTCAGTGCTATAGAGGCAGTCCAAAAAGCCTTGTGAGACTTCGGTCACCATTGACCGGTCAGGAATAGACTGGGCCATGCCATAGATGGCTCCCTGAAACATAGAAGATGAATACAGAGTTAAAGTTGCTGTAAGCGATTTCAGCCATTCTACTTCGACTAGACTGAGCTGTTGAATTAGCCACACCCCATCTTTCCAAAATACAGCACTCCAAAGATAATAAATTAGCTTTATTGAGGCCGACATCATGCAGACAGGGTTGTTTAAACAACAGCAGCAAAATAGCATCCTCAACAGACAACTGTTATGAACAACTTGACTTAAAAAATGGCAGTAAGCCTCAATAATTCACTGCAACTACAATACTATGAGAACACACAAAATGATTGACAGGTCGAAAGCGTCATTTTCCGCCGACACATTTTTATTTGCTGTTTACAGAGTCTAGAGCTGTCACAAAGGCAACTGAGATATCTTACAGCACTTATTTCATTAAAATCTTTCAGGGAGTAAGACATTTTTTTGCATTCTTTCCATGAACAAAAAAAAAACCTCTTACAGCACCTTTAACAATGGCTATTTTATTATGGTTTATCAGTCGAGACTATACATGCCACAAATAGTCTGAACTGGACTGGTTTGCCAATGTGCATTTAGACAGCAAAAATATATTTACAGTACTGTGCAAAAGTCTTAGGCACATAAGATGTTTCACAAAAACATTTGTCTTAAGATGGTTATTTATATTTGCTACTTAATGTGTCAATAGGAAATATACATTTTATACTCCCAAACATTACTTTTGCAAATAGAATAGAAGAACAGGGAGCCCTGCAACAGATGGCATGGCCCTCACAGAGCCATGAACATCGGGTCAGTCTGGGATTACACGAAGAGACAGAAGTAATTGAGACAGCCTAAATAAATAAAAGAACTGTGGCGAATTCTCCAAGAAGTCTGGAACATCCTGTCTGCCAACAACCAAGAAAAACAAGTGTCCAGTTGTAAGTAGGAGAACCAAATATTGATTTAGCTCTTTTTCTGTTTACTGGACTTTGTATGACATTAACTGATTAATGAAAACTGTTTATGCCATAATTATTTTAAGAAATCCTCACTTCGAATGTTTTTCACAAGTGCCTAAAACTTTTCCACAGTACTCTATATCTAAGGATCTCTTTGCAAAGTAATGTGCAATATGTCATCAAATCAAGACAGCCTGTTTCCATATGAACTTTTGTCTACTAAAATGGAAGCTCACCATTCCAGTCGTTTTCTCATTTGGATTCTTCATGATAATAGCTACTTCTTTCTTCACATCATTGATGAACTGTTCAGCTACACCAGGCTGCGTGTGAAGCATTGTTACACAAATATGTATGCTGAAAGAGGAACAACAAAAGAACAAATGATCCATATAACTTTTCTGAACAGTGCATTTTTTCTCTTAATACTGTAAAATGTTAGAGGTGTAATGTATAATGTTTTTTTTACAGAATTAATGCATTGACAGAACTGTTTTTGATTGAGTTTTTTGTTGATTTGTTTTGCTATTTAAAATAAACTTTCATGCAATTTAAGCGCCGTTATTATGTATAACTTTTGAGTGTTTGAGTGTAACCTTTTACCAATAGAAAGTGGTCGAGATCCAACAAAAAATAGATATTCTCTTTTTTTACCATACCTAGATGGGAACTGCAGAGTGTTGAGATTCCAGCCCTTTGATGTCAGTGCATTGGATAAGCGGAAGATATCAAAGACATTGGAGCCTAGTGCCACCACGGACACCTCTGGATCTCCAAACACAAAAACCCCCTCCACTTTACGGATTCTGTGAGTAGAAAGAGTTTTTTAGAGGTTGTTCTCTTTACAGATTCACTGCACACACTATCCATTCTATAATATTATAATGTCTTGCATATTTAGGCAAATGCTGCCTGAAATATGAACATTTTTAAATGAGTTGATTATACATTCAAACCAACACCTTTTCTGTGTCTCCTATTTACAATCACACATTACATTATTACTGACCCTGTTTTGATTTTGTGGGCCGTCTCAATGATTTTCTTGGTGGCCTCAACGTATCCATTCTCACCCATGTGCATCATAGTGGCCCAACAGGCAGCAATGATGCCCCCAGGGCGAGAGCCAGCCATGGATGGAGATGCATAAATTCCTCCCTGCCAATCAGGTGCAACAAAATACTGATAGTGGCGATATTTCCTGTCACAGTAGAGCACCACTGAGGAGCCTTTTGGGGCATAGCCATACTGTGGGGAAAGAGACATTTTAGAATATAAAAAAACTTTGCACTGACTTGTCTCCATTGCATTGATGTCTGGACATATAACAATACAAATGTCAGTTGTAATTCAGTCAGAGAAATGTCTTTTCAAATTGAACATCTACATAATCTTTAAATGTCAACTTTTATTTTCAATTTCAATTTTCAGTAGATTATGGGCATCATTTTTTTTTCTCATAAAAGTTCAAAATTTATTTATTTATTATTTCTTTCACGGTCATGTTCTCACCTTGTGCGTATCAGCTGAGATACTGGTCACACCTTTAACCCGGAAATCAAAAGGATCGAGTTTGTAACCAGCCTTTTGCATAAAAACTATTAGAAACCCACCCAAACAAGCATCCACATGGAAAGGGATGTTGTATTTTACTGCCAGCTAAAAGAAAAAATATACATAATGAAAGGATATAATACACCTTGGCTTAGTATATAAAACCATGTGTAAGCATTGGATTTCATGTTATCTGAACAAACAAATAAAAAATGGCCTTTACCTTTGCGACTTCTCCTACAGGGTCCATAATTCCATGAGGAAACTGAGGAGCTGAACACACCAGCATTGCTGTGTTCTTAGAGATGGCCCTTCTCATGGCCTATGATCAGAGCAAAAGGTACTCATTAAAACTTAATGAACATTCATAAATGTTGGCAATACTGAAGGAATAAAAATGTGCCGTTTATTTAAGGTGATCAAGACCGCATTACTTTCACATCGACTTTCATGGTCTTCTTGTCCAGAGCTATGTGAATGAGCTTCATCCCAAAATAATGTGCTGCTTTGTCAAACGCTGCATGGACACTCACTGGTGCAATGCTACAGCATAGACAAAACAACAACAATCTCTTTATACAGTGGGTCTGAATGAAATAACTAGCTTTAAAATGTGAAGTGAGTTTAAATACTTTCTCTTATCCTGGTTAAATTTGCAAAGCCAATTCTAAGTGAGCCATTCATAGGTTGATTTCAAAAGGTAAACACTGTGGCCCTGTGGTGAAATCAAAACATTGCTCTGTTTGTTTGAGCATCCCATCCAGCCTAACACAGCAACACTGGCTCAAACAATAGAATGAGTTTGGGTGGCAACCACTGTTGATAACACTAAACAGAAAGAGAGTATTATGACTGAAAGGCTGAATGTTTGGTCTAGACAGAGACAGTACATACATCTCTGGGTGTTTGATCCCACGCTCATGGGCCATGTCTCTGTACGCCTTGCATGCCATCAGGATGCTTTCGGTTCCACCCGAAGTAACCTTTTTATGACAGGAACAAGTGAAACAAATGGTTCTGTTTAAGCGAACATCCCTCTAATGACAAATGGCAACTTCATGTTATAAAATACACTTATTACAGCAGGCAGATGAATAAGCAAACACATTTCAGGAAATTACTTGCAGGAACAGAATATTTCTACAATTTCAGTGGGGGTATTCATAATGGGTTACTTAATGCTTTTTACTAAATTACATGGAAGGACCAAGGGTAAATGCTCAGATAGCAATCGTAGTGGTTTGAGACATGCACAAGACTCGGCCAAGTGTAAATCCATGTAAACTTCACTTCTCCCAAATGGAAATAATACGAGATGCTTTCCACAGCTGGCTATTCACTCAAACGCAAGTCTACTGTATATCATACAAACAACTGTATTTGAAAATAATGTGCAACAGAACCTTTTTAACAAATGGCCTTTGCAAGTGGGTAATGGAAAACTGAGGGTTCAACAAAATGCCGTAAATTGTGGGACTTTGATACGATTTTGATAGGGCTGCACGATTATTACAAAAATCATAACTGTTGATTACTTCTCTTGATATTGTAATTGCAATTACTAATTCAGATTAATACAATTTACAGTAAATACTTAAAAAAAAAAACAGCATGTCATTTTCTTTATGTTTCATGTGTTATGGATGTCTCTGATTTTCCATTGCATTAAATGAATAGTTCACCCAAAAATGAAAATTCTCTCATTATTTATTCACCCTCATGCCATCCCAGATGTGTATGACTTTCTTTCTTCTACAGAACACAGAAAGATTTTTAGAAGAATATTTCAGCTCTGTAGGTCCATACAATGCAAGTGAAAGAGTACCAAAATTGTGAAGGTCCACAAAGCATATAAAGGCAGCATAAAAGTAATCCATAAGACTCCAGTGGTTAAATCCATATCTTCAGAAGCTATATGATAGGTGTGGGTGAGTAACAGATCAATATTTAAGTCCTTTTTTAATATAAATGATCCTTCCTGCCCAGTAGGTGGCGATATGCACGAAGAATGTGAATCACCAAAAACAAAAGAAGAAGAATGTGAAAGTAAAGACTGATAGTAAAAAAGGACATAATATTGATCTGTTTCTCACCCACACTTATCATATAACTTCAGAAAATGTGGATTAAACCACTGAAGTCTTATGGATTACTTTTATGTGGATTTTATGTGCTTCTAAAAATCTTAATTTGTGTTCAGCAGAAGAAAGGAAGTCATACACATTTGGGATGCCATGAGGGTGAGTAAACAATGAGAGAATTTTCATTTTTGGGTGAACTATCCCTTTAATGTACACAAGACATTTATCATTTACAATGCTCAACCACTGCATAAAAAATGTTGTAAATAGCAAATTTATCAAAATGGATGTTGACCTTAATTGACCATTCTGTAATTGACACATTTCATGATTACTTGATTGCAGCAGCTTTAACTGTAATCTCGATTATTTTTACGATTAATTGTGCAGCCCTACTTGGCATATAGAAAGACAGTGAGAAGAACTGACTGTGCCGCAGGAGTTTGGTCCTCCGTTAAAGAGAGCACACGTCATCCGCACCACTTCCGCCTCCATTTTCCTAACCCCAGGGAAAAGGTCTGGATGTAGAGGGTTGGTCCAGGCAAAATCACCATACACCTACAAATAAGAGAGACACAATATGGAATGTTATCGGCCTTCCTTATTCTAAGAAGCTGTGGTTGAAGGTGAGCAATTTTCAATATCCTTTGTTGGATGGTTGCAAAGGGGCATTATACCTTCACTAGGAGATCTGTGAGCTTCTCATCTCCCCAGTAGACTGCACCTGACACCTTGCCTTTAGCCCAGTCTACTTCACCTGGAACCAGAGGTATAAAATATTTAATGAGGATGCTCCCTAAACAGAACAACTGTGGAACTTTAGTGTGGTAAATAAACTTGCTTACGGGCTAATTGTTTCTTAGAGAACATCAGGGTGATACTTTAATTTTGATTAATACGCTCAAACCCTTTGGGATCATCGTCATTACAACAAATAGGAGTCGGGACAAGCTCAAGTGACTCACTCAGTGTCTCATACTCTCTGATCTTGTCAAGGAGCTGTTTGTGATTGAGGCCTTGTGCTGGAAGTTGTTTTGTGTAGCTCATGCCTTCCTTCAGTGTGCAGAGACTCAGTGACATGTCATCCAATGCTTTGTTGAGCTGACTTTGAATCTGAAGAGGGAAAGATGGGGAAAACAAAAGGTGTACATCGTACAAAAATTTTCCCCCAAAAAATTACATTAATTAGTTGACAGCGTAGAGGAATTAAATGGAAAATAAATAATTAATTAATTATTGTTTTTGTTGACATGATGTGACTTTCTCAACCAATGGCTTGTTCAAATGGACCTAGGGTGTTTAGGACAAATGTAATTTGCAATGTTCAAAAGTTAGTTCACCCAATATTGAAAATTCGGTGGTCATTTTCTCACTCCAAGCCTGTATTTACTTTCTTCCTTGGAACAAAAGAGGAGAAATGCTGATTCTCCTCTTTTTCTTTTTCTTTTTGTCCACACAATGAAACTGAATTGTGATTGAGGCTGGAACAACATGAGGATGAGACATAATTTTCATTTTTGCTAGTTAAAATCTAAAAGGACAAAAGGTTAAAATCAACCTGCAAACAGTTCTGGCTGGAATCAGACATGCTATGTTACATTCAGGAACATGACTCGAGATAAACCCTGACATTATCACAGGCCAGGTTCTTCATATGTAAAAGTGTGTCAAAGGTTTCATTTCCCCTTCAGCATGATGCTAGTGATGTAATAACCCATCAGTAAGTCAGAATGACAAGTCTGGATAATTTCAGGGAGAAAGGGAACTAGAAAACCGCAATATGCTTACTGTTGCTCCGACAAATGGGATTTTTCTGATGAGTTTGAAGAATTGCTTCTTTACTCTTGATGTCAGACCTAGAAAACACCAAAAAAAATGAAGAAATTGTGGTCACGACGAGACATGAAATAATATAAAGAATATTTTTCTTTTTTTCTAAATTTGAGTTGCTTTGACAAATTCCAGCCCATTAACTGCTTGAGATTGTTCAATCCCTTATTTTCAATTGAGAATAAACAGAAATGTGAGAAATAACACTATACTTTTAATATAAAACACTATATTGAATTTTTAAATGTACAATAAAACTACTAAATGAGCCCTTAAAATTAAATGCTTGCTTTTTCCCCACAGTTCATGTAAATTCTTTGCTTTTAAATGAAGAATCAACCATAACATGGAACAATGCATCAAAATACACAAAAATACAAAGAAATGGGTATCTCAGTCAACAGCAGTTTATGAAGTGCCACAGATTTTGTTATTGTTAAAGTGGCCTTGACATTTTGTGTCTTTGTCTAAAGACTTCCAGGCTAAAGAATACCAAACAATGACAATGTCACAGGCTTTGCTACACTTGTTACAATTAGCTAACGCTACATAATTTTGTTTCTTAAATTGCTGTTTTAATTCAAAGTATCCAAAACACAGTAGCTTATGAATGTGAAAATGTATGGAGAAAAAAAAAAAAAGAAGATAAAACTTCTTTTCATTGTATTTCAAGGTTGGCTAATAGAAAAACACTTCTTAGTAACCTGATAAAAGTACCTCAGTATGTACCTGACAACATATTCTGTAATATGTCTAATGCAATTCTAAAGCACCCTTTAGGCCTCTTATCAGATGTTCAATTAATTCTTGATTTTTTTTAAACTAGCACTTGACTTACTCTGCTGTTGGAAAAGGAAGCCTTTTAGCCACACTGCACCGAGGGTGGACAGCAAAGTGGTCCCAATGATCTGCCATGGCTCCAGACCAGCACACTGAGAGTTCACATAGCGGCGCGCCTCCTCTGTGTAGAGCATTAAAAACTCCTTATACACCTCCAAGGCACTCTGCATGGGGAAAAGTAATACTGCAGTTACAATCAGTGCATATAGACTGAAATACTGATGGAAGTCTTCTTCTGAGCAATCAACTGAAAAATGTTTTAGCAGATATAAAATAAGAACATGCATACAGAGAGCAAGTACTGACACCTTGCCTGCAGTTACTATCAACAAGCAGCAGATACAGTACAAATAATCAATGACCAATGAACATTGACAGAAGATTAAAAATAAAACTTTGTTGGTACATTCTTCAGGTTTAGGCACTGATTAAAGTGTTACTACTACAAACATTTTGACATTCTATTACCAGAGTAGTATAAGCCTGTATCAAATTAAAAAACCAATAAAATCATTCCAAATGACAATACAATACTCACTATAGCGGACTGAGCCATGCTTAATCTTCTCAAGAGCTTGAACTCACTAATAAATGATACATAAATTAAACTGTGGAAAGAGTGACTATGACAAACTTCACCCACAAGAATCCAGGATGGCTTAGCAGACAACTGCTTTCACCCTATGAAATATTGTTCCCTCTGGCCACGCCTTTTTCATTATGAGAGAAACTCTGGTTATACAAAACCAAAGGCAACCATCATAGACCCAAAATGAGCTACAAAAGATATTGGTGCAAAAATCTATGCCCTATGCGCTAAATAATTGCTACCAGCCCATTATACAGAAAAGAATATTTATAAACCGTTAGTTTATGTCGCTTTTACAGGCAGTAAAACGAAGCATATCTGTTTGCTGGTGGACAGATTTCACAATCACTCATTTTTACAGCACAATATGGTCATGCTTGATAACAGTGCAGATTGTGTCCTTATAGCATTGCCATAACAGCACACAGGAAAGCTAAAGGTCCCCCGAAGAATGTCTTAGCTAAAAATATTCATATGAGCATGTCATCTCATACTAATTTTAACAATGCAACAAGTAGGCTACAACAAGGCTTTTGCATAACTCTTGCAATCACACATACAATATCCCTTCATTTAAAAAAGGCTGGCTAAAAGCTTTAATTTACATTTTGTTTACTTCTAGCATGTAGAGCACAGTGGATTTTTACACTTGCAACCTTATCTTATCTTTAATGTAGAACAATGACTGACTTGTATTTAGGCTAGACAATTAAAAGGACTTTAAAGGGTATACATTTTTAATCGTTTTGTCAAGAAGATAACGAATGACTCCAGCAGTGTGCACCGTCATCAAATATATAATGAAGGAATCTGGCATTCTGTGCATTGTCATCACAGAGCTGAACACCACCCCCTGAATGCAGTTTTGAGTCCACAATGAGCTTTCCGACAGGTTTGGCAGGGTTTGTAAAGTAAAGCGGATTCAGAGGAGCAGGTAAACAGGTCGTGCGAGCGAGCAACTTAAACTTTGACCGGGACTGATGCACATCATACATTCCGGAAGACCCAAATAAAACAAAAGTGTGAAATGTGGAAACTCATTTGCAGTGATCCCATATATTTAAAGATAGCATCCCTTTCAGTTTTACATAAGACCTATAGGTGGCCTGTCAGTATTCAATGCACAATCGCACAAGTGAGATTATATTATGTTATCTTCGGGCAAAAGGCAGAGAGTGCTGAGACACATTGCAAAATAGATGAATGGTTTTGCACGTATGCTTAGTTATACAACATATGTTCTGTAACATGAAAGATAACACGACTGAGGTAAAATACCATACGTGAAACATAAAGCACTTGCACGAGTATACTTTGAACAACAAACAAAGGTTATTGGAACATAAGAGAAAAGCCAGTGCGAAAGGAGCTGTGGCCCCTAAGCACTTGTTTGAAGCCCCCTTGTGTAACTGCAGAGAATCACACCCTCCCTAGCCAGGCGTTGATTTTTTTTGTCCTTTGTTCAGTGTAAAAGAGCTCATGTTTCTAACGGAAATATTCAGCTTCATAAAAGAAACAGAAAGAGTGCTATCGTGTTAAACAGCTCAGTTCACCTTAACTATAAAACCATCATCTCCAGTAATGCGTCCTGTGAAAATGTCTGTGATAAAGTGTTTTAGTAAAGAAACAATTAAGCCTACTAAATGAGAAAAGAAATTTAGTTCTGTCTTACCAATGTAACCAATTATACATAAATAGATAAATGTGGGGTTTTTTTCCCCCTTTATACATTAATAGAACCTGATGCCCATTATCACACATTAAATCACATATTGCATCATGTGAGCATCAGACTAAAAAACAACAACAACAACAACAAAAAAGCCTCAGCAGATGCTGTTGGGCAGCAGTCAAAACAGATCTGCCCCTATTGTACACTGCCCTGTTAAGAATAGCACTTCCTCTGTGTTTGAGTCCGTCACAGGAAGTCTTCTGATCAACAAGCACACAATGAAATGTCCCAACATAAAAAAATGTCCATCTCTGCACCTGGTTGCAATCTAATTTAACATCAATCATGCAAAGTAACAGAAATAGCCAACAAAGGACAGCATTATAAACAGCTAAGGTTTATTTCCCTGTAGCCAAAATATTAACTCTTTAATATTTATAATAATTAAAGTCTTTTGATTTCAAACACTTCAAATGGACGTTTAATATCATATAATGTTATGAAATATGATATAATAATATGACATTCATGATAAGATCCACTGACAGGTTTCAACTGAACCTCAAACTATGTTCCACCAGCACAAAGTAGTATCAAATCTAGTTCAGTTACACTGTAACTCTATTACAGATCTACATGTAAATGAAGTCGCCTACCGAAACAAAGTAACAAAATACAATGGACCACACATGACGCCCACATTCTAAATTCTATAAGCTTTACACCAGCTATAAAACGCAGTTCACGTGCAGCTTGTGTCATTGTAGTCTACTCATGTGTTTAGATATCTGGAACAGATTCAAAGAAGAGATGCTTTTTGTAATTGGCATCATGCCCACTCACCATGTAGTCCATTTTGTTTGCTAAGGTTATTCCCTGTCTAAAAATGTCGATTCTTCAACTTCTTCAGGAGAAATAGGGAAGAAAGCTGGAAAAACCTTTATTATGCTTGTTTTGAAAGCGAATGCCCCGTTGCATGACACAATCAGAGGCGGAACGGAACACGGAAGTGCCGTGTGAGAGAAAAGGGAACGCGATTTGCTTTCAGGCAGGTCCTCGCTTTCGCAGATCTTTACATCTCGAAAACGTCCTTCATCGAAGGGAATGGTTTAGCGCAGATGAGATCAGAAGCTGTGAAAGTCCAACGTCCTAACGTTTCGCAGTCTACAGATTCGTCACGCTTTACTTTTTTTATTTTATTATTATTATTTTTTATTTACTCCAAACCCACAATTACAGGCATTATACAACCTGATTATGACATTAAACATGAGTCCCAAAAAACAGAGCACACATAAAACAAAACAAAAAATAAAATAAAACAATAGGCTAATAATAATAAATATTATATGTAGCCTATTGTATCTAAAATTATACGTAATAACAATTATATATACATTCACTGAGACCTTTATTAGGAACACCTGTACACCTATTATTAATGTGATTATCTAATCAGCCAATCGTGTGGCAGCAGTGCAATGCATAAAATCATGCAGATATGGGTCAGGCGCTTCAGTTAATGTTCACATCCATGTTCACGGGGGGGGGGGGATCTCAGTGATTTCGACTGTGGCATGATTGTTGGTGCCAGACGGGCTGGTTTGAGTATTTCTGTAACTGCTGATCGCCTGGGATTTTCATGCACAACAGTCTCTAGAGTTTACACATAACAGTGCCAAAAACAAAAAAACATCAAGTGAGCGGCAATTCTGCGGATGGAAACGCTTTGTTGATGAGAGAGGTCAACGGAGAATGGCCAGACTGGTTCGAGCTGACAGAAAGGCTACGGTAACTCAGATGACCGCTCTGTACAATTGTAGTGAGCAGAATAGCATCTCAGAATGCACAATATATCCTTGAGGCGGATGGGCTACAACAGTAGAAGACCATGTCAGGCACTTTATTAGGATCATAGTGTTCCTAATATAGTGCTCAGTGAGTGTGTATAAGTCCGATGTTTCTGCATCCTCTAACACTTTTTTCTTTTAACATAAGGATTTACAATTACTCTAGAATTTTTTTCAAAATACAGATAATAATGGTTTTGTTTTAAGGCACTTACATTTGTGGATTATAACATATCCCTAAAATAAAATCATCATCCTTTTTTCAGGGAGGATACATATAGCATAGACCTTCTTGGTAATCATTTAATTAATTTTTTATTGAATTCCTTTAAATTAAATATTTACTTTTTTTAAATACTATATCAACTATTATTATTATTGCATCTTTAATTTATTATTAATTGTGATTGAAATTTTTAATCATTTGAAAAATCACATTTAAGACTAAAAACTATGTCTGATCTTTAAATCTATAAATTCAGATAACTTTTTTATCTGGTTAAGCAGAGACAACACAGAAAAATGAGTCATATTCAATGCATAAAATACGTTATTTACAATACATGATTTTCTACTGAGTTGGGTTGGTTCTAGTTGCATTGGTGTTCGCTCTTGGATAACTTTTACAGTATGTTTTGGTACTGTTCATCATGAGCTTTTAACCAAATGACCATTAGGTGGCGCTAATGATGCTCTTCAAAATAAAACAATCAACCGGTTATTTTGCTGCTCTGTTTTAACCCTTCATTTTAACACATTTATAATTAAATAACGATGTTCTCTTAAACGGCGAGACCATTTATGTTTGAGAAAAAAATGGGTTCTGGTGGGAGAGAGTGGCACGAGGCCTCTTTGTCAAAACCACAGACAAACACAACGTTTTGTTGGCATTAAATTAATTGTTTGTTTGTTTGTTTGATTGATTGATTCTTTACCTATTTTTAAGGCAATTATGTTTTCAATGTTTTTTCAATGTTCAGTGTGTTCAATCCAAATCATAATTTGGTTTTACAACAATAAAGTATCAGGATAATAATTAGGCTACTTTTATAGTCTTGGTTCAGACTGACCAAGACTCAAAGTTTTCTTTTCTTTTCCCTTTTTCCAGATTCAAAGAGTATACATTTAATTTCAAGCAACTTGGCTAAGAGAGAATGTATGTAAATGTCATTATAGGCCTTTTTGAATATTTTTGCTGATATGTGAAATGAAAAGAATAACCCTGCGAAATGTACCTTAAAGTGAATATAGGCCACGGTGTGTGTGGGTCAAGGTGGTATGTGTCTTAAAAAAAAAAAAAAAAAAAAAAAAAAAGAAAGGAAAGCTACCATGTTTATTACCATACCCAACAAAAAATAATCGGTCTAACAATAATAATGCAACTAACCTGTAACACCTGCAAACTGTTGAACAGTTGCCTAAAGATTATGACAAATTTATAGTTTACCAAAGTGACTTTACTCTTACTATTTTCTCCCCATTTTTTCTAATTCCCATTGAAAAAATAATACAAATTCATCTTTTTTTTCTTTCTTTTTTTTAATAATGGCAAGTTACACCAATGTGAGATAAATTCGATTCAAGCCACTGAATATGGCACTATGTGGAGAAAGGCTGACGTGAACCGACGCATTCACTGCACCAAAGCTTAATTATTGAGTGTGACCCCCGATTGCTCAAACCAAATAGAGTTTTAGCAAAAAGCTCTTGGCTATTCAATTATAATTGGTGTATTCGGTCATAACAAGCATATGCGTTTTAGCACAATGGGTGGACTCTAAAAGGAGCCTCAACAGCACATTAAAACTGCATTACTTCTTCTAAGAAGTGTACTCAAGATCTTTCTGGTCTCGATGCGCACACCGTTCCAAAAGCGCACACGTCTCCAAAGGTGCACGTTTTACCACACAAAAGAGTTTACATTGTTTGAGCTTTAACAAGAGGTGTACATATGGCATCCGGGTTCTAATTAAATGTTTTTAAGTTGTTGTTTTTTTCTTCACGGTGAAGTTTCCTTTTCTCCTTTACGTGCAGCCTTTTCCGTGTCTGAACAAGAGAGAAGAATTAAATAGCTTTTCTGCCAGTTTGGGACAAATGGATGGCAAAAATCTGGTCTGCGAGTTTTAATCCTTGATTGCCTTCTTCAGATGCCCTTCAAACAAAGGCTGGGGATGAAAATAAAGCCCCACCTGGTACTTCTGTTTGCTAAAATAATAAGAAATAGATTTTGTCTGATAAATAATTACAACAGATTGTAAAGTGCAGCAGTTGAAGAAGTATCAATCAAGGGCAGGTATCACCTGCTCTTCATTTATTGTTAAATATTGTTAAATCGTGTTCTTAGCGATATCTAGGATGTCCACAGCAGCAGGTCGCCTGTGTTTGCCCATACTTTGCATAACAAGCAAGATATTACTCGACACTGATAAAAATCGGGGGACAAATCTGACAGTCCCAAACCCACACCTGTCCCTCGATATCCCAATATGGATTTGGCATCAAAAGTTATTTGTAAAGCGGTAATATGTGGTTTACTTTGGATAATTTCATGGCCTTTACAACAGCACCTATCTCCTTGGCTTATTTGTCCACTTTATTGAAGCATATGGTTATCAGATACCCTACAAAATACATATTTAGTTAGACTGCCGATGGGTGCCTTTGTGGACACTTAGGGACCATGGTAAACATTTTTCGCCCATAGCAGTGCTCTTAGTCTCTCCAATAAATGAAGATTTATCAAGACTTGGGGCCAAGTGTAAACTCGTGCTACCCGACCACGTTGAAAGTTCTTTAGTTCGAAACTGTGATCATACATTTGATGCGCACTTGATCTTCTTAATAACTGACTCCATTTGGAGACTCCATTGCGCACGCATTTTATTTTCTATGCATAATTTTCAATACACAATATTCTGTGTTTTTATTGCGTTAGGGACAGTGACATGAACTGGCACTGCCCATATACACAAGTTCTTACACATTTTTCTTTAATGAAAAAAATAATAATTTTCAGCCTTTGTGCCAACACACATTTTACGCACAGAAATATCCTAAAGGTATACACCGGCAATGACAATGAAAAGGAATAAAGTCTATTTTTCAGCTTTGAGAAAATATAATTTATTGTAAAGGAATATACAGATGCTACTAAAAATCCTGAAAACCTTTGTAAACAAGTTATGTGAATAATACATACATGGCCAGTATGTTAAACATTGAGAACACTGAGTCATCCGTTGCGCTCCATAATTAAGAATATGCATGTTCACGTTCAATTACTTTTTACTACTCGTAGCGCCTGATGCTTGAAGAAAAAATATGCATTTTTCATTAATAAATCATGATGAATATGGAAAAAAATATCCTCTTAATTAACCATTTTCGTGTTGAAATTAACCTATATTAATTGTACTTTGCTGGCGACAAAAAAACTACAGCCTATAGAAATGTGAACTGACATTGTTTCCTCCTGGCTGGTAATTGAATCGTTGAAACCTGAAAGTAAATTTTAGAAAGTGTTCTCTCAGTTCTGATTGGACACTTGACCAAATTTGTTTGTCCTAGAGCGCAGATAGGATAAAGGGACATAAATGACGAAGGGGCGCATCACCCTCTATTGTCTCTTTGATTTATATATTGAGGGAATGAACACGGTGCTGTAGACCAGCACTCTCAAGGAACCTCGGTTTCACTGAGCCAGGCTGCAGAAGGTAAGCAATAGAAATATTATAGGCTATGTTTCTCATAGTTTCGATTTTACGCGTGACACTGGGTTCATCCTCTTGCATTTTTATGCAGGCCTACAGAATGACCCCCAAATCCACGTGCGCTTCAGTAGGAAGAAATGGGACCTTTAAATCTAACTGGAGTTCAACGTTAGATCTCACACCAGGATCCCTAAACATCACCACAGACCAACAAGTCAACCTCAGAGAATTTGAGCCTGGTAACTTAGACTCGTCGACTGAAGAATGCTCTTCTACGTTTAGTGATGACAACACAAGTAAGAAAAGCCCGAAGAAAATGATGCCAGGTAAATCACCAAGCAAACAACGTGGCAATCGCAGAGTGAAGGCAAACGACAGAGAAAGGCATCGCATGCATAAGCTGAACTCCGCGCTGGATACACTGAGAAGCGTGCTTCCAACTTTTCCTGATGACGCGAAACTGACCAAAATCGAGACTTTGAGATTCGCTCACAATTACATTTGGGCATTGGCAGAAACACTGAGAATTGTAGACCACGTTCGACACATTTCAAATCATGTTAGAGATCAGGAGAACCTCACGGTGTCAGGTGTGTGCTTGGATATGCGTTACAGCGCGTCGGGTGCTTGCATGTCCAATTGGCCCTCCGCAAACTCATCAACAAACTGGCAAGAAACACAATACCACTGTACTGATTTGTTTCTGGAAAAATTTAACTGCAATTTTCAGGAAAATTTGACATTTCGTCTGGCTGGGGAAAGCGTTATCTGCGAGTAACAAACTGATTTTTCTCGCAAAGCAGAATTGGCGAATTTCGGACAGAGACAGAGGTCTTAAATAGACAAATGTTAGCTTATTGTCTGTGCCTATAAGTAAACACAGCATTTGGATTTAATCATTTTAATATCCCAAATGTATTTAATATTATAATATTATATAGTATTTAATATTAGTTGATTTTCCAACTTTTTAAATCTTGTTGACAATGATTGACAATAATGTTTTTTATTTTATTTTATTTTTTGCATAGGTAGCCTTTTCATGTAAGTTTTTGAGGCATGTTTGTCATATTCACGTTCAGCAGTGGTGCTGAAATTGGACGCATATTCTAGATTTCTGATGTAAAATATCCTCAAATAGGCCATACTGTTCCGATAAAGGGCTGTGGAGAGGATATCACCCGAAACACAGATCATGCAGTGTCCAGAGTCCTGCATTTAAGCTTTTTGAGTCAGGTCAGGCATTCCGCAAAAACAATTCATTTGGATGTTTAGCAATTTTCATAAAATACCCACCTCTTCTGACACTACTACATTATACTAATAAGTTCCCTTAATTGTATTGTATTAATCTGCCAATATTTATTTATTTATTTATTTTTGCCGAAACTACTGCCTTGGTCATTTTTGTAACTGATAGCTATGGGAACTGATTATAAAAACACGTTGATGAAAATGGGGAATAGTCACGCCCATTGACGGCTCTCTGCTCACATAGAATTTTGTTTATTCTCTTATGTATGCTATTTATTTGTATAGACTTATTTTTACCCCCTGGCTGTTAGTGTTTGTACTGTTGATTTTTGTTCCCTCTATTTTATAAATATATTTTATTCAATGTAATAAAAAAATAAAAAAAACCCGCCCTTTTTTAACTGAACGTGCTTTCCACAGAAAACACAGAAAAAAAATGCTCAAAATACGTGCAGTTGTACAGAACCCGAGACTACTAAAATGCAAGGAATTGCAAAAATAGTAGCCATTTTTTGCATTGTAATTCATCACATCTACACAATTTGACCTATTGAGGTTAGTGCATTAACATTCAGTTTCTGTGCGTATATGTTGCATTACTTATAAACATTGTTTAATTAATATATTATTTTCATAATTAAGCTTTTAGGGCTATGTTAAACTTTTAAAACACATTTTTTTTTCTTTTCAGACATATTAAATTATGGCAATATATAGCAATTTATATCGAATTAGTAAATGCAGTTGGTATATAAAAACATTTATTTATCCAGAGATAGTTATAACAAATTTAAAGAAAGGCTTTTAGCAGAGTGACACTGACAATTATTAAGCCCAAAGATTAAAAATAAAAGACTGTTAAAACCAAATATTTAAGGAAATGGACCATAAGACATTTTAACAGATATGCAACATTTTATTTCTCTAACAAGGGAGTTATTTTCATATAAAAATATGGGGGGTGGGCACATACATACTTGGAATAGACTTTACATACAGATGTGCATGAGAAATATGACCTTAAGTACTTATGCATACATTCAGTGGTTAATTATTGAAAACTTATAACTAGTGCAGTATTTGGTACTAGCATATAAGATACCCTAGCACCAATAACGAGAGCCGTTTATACTATGATATATGTATGCAATGACAAAGACAATGAAATGTATGATAACAAATAGCACTTCACCTGGACAGACTCCATATTCACATAATATGTGCTGATTACTCTCGCCCATGCCCATTGAAATCCATGCACTAATAACTGTGCATGTAAGAGTTGTTATACACATGAATTTACCATCAAAGCAGCATCAGTAGAAGACTATCCACATAAAGTGTTACAGATTTCCTATGGAATTCCCTACATGAGGGAATGTGCAGTTTAAAGCAGCATTGGAGGAACATTCTACTTTGGAAAGACAGTGATGACATCATAACCCTCAGGAGGAGTGACACGTTCACGTGCATGCTTCTCGCAGTAAATCTTGTCCTCGACAAAAAAGTGTCCTTTCTGCTTAAGGTTGATCCCGCAGTCTGTGCAGACATAGCACTCTGGGTGGCGAAACTTAGCTCGAACTTTGACCATCATTCCTCTTTACAGACAAATAAAGAATACAATTAAGAGTTAGTCAAAATACAGCAAAACACCATTGGAAATCTCTCTACCAAAATATAATATAGTTTTGGATTTTAGACTATGTCTAAAGCTGTGAAGAGTTCCAAAATGATCCATTAGATGGCAACATCTGTATAATGCCACAATTGCACATGTTATGATGGAATACACGCAAATATGTGTGACCTATGATGTTTCTGACAAAAATTAGCAAAAGATGGGAAACTTACACAATCCCTGAACCACATTTGTCACAAACTGAGAGCTTTTCGGCATTCCCTAATGAGGCTCCAATTTTCGTGGTGGGGGCCTTTACACTCCTGAAGCCAGAGGGTTTATCTGAGTCATCTGATGCAGAAAAAGAGAGATCCTTTTTTTACAAGCCTTTTTTACAGGCACAACCATCTGATGCAGTTTAAAAAACAGGTTTCACAGCAGTGGCCAAAGACATAGAGTTAGAAACTGATCATTACTAATAACAAAACCCC
This sequence comes from Myxocyprinus asiaticus, assembly GCF_019703515.2. Classification (NCBI taxonomy): domain Eukaryota; kingdom Metazoa; phylum Chordata; class Actinopteri; order Cypriniformes; family Catostomidae; genus Myxocyprinus; species Myxocyprinus asiaticus. Next base: position 22,938,256 of record NC_059364.1, on the reverse strand, counting down.
CAGACACTCATTTTGGGAAGAGAAGCAAATGCCTGATGACCTTCATATAATTCACACAGAATGTAGCATTGTGTGCAAGGTGTGTATGATATTATACCAGTTTCCAGGATCTCTTGCAGAACTTTAAAAGAAGCAGACTGGCGAGGAGGCTCATTATATTCTTGATTGTCCTGCAGCATTTTGTACACCTCAGAGTCAGCAGGTAATGCAGGCTTTGGCTGGCCTGGTCTTGAGGCATCTGAGCTATAAAATAGGAAAAAGGTTAGACGTATGACAGCCAAAAGACAAACAATGTTATCTCAGAGGTGTTATAGTATTCAACCCAGTCCCAAATGGCAAGTTTCAGACAGCACCTAAGACAACCATAAATTCAAATAACAATACTAAAACAACACAGAACTGGAATTCAGGAATGAGTGCAGCACATAAATATCAGAGTTCTCAGAGCAGTGAAGAATATGAATGATGCCTTATATTAGGCAACAGATCTCACAGTCCACAAGAATAACAGTGATTGTGTACAGCAAGCTTACTTCCTACTGCATTCATTCGGCACAGCAGATGTCTTGACATCACCCACTGTACTGTTTAAACTCTTTATGTTTTCGGAGGAGTACAGGCCAGCAGGATTATTGTACTGGTTGGTGACCACCCTTGGACTGCCAGAATTGAATGGCATAGCACTCCTATTATGAGCAGAGCCTATATGTTTAATCTCCTACAGAAAAAAAGGCCAGTTACTCTTGAGACTTGGTATCTGAGGAGCAAATAAGGCAGGTGTTGCTTGCCTACATGAAAAGCATGTCAAACAGAGGCTTGCAGAAAATCACAGCTTTAAAACACAACAATAGAAACAAAGGCAAAGACATTACATCATTATATAAGACATGCACAGTGGACTATATAACATATCTATTCAGACAAGAAAATATATGAGAATCAATCATTATTTTGTTTATAACTGTGAATATTTTAACAAGGCTAATGTGAACAAAGACCATAAAACAACAGCAAAACAGACACGAAAAAGTGTTGCCACATAATGACATTGTGAAATTTTCCTCTGATAACTCATTTAGCAACTGTTCCTTATGTTTAAACACACACTATGTTCTATAACACTCCTCTGTATGAGTCAGGAAACATTGTTAACACCACAACTATATAGTCAAACTCAAAACATCCAAATTTGACCCTAAATTTCCAACTTAGCATTCAGGATGTGGGTCTTGCATCATGGTTTTGGCTGATAAACTCTGTTTTCCATGGAAAAGGCTTGTTAGGGCATAAACAATGATTTCATTTTGGCAGCCTGCAATGCCGAGCCTTTATTTGTTAAGCAGCTATGTAAAAGTCCTGTTACAGTATGTACAATAGTCTCATGTGCTATGCAGGGCTATAAAGCTCATTTGAAAATTACAGAACCTAGACTAAGGTTCATTTAAAAATCCCTAAGCTCACATCAGAGTAAAGCTGAAACACACCTGTGTGTCTGTATTTGCCAGATTCATCTTGTATGGATTGGTCTTTCCTTCCTCTGTGGCCAGTGGGGACCACATTTTTGATTCAGATCTACAAAGAGAAAAACATGAAAGGCTTTCAGACAGTCAATCACTAAATTGTTACAGTGAAAATATAAAATGCTTTCAACATGCTACTGCAGCAGCATGGCCAACGCCCAACCCATCACATATTCATTTCCCAGCTAGCTAGGATTTACTACACAGCTTTTTTTTTTTTTCCTTTATTAAATGGGAATCTACAAAACACTACAAGATGGCCTTGAATACAGGGGCATATTTTAATGAGGAGGCACCCGGTTCCCTAGGCAAGAGATGGAAAACAACACTTTCAAACAACTTAGTGGCTCTTTATAATATAAAATGTGTTAGTGTATTGGTATAGATTTCATTTAGCATGCAAAGGGACCCAGGTTTGAATCCACACCTAATATATATATTTAAAATAAAACAAGTATAATTGCGACTAAATTTGACAGCCAGTGATCACCATGCATTTTCTTTTGTATGTGTATGGAAACAAATATATTTATTTTTTTAAATCCTTTAGTGTTTCTCAGGGATAGAGACATCACATACGACACATAAGCATTGGTAGATGACAGAATGTTCAGTTTTAAATACAAAATTATCTGCAAAAGGTGTGACTCTAGTGGACTGACTAAACTGACAATGGGTTACAAGTTTTCTGCCAATGTTTTTGACAAACACAAACCTACAATAATCACATACAAATATTTATTAAGTTGCATTAAAAATGTACTCGGCTCAAAAATCTGAGGGGGGCATGTGCAAACAAAGATTTTCAGATTCTCTATAGGTCCATACAATGCAAGTGAATGGTGACCAAAACTTTGAAGCTGTGACCAGAACTCCAAAAGCTCTAAAAAGGAAATAAAGTCAGCATAAAAGTAATCCATAAGACTCCAGTGGTTTAATCCATGTTTTCTGAAGCGATCCAGTTGGTTTTGGGTGAGAAATAGACCAAAAGATAACTCCTTTTTCACTTATATCTTGACAGCAGTCTCCTTTGCGATCATTATTTCAAGCTCGATTACAATTCCTAGTGCTTAACACATGGGCAGAGCGCTAGATGGTGCTATAGGAAGTGTAATCGTGTGTGAAATCATGATCGTGCCAAGAAACTGCAATGACAAGATGTAATGTGAAAAAAAAAAAAAGAGTTACATTTTGGTCTGTTCTCAACCAAAACCAACTTGATCGCTTCAGAATAATTGATTTATTTATTGATTAAACCACTGGAGTCGTTTGGATTACTTTTATGCTGACTTTATCTCCTTTTTGTAGCTTTTGGAGTTTTGGTCACCATTCACTTGCATTGTATGGACCTACAGAGCTGAGATATTCTTCTAAAAATCTTAGTTTGTGTTCAGAAGAAGAAATAAAGTCAAACTCATACACATCTGGGATGGCATGATGGTGAGTACATTTTGCCTTTTTGGGTAAACTATCCCTTTAAGGATGTTAATCCTAGAATGTCTTGTAAAATTTATTTAAAGGCAACTGGAATTTACTTTCCATTTTTGAAGAACACCTCATGCTTTCTGCATACTCATAGCTAACTATACCTCTTTGACAATTCATATGATGATACACCTCCACATGTCCCCTTTTACAGAGTAACCACCAACCTGTCAATTGAAAGCACCATTTCCTCCATGCAGCCTTTGATTTTATTCTGTGCTTCCAGGTGAGTCATGCCATCTGTTGGCTCTCCGTCTATTGCCAGTATCATGTCCCCAATGCAAAGGTCAGCCTGGGCTGCTTTACTTCCCGGAGTAACCTGAAACAGTTATTTCAGAGAAAACACATGTTGGCTAGGGCTGTTACGTATCAATGATCACAATATGACTAAATAAATCACCCATTGTTGCTTTGGAATGAAGTTATGCAGTTTTCCATCCCAAACTATGAAGGAAATATGTCAGTATGTTGTTTTTTTGGGGGACAGCTTTCACCTGTGACACGATGACTTCCCCCTTTAAGTGTCAGGATTCCTTTAGGCATCTAGTCGCGGTTGAAGTTACAATGGTAACGTAATACGTCAGTTGGAAGTGCACGCATAGGTGTCATATTTCTATTAAAACAGTCACTCATAACATGCCTGCATCATTAATTTCCATCCTAAATAAAGAGGAGGCTTAATTGTTCAACATGATAGATAATGAAGCATGCCTCTCCATCACATACTTCTTTGCCCAATATTTTGGAATTAGTCAATAATTGATTCAGGTGTTGTTTAATAATTCCTAATAATTTACTAATTTGACCGAGACAACAAAAGGTGAAGGTAGGAAAATGCAGCAACTTTAGTTATGGTTAGTTAAAGAGGAGCCTATATAGGTTGGACATGGCAGAGGGTCAAACAACTTTTTTAAATAAGCATTTCTCTCTAAATGTGAAGCAATTGGACTCCCATTCCCAAACATATGCCAACTTTTTGCATAACCGTGACAGAAAAGATACTCGAAAATGAACTGATATTTATGTTAGCTGACCATCTGTATTTCGACAATGTTAAATGTCAGTTAACTTCAAGACAATCTTGAAGATTTTCAGTGATAAAGTGATAACTTGAGCCTACCAATCTCGCTTTATCCACTTGGGCATTGTTTTCTTCATTTTAATGCATTTAATGCATATTCCTTTTTCTGGTCTGCCCCCCAGAACGCATCCATCCTCTGAACATTTTTGTCATGTTTTGAGCAACGTCGGTAGACAAAGGGTGAGCGGTAGCTATGAAGGTACCTCTTGATCAAATATAAAAATTAAATAAAAATACATATTTGAACACATTTAAAATTCTATTTTTAAGTTAGATAAAATAGAAGTTAAATAAAATACCTCATTGCATTATTGTTTAAAATTGTGCTTTTGGTAACTTGTAAGCAGTTAGTTAGTTACTTGTAATGAAGTAACTAAGTAATGTCATGTCAGCACCACAGGTTATTTTCATGGTGAAAACAGAGTAGTTTAAAGCATAATTACAAAAAACAACAAACTATCACAGCACTGTAAAAATATATAAATAAGAGATGTAAGACGTGAGGTGAAGACAGCATCTCTCAGCGACAGCGAACGTACAACAGGGGAAATAGAAGCACGCGTCCTGCAAAACATTATATCCAGCCAGTGCTGCGAACAGTACCATCATTGGCGGGTATGGTACTTTACAATTCAGGTCCAGTATTTCGCAAACACCCACAGCATGATTTTGGGGAACTAAGGAGGAGGGAGATATTTGATGAGCAGGAAGAGGGTGTCTGTGGTACATTAACAGAAGCAACATAGTCACTGCTGGAGACACCAGCAGGCTTGTTTACGGGCACTAAAAACCTATGCATTGCACAAAAATATCTCGTATTACAGTTCTCGCTCACTTGACATCTCTGACTCTCTGGTTTTTAGCAGTCGCTTCCTGAGTGTGTCGTTGCTTTCGGCCAATGACAAACATAAAAAAAAAAAAAAAAAACTACACATTTCTGGTGCTATTTTGTGATTGGTTGGGGCGGTACAGCCCAGCCTCAATGTTTGCAACACATAGCCTGCCCCAAAATTGCTTTAAACCAATGCATAAATCATTAAAAATAAAATATTTTATTTAATGCTGTGATTGCCAAACGTTTGATTGGGTTGGCAAGATTCACGTTTGGGTGGGCTCAGCCCACCCCTGCCCATGCCCATGCCTACGCCTACATGTGGCCGCGCTTGTAAGGTATTACAGGAAATTTGTGTGGCGCCCCTGTGGCATTTGTGGCATTCCCCATTTTTGCGCCCTTTAGAGCACAAGAAAGAACGTGTTCGGCCCCTACATATTTAGATTTTTTGCTTTAACTTCCATTTGTTTTATGAGACTGGCACTTAAAACAGAAGCGCCTTTAATCCAGGTGATGGTTGCAACATTGTTTCACGTTCTGCTCGTTACGGTCACATTCTTGAAAATATGTTCGTTTCGACAGGAAGCTGCAAGAATGAGGGAACTTTATCCGGGGTCTAGTGAGTATGAGATACAGCCTACTGAAAGCCATCTCATTTGTGTTAAATTCAAAATCTAAACACAACCAAACAAGCCGAAAAATGTCTTACCCTCGAGATAGTCAGGGGCTGTTCGAAATCTTTCCCCCCGACCAGACGGAACCCCCACGGCCCAGGACCTTGTAAAACAACACGTTGAGGCATTATACTTCCAACCACGTAGCCTAAACGGCTGGTGTTCTCAATCCTGAACCAGTGCACTATAAACTGTGGTATAAAGTCTTTAGTTTCTTAACTGTAGTGTGACAGGGCGTTCACATTTTAGAAATGATACTAGGGCGGAGCTTCCTCAAAAGTGGACGAATAATCTCAGGTCCCTGTGCTGATAAGAGTTTATTTCCTATGTTTGTTTAGGGGTGGGCCGTTACGCCATGATATATTGAAGTTTACCATGTATGGAAGAGTTAAATCCTGGGAATTGGAACGTGCCACTCCCCAAATTCAGTCGAATTCCTGGCAGGAGATGTCTATGCGCTCAGCTCACAAGCATCCTTAAAAAGTGGAATTAGTTTAGACAAAACGAACACAACAGAAGTACAATGTAACTTCTTTGATTTACATACAATGTGCAGTTATAGGCCTATACTTTTGTATTAACAATTTAAATACCTGTGGATACAGCACGTCAAGGCAGCTGCCCATATGAGAGTACACACACACAGACACACACACACATGTTGGGTTTTCATGTTTTATGAGGAATCTTCATAGACATAATGGTTTTTATACTGTACAAACTTTATATTCTATCCCCTAACCCTAAACCTAACCCTCACAGAAAACGCATTTTTACATTTTCAAAAAACATTATTTAGTATGATTTATAAGCTGTTTTCCTCATGGGGACCAACTGATTGTACCCACAACGTCGAAAATTTCAGGTTTTACTAACCTTGTGGGGACATTAGGTCCCCACAACGTAGGGAATACATGGACACACACACACACACACACACACGTTGCTCAGCTATCTAAATGGGGAAACACCATAGACTTTTTTTTGTAAAGCTAACTATAATTATTAGAAATTAACCCTAACCCACATGCTAAACCTAACCCTAACAGAAACCCTTTTGAATTATTAGAATTTTAAAAATCATTATTTTAATTATGTTTGAATCTTTTTTTTTAAATTTATTTTTATTTATTTATTTTTCTTTTTTATGAGGGCGTCCCAAAATATGCCAAAGCAATGTTTTGTCCGATTTGGCTCACTTTTGGATACAGAATTGTCCCCAAACTATAGCTAAACAAGCACACATACACAAACACACACACAAACACAAACAAAGGTAATCTCTCCCCCTACCTTTAACTAATACATTGCATTACTTGTAACGTGTTACGGTCTGACATTTCTATTTCACGTGTAATTACTGACTTCATAGAATACTATTTCCGCTTGCTTGGCCTCGGAGGCATCTGCAAGTTCTACAGATATTTCCCCATGCTTTCTCTTAGGCCCTTAATAAAGAACAAATTGGAAGTGGTCCCTGATTCAGTGGTTTACCTGTATCTAACCTGTTCTCTTTGGGAATGTGTGTCCTTCACATTTTTAAGTGATTGATTGAGATGTTCCTGTTCCTGGGGATCACCCCTCTGATAATAGCTGAGTTCAGAATGGTATACTACAGTACTACTCTTACTATTTCTACCATATATACAGGGTTGGGAGGGTTACTTTTGAAATGTATTCCACTACAGATTACAGAATACATGCTGTAAAATGTAATTTGTAACGTATTCTGTTAGATTACTCAAGGTCAGTAACGTATTTTAAATACTTTGGATTACTTCTTCAACACTGGTAGATTTTTTCACTTGTTTTGACTATAAAAACTCAAAGACAAAATACACATGTTAAAAATACATTCTCTGAAAAACCTAAATATCTTATGCAGTGTTGTTTCTAAAACAAGATAAATCAAATTGATCTTGTTTTAAGGATTTTTAGATATTTTTACAGGAAAACAATACAAAAATTATTATCAAGAATATGATTTTTGCCCTAATATCAAAGGACTGCAAAGAAACTATGATCTAATGTGAATTTTCTTGATAAAAAAATATGATTTTGGCCTGGTAACGTGCATGTAAAATGGCTAGAAATTGCATTTTAGGTTAGTATAAAGCTGACAATTTACACAAGGTTTATTTCTATTTCTTCTGCTCCAAACTTACTTCAAACTTACTTCTCTGTGTGCTCGTATGACTGTAACACATCATAAGAAAGTGTTTCAATGCTGTTCAGATGCACTTTAGATCACATCATTTAATGTATAAATGTTTTCCATCTCTGAAAGGACTAAATATTAAATGAAACAAATGACAATAAAATACAAAGTAATCTCTTCAGTAATCAAAATACTTTTTGAATGTAACTTTATTCTAATTACCAATGATTTAAATTGTAACTGTAGTGGAATACAGTTGCTTATATTTTGTATTTTAAATACGTAATCCCGTTACATGTATTTCGTTACTCCCCAACCCTGCATATATACAGTATACAGTATACACATAAATGTGTATGTGTACTTTGTTTTTGTTTTTTGGTCGCAGTGTATCAAAATTGAACAAATGCATTTACTGAATATTGATGAGCAACATAATTTGTGTAAAAAGACATAATTATTAATAATAACTTTTGATTTTGATTAAAATCCTTTTTTTTCTTCTTCTTCTTTTTTTTATGTGGCGAGAGGGCCTTTTACACCCAGACTTGGGGGTTATAGTGATATAATGTAATAAGGGTAATAGTTATAGAGCAAAATTTGTCAACTTTGAGACAGCAAATTAAGAAATTTCTTATTCATTAAAAAGGTGTAGAGGGGGCTTTTTACCCCCATACTTGGGGGGTTATAGTGATACAGTGTAACAGGGGTAGCAATCATAGTGCAAAATTTGTAAATTTGACAGCAAATGCTTTCTTTTAAAGAGCAAACTTAGAAATTTACTTACTGGTTAACCCATTTCTGTTACTTTTAATCACATTTGGCATTTTATAACATCTCAAGTATTCTATAAACAAATTAATTCCCTTAGTGATTGGATCAGTCAATGTAGGGCTATTTTGAATGTTCTTCATAACAGATCTATTCCCCCCAACTAAAGAAAAATAATGTTTAATGGGGGCTTACAGGCCCTGCAACAAGGGGGCTTTTTATCCCAAATACTTTTAATTTAATCACTTTGAACAAAATTGGAAAAAATAAATGACAAAATAAATGATACTTTCAGGGATTTCCATTAACTACATAAATGTGATGAAAATGTTTTGCAGTTTGTTGCTAGCAGTCTTTTTGGTTGTGCTTGTATCTGGAGTGGGGTGCGTTCACCAGAGAAGACAATTCTTTTCTCTGTGTGTGTGTGTGTGTGTGTGTGTGTGTGTGTGTGTGTGTGTGTGTGTGTGTGTGTGTGTGTGTGTGTGTGTGGGCGATCCTTCGATACAGCATTAAAAATTCAGTGGAGTTGAAGCTCACTCTCCCTCGTTTTATGGGGGACACTTTAGCCTCTGTAACAAGGGGGCTTTTAACCCAAAATATTTTTCTTTTACTTATTGGACATTTGTTGAAAATCACCTTAACCCCTTAAACTCTATATGGGGCGCTGTATCGCGATATAAGTTTACGCATAAAACGTAATCCTTGTATAGGCTACATAAGTCAGGCATATGGGGCATTATTTGAAATCTTAGAATCTGAACTTTTCATAGAATACCATCAATTTTGCATTTATATTACATAAAATAACAAAATAAGGGCTGAAAACATCTGCGTGAAAAAGAGCACCACTTAGGCATAATGTGGTAGAAATATTAATGTGAATATAAAAGTGTTTCATGTAGCACTTAAATGGACAAGTCATATATCAAATTAAAGCTCTTATTCTCAGGAATGTAACTATAAAGTTTCTTTTGTTGCCATTTGTGGAGCGGGATGTGGTCATGTGTCTGTCACTGGGGAGAGGGGAAGCGGTAAGTACCATCACCTGGTGATTGTTAACACTAAACACCTTGTGTCTCATTACAGTGATGATGGAAATGGGCTTGAAAAGGCTGCCGAGAACGCCGGAGAGACAGAGAGAGTCAGGGACAAAGAAACCTGTAGTTGTGAAGCCAAAGTGTATATTCTGTCGTGAAGCAAAGTGTATATACTGTCGTGAAGCTAAAGTGCATATTCTGTTGTGAAGCTGAAAAGCCAGTGCTCTCTTGTGAAGCTGAAAAGCCAAAGACTGTGTTTGTTAGACTGAAAAACCATTAAAACTTGACTTCCCGCTTCCTTCCCTACTATTGGAATCCTCTACACTGGTGCCAAAACCCAGGAAAAGGAAGATGACTGGTTGCCATGGACATCTCACCACTGGACGAAGTCATCCGTGCCTCGGCTAGCATCCAGGAGACTCGCTACCAAGCTCTCCTCGCGCAAGAACATCGCTTCCAGGAGCTCCTCCAAGCCCAGGCTGAGGATCGGCAGGCCTTTCGGAGCTGGCTAGCTCCAGGTGGATCCTCTGCCGCGACCCTGGAGGCAGCAATGAGGCCACACCTCCTTCTCACCAAGATGGGGCCCCAGGATGAGCCAGAGGCATTTCTGAGTCTTTTTGAACAGTTAGCCACCGCCTCCAGCTGGGCGCGAACCCAATGGGCCCTCTACCTGCTACCGATACTTTCCGGGGAGGCCCAGCTCGTGGCTCAGCAACTTCCAGCTGAGGACCGCCTGGATTACACCAAGCTGAAGACTGCTGTCCTGCAACGGGTTGGGCGCACCCCTGAACAACATCGCCAGCGATTCCGCTCCCTCAACCTGAGCGACACTGGCTGCCCGTTCACGTTTTCCCAGCAGCTCCGTGGTGCCTGCCGAAGATGGGTGCTAGCCAAGGAAGGCCCCGGCGTGGAAGACGTCATCGAGCAGATGGTGCTGGAGCTCCAGTGCCATCGCCCCACATTGGTGGATGATGCCGTCCAGCTGGCCGAAGCCCACATGGCGGCCTACCCGGAAGCCGGTGAGCAGTCCAGATCTCTCTCTCCTCCTCTTGCCCCTCCCTCTCCTCCCTCTCGCCCTATGCCCGCTCCCCGGAAACGGGGAGTGGTGCCACCCAAACTGGTGCCCTGCCTTTGCAGGCTGCACTGTGTGCTGGCCCCCTACCCCTCTCCATTGTCCTTCCCAGGTTGATGTCTCCACCACCACGTGTGGTGCAACCGGGAAGACTGGGCCGGTCTGTCAGAGTTGCGGTGAGCCGAGTCGCATCCAAGACCTGCGTCCAGTAAAGGTGTAGACGTGGATTCAGGTCCCCGACATGCCACAGTCTTCCCCCGGTCAAGCAGGGACTTACAGGATACCGGTAAAAGTTAAGGGGTGTACATACCAAGCCCCGGTGGATTCGGGCTGTAATCAAACCTTGATCTACCATGCCTTGGTTCATGATGGGGTTTTGGGTACAAACCACTTTTATTGGCCGGGCATTTGCGGGGATGTACACAGATGATGTGCGGCATGCCATGAATGTCAGCTGGTGAATCTACCAGCCACCTCAAGATTGCCATTGCGCCCATTACCATTAATCTAGGCCCCCTTCGGAAGAATTGGTATGGACCTTGTCGGGGCATTAGAATGGTCAGCACGCGGATACCACTTTGTATTAGTCCTGGTGGATTATGCAACACAATATCCGGAAGCAGTGCCTCTTCGCAACATCTCAGCATGCAGTGTTGCGGAACGTTTATGTCATGAACACTACGCAAACTTTACAGATTGCTGGGGATTAAATCGATTTGCACCAGCAAACTGACGGGCTGGTGGAACAATTTAATCGAACCCTGAAAAATATGATTCACAAGTTCGTACACGAGGATGCTAGAAATTGGGACAAATGGCTGGAACCTCTATTATTTGTGGTCGGGGAGGTCCCGCAAGCCTCCACGGGGTTTTCCCCCCTCGAGCTCTTGTATGGATGCCGGCCCTGCGGGGTGCTTGACGTCATACGGGAGGCTTGGGAGGAAGTTAAATTCAATTTGTCCTTGATCTTCAAGCAAAGCTACACACACTAGTCAGTTGTCACAACAAAATATGTTTCAAGCTCAAGAGATACAAAGCTGGCTGTATAATAGGGGTACCCAGCTACTGGAATTTGCACCGGGAGACAAAGTACTTGTATTACTCCCCACATCGAGCTCAAAATTGCTCATCAAGTGGCAAGGACTCTTTGAGGTTACACGGTGAGTCTGGGATCTCGATTATGAGGTTAAGTGAATGGATAGAGGCGGAGCATGTCAAATTTACCACCTCAACCTCCTTAAATTATGGAGAGAGGCAGTCCCCGAGTCCATGGCGATGGTAGTTCCGGAGAGGGCGGAGCTTGGTCCGGAGGTGAAGTTCAAAGCCGACCCATTCACCCCGGTCCCTTGTGGAGACCACCTCTCACCATCCCAGCTCACGGAGGTGGCCAAATTGCAAAACGAGTTTGCGGATGTGTTCTTTCCTCTTCCCGGTCGTACTAACCACATACAACACCATATCGAGACCCCACCGGGAGTGGTAGTGTGTAGTCAGCTGTACCGCTTGCCCGAACATAAAAAAAAGTGATTCGGGACGAATTAGAGGCAATGCTCGAAATGGGGGTAATAGAAGAATCACACAGCGATTGGGCCAGTCCGGTTGTTCTTGTACCTAAGAGTGACAGGTCAGTCCGGTTCTGTGTTGATTACCGGAAAGTCAACGCAGTGTCTAAATTTGACGCTTACCCAATGCCCCGAATTGATGAACTGCTCGATCGGTTGGGTGCGGCTCAATTTTATTCGACACTGGATTTAAATAAGGGATATTGGCAGATCCCCTTAACTCCATTATCCTGAGAAAAAACTGCCTTTTCCACACCGTTTGGATTACACCAATTCATCACTCTTCCGTTTGGTTTGTTCGGGGCTCCCGCTACGTTCCAGCGCCTCAAGGATAAGATTATCCGGCCACACGTTGCGTATGCCGCCACCTATTTAGATGACATCATTATATACAGTAATGATTGGCAGAGGCATATGCAGCATCTGAGAGCCATTCTGAGGTCGCTGAGGCGGACGGGGCTCACAGCAAACCCGAAAAAGTGCACAATTGGGTGGGTGGAAGTACGGTATCTGGGCTTCCACTTGGGTCATGGGCAGTTACGACCCCAAATTGATAAGACCACAGCGATAGCGGCCTGCCCACGTCCCAAGTCCAAAAAGGAGGTGAGGCAGTTCATGGGGCTGGCTGGCTATTACAGAAGGTTTGTTCCTAATTTTTCTGATTTCACCAGCCCCTTGACTGATCTCACTAAAAAGGGGGCACCAGATCCGGTCCAGTGGACGGAGGCATGCCAACAGGCTTTCACGAGAGTGAAATCTGAACTCTGTGGGGGCCCGCTTTTACATGCTCCTAACTTCTCTCTCCCCTTTATTTTACAGATGGATGCATCAGAGAGGGGGTTGGGGGCCGTGCTCTCGCAGGAGGTGGAGGGGGTGGAGTGCCCTGTGCTGTACATTAGTCGTAAGCTCTCTTTGAGAGAGATTAAGTGCAGCACCATCGAGAAAGAGTGCCTTGCCATCAAGTGGGCAGTCCTAACCCTCCACTACTACCTGCTGGGGTGGGCCTTCATCCTGCACTCGGATCACGGCCCGCTTCAGTGGGTCCACTGCATGAAGGATGCCAATGTGTGGATCACTCGTTGGTACCTGGCACTTCAGCCCTTCAAGTTTAAGGTGATCCATAGGCTGGGGCCACAGATGGTTGTGGCTGATTTCCTCTCCAGGAACAAAATATGCAGTCCCGCAGGAAAAGCATGCCAAACAAATCATTGGAAAAATGTTATCAACTATTGGTGATAAAATGTTTTATATCACTGCAAAAGTGAGAATCTCAGATTTCTAATGACACCTAGATTGAGCTTCTAGTCCTCTCAGAGGCTGATATATTCGATGAAACAATGGGGGTGGTGCATGAACTGAAAATTAGACTGAATATCTGTGGAGGAGCACATCTGTGAGGGATAAAATACATTACAGTGCCACCTGCATTTCAGATCTGCATTTTGTGATGGAAGTTGATAGAGGATGCTGCCATCTAGTGGAAATATAAGACTTTTTAAAGGGAGAAAGAGTGAAGAGAACCAGTATTATGTGCTTACAAATTTAGGACAAGGACAATATATATATATATATATATATATATATATATATATATATATATATATATATATATATATATAAACTCAGCAAAAAAGAAACGTCCCTTTGTCAGGACACTGTATTTTAAAGATAATTTTGTAAAAATCCATATAACTTTACAGATCTTTATTCTAAAGGGTTTAAACAATGTTTTCCATGCTTCTTCAATGAACCATAAACAATTAATGAACATGCACCTGTGGAACGGCCATTAAGACACTAACAGCTTACAGACGGGAGGCAATTAAGGTCACAGTTATAAAAACTTAGGACACTAAAGCGACCTTTCTACTGACTCTGAAAAACACCAAAAGAAAGATGCCCAGGGTCCCTGCTTATCTGCGTGAACATGACTTAGGCATGCTGCATGGAGGCATGAGGACTGCAGATGTGGCCAGGGCAATAAATTGCAATGTCCGTACTGTGAGACAACTAAGATAGCGCTACAGGAAGACAGGAAGGACTGCTGATTGTCCTCGCATTGGCAGACCACGTGTAACAACACCTGGTCACAGGATCGGTACATCCGAATATCACACCTGCGGGACAGGTACAGGATGGCAACAACAACTGCCTAAGTTACACCAGGAATGCACAGTCCCTCCATCAGTGCTCAGACTGCCCGCAATAGGCTGAAAGAGGCTGGACTGAGGGCTTGTAGGCCTGTTGTAAGGCAGGTCCTTACCAGTCATCACTGGCAACAACGTCACCTATGGGCACAAACCCATCTTCGCTGGACCAGACAGGACTGGCAAAAAGTGCTCTTCACTGACGAGTCGCAGTTTTGTCTCACCAGGGGTGAGTCGTATTTATCTTCGAAGGAATGAGAGTTACACTGAGGCCTGTACTCTGGAGCGGGATCAATTTGGAGGTGGAGGGTCCGTCATGGTCTAAGGCGGTGTGTCACAGCATCATCGGACTGAGCTTGTTCTCATTGCAGGCAATCTCATTGCTGTGCGTTACAGGGAAGACATCCTCCTCCCTCATGTGGTACCCTTCCTGCAGGCTCATCCTGACATGACCCTCCAGCATGACAATGCCACCAGTCATACTGCTCGTTCTGTGCGTGATTTCCTGCAAGACAGGAATGTCAGTGTTCTGCCATGGCCAGCGAAGAGCCCGGATCTCAATCCCATTGAGCACATCTGGGACCTGTTGGATCAGAGGGTGAGGGCTAGGACCATTCCCCCCAGAAATGTCCGGGAACTCGCAAGTGCCTTGGTGGAAGTGTGGGGTAACATCTCACAGCAAGAACTGGCAAATCTGGTGCAGTCCATAAGGAGGAGATGCACTGCAGTACTTAATATAGCTGGTGGCCACACCAGATACTGACTGTTACTTTTGATTTTGACCCCCCCTTTGTTCAGGGACACATTATTCTATTTTTGTTAGTCACATGTCTGTGAAACTTGTTCAGTTTATGTCATAGCTGTTGAATCTTTTTATATTTATACACATATTTACACGTTAAGTTTGCTGAAAATAAAAACAGTTGAAAGTGAGAGGACATTTCTTTTTTTGCTGAGTTTAAATACACTAAAAGTCAAAAATTTTGAAACACTTACTCATTCTTTTTTATTATGTATATATAATTTTTTATTTTTATTTTTTTTTTTCACATTTTAGAATAATAGTAAAGTCATCAAAACTATGGAATAACATAAATGGAACAATGGGAATTATGTTGTAACTAAACAAAATCCAAAATAAATCAAAACTGTGTTATATTTTAGCATCTTCAAAGTAGTCACCCTTTGCCTAGAATTTGCAGACATGTACTCTTGACATTTTCTCAACCAACTTCTTGAGGTATCACCCTGGGATGCTTTTTAAACAGTATTGAAGGAGTTCCCATCCATATTGGGCACTTATTGGCTGCTTTTCTTAATTATTTGGTCCAAGTCATCAATTTCCCAAATAAAATGAAATAAATTAATATGGTGGCACAATTTTACAATATATATATATATATATATATATATATATATATATATATATATATATATATATATATATATATATATATAGTTCATCATAAGATTGTAAACATGAAGGCTACAATAATTATTATGAATAATTGGAGTCTGTTTTTTATTTATTTATTTATTTATTTTTATAATTTTTATTTGGGGGATGTTCTGGAAAAAAGGTGACCAAAAAGAAATTTGAGTGTGAAAAATTGCAGATGGTAGCCCAAAAATTAACCAGAGTTTACAAAACTGAAATTTGTGTGATAATTTTAGGGATTCTCATTAGCAACATGAATCTGAAACATTTATTAATGAAATGTATAAAGTTATTATATTAAAGTTATTAAATGTTAAATCAAATTACCACAAAATCAACCTTGCACGCGAATGAGTTACACGACATTGAACGTGACCTCATGGATCAGGACAATTTTGCAGTGCATGGTGACAAACAGGTATTAAGGAATGAGCTGTGGTAGCTTTTGTTGTTATTTAGCGTTTTCGGAGAAAACAAAATCAAAAGTGCCTTTTACCCCGGGGACCTTTAGACCTTTGTTCACTTAGACTGTAACCTACTAATTAAATTAATACATATAAGGAGCCTGTTGGCGGCGCCAGCTGTGTAATATTTGCGAGCTGGGTTTCGTGGCTGTGGAAATCAGATGTGACGTACACTCACAACCAACAGAGGTCATCCTGAATCCTTGACTGTCAGAGATACAGACAGTTTAGAAATGCCTAATGGTGTTTTCGTTTCGACTTATTTGTTCCGTGATGACAGCGCTGTAAACGACAGAACCGCAAACACACTGGTTGTTCTCAAATGATGTGTGTTTGCTCTCAATAACGAGTGCAAATCAAAACAATACGGGAGCTGTTTAAGTATGTCTTAAAGAATTAAACATGTTTTTCTTCAAGAGACCCACATACAGAGACACAAAACCAACTGCTATTATCCATGTATACTTCGCCTCATAAAACTAATATTTTAGAGTGTTTGCTTGAGATAATAAATAGATAGACATTTTCTAAGTTCCCCAAGCTAGCCTGTTCTTTTTAAGGAGACTCCCTTTTTGATCGTTCCTCTTTTACAGTGTGTTCTGCTGAAAAGCAGAAGTAAAGCATGTGACCTGAAACTGCCGGTACGTATGTGAAAAGTAGAATTCTGTGTTGTTTAAATTGAAAAAATGTGTCATGGGCAGAAAGGTGTCTTGTGATGTCATTGTGTGGGACTCAGTTCAATAATGACAGGTGAAGCACTAGAGCATGTTTTTGGGTGACGTCACAATGAGTGGGAGACTGAGATCGGGTGGCCGTGGTTGTGTTGAGTTCGGGGCTAACAGTGACATTTTGAGACGTGTTAACACCTTCGCCATCCCTCCAGCTCCCCCACCCACGGACTCTGACGCAGTTGGGCTTGACCAACAGTAGCAGTAGCAGGTGCTCAATGTTTAGATCTAGCTAAACTCACACTGGCTGATCCATTGTGACTGGATCAGCCAGTGTGAGCCCACTTTGAACGTTTTTCATAACAAATCGATTTTCCTCAGTGCTCAGACTGTCTGCAATAGGCTGAGAGAAGCTGGACTGAGTACTTGTAGGCCTGTTGAAAGGCAGATCCTTACCAGACATCACCAGGAACAATGTCGCCTATGGGCACAAACCCACCTTCGCTGGACCAGACAGGACTGTCAAAAAGTGCTGTTCACTGATGAGTTGCGGTTTTGTCTCACCAGGGGTGAGTCGCATTTATCGTCGAAGGAATCAGAGTTACACCGAGGCCTGTACTCTGGAGCGGGATCGATTTGGAGGTGGAGGGTGGTGTGTTACAGCATCATCGGACTGAGCTTGTTGTCATTGCAGGCAATCTCAACGCTGTGCGTTACAGGGAAGACATCCTCCTCCCTCATGTGGTACCCTTCCTGCAGGCTCATCCTGACATGACCCTCCAGCATGACAATGCCACCAGCCATACTGCTCATTCTGTGCGTGATCTTCTGAAAGACAGGAATGTCAGTGTTCTGCCATGGCCAGCGAAGAGCCCGGATCTCAATCCCACTGAGCACGTCTGGGACCTGTTGGATCGGAGGGTGAGGGCTAGTGCCATTCCCCCCAGAAATGTCCGGGAACTTGCAAGTGCCTTGGTGGAAGAGTGGTGTAACATCTCACAGCAAGAACTGGCAAATCTGGTGCAGTGCATGAGGAGGAGATGCACTGCAGTACTTAATGCAGCTGGTGGCCACACCAGATACTGACTGTTACTTTTGATTACCAAAAGGAATATGTATAATACATATAAAATATGAATTCATATGTACGTCTGTTAGTGTTTCTGTGACAGCTGAAGCGTGTGTGACAATGAATGACAAGGAAATATAGAAATTTAGAATTTTTCTACAGTGTTTTATAAAGTAAATTAAAAGTAAAAAAAATGTAGATTAAGTAATCATTAAAGTAATCTTACATTTCAATTTTGAGAAGTAATTAGTCATTTGTAGTGGATTACTTATTTAGAGTAATTTACCCAACACTGTTCAGAATACACAAGCACATTGAACAAATTTCCATTGTTATGTCAGGTGTATAATGGTATTTGTGTATATGTAGGAGGTCAGAAGGACGGACAGGTCAGATCTAATAGGTGATCACCAGTGAGCTGAAAAATTGCATGCACATAATGTTCTTAGCTAGGTAACAGGGATTTTCCCTCTGCACTGAAATCTGCATTCATTACACATAAGGTAAGAATTTCAATCAAACACACAAGCAATATATAATTAGACAGAACTTCAGGATAGTTACACATGCCTCTCTTTCTCCAAGCAAAATTGTTTCATGAATACCTTTGACTTTAAAGTTTTGTAATGTAGATTTTGCTTGGTTGCAAGTGAATTCCGTGTTAATTCAGATGTGAGTCATGACCTTTGCTTCTTGCCCTTTGTAAGACCTTAAGATCAGAATAGTTTGAAAGAGATGTGTTTTGTCTGCTATTGGTCAGTCGAGCTATACACAAAATATCCTGTTTCATTTGTTATGCATGAAACAAACGGAACAGAATTTTCATGTTCAAAACAAACAGCAATATTCCAATACTGAGTAAATCCATGTGAATCAGCTATTCATTTATCAATCCATTCATTGCTTTTCCCTGTTCTATCTTCTTTATAAAGAAATCACAGTCTCTCACAGACACCAACTATAAAGAAAACCTTGACATTGAACATTTCGTTTTATCATTGAATCCTCATTCACAATTTAATAAGGACTGTGAAATCTTTAGATGTTTTTTGCAGACAGAGTACATTATTAGGCTGTAATTTGAGCTTTCCTTCTGAACTTCCTCATTCTCCTGGTGAGTTCAGAGCATAAGAAAAGGCAGCTCTGTGAGGCGTGTCATTCATTTCCCATCATGCAACGATTCGTGTGTGTGTGTGTGAGTGTGTGTGTGTGTGTGTGTGTGTGTGTGCTTATGACGGAGGGCAGGGGAGGAGCTTGACTGGAACTGAGAAGTTTGGCTCTATTGTTTTGCCCTGGCTTTGTTCCAGGGCAGAATGCTTTGACCAAACATGTATCATTCTAACTAATGTTGACACAAAAGTGACAAAAGACTTTGTAATCTCTTTTTACTCCTGCTCATTGTTGAGTGTGGGTAACAAGGTAATGAATTTTTGACAAGTTTATATTTAATTCATGTCAAATACAGAAACACACAAGGACCCACTTACGGATATGACAAAGCAAATGCTGGAAAATAAGTATAGCTATGACTGTTATTTTCAAAATGCAGAGGATTCTGTAGCCATTTAAGCATTGTGGTTACAATTTTTCTGCCCCAGTAGAGACCAAAACTTTTATGGGAAACTGTATTTCACCTGCATTATATTCAATAATTTTTTTGCATCAGCAAAATGATTTTCAAATATTACCTTTTCATTATTTCCAGGAAGGTAAAACAAACAAACGTCACTATTTTTCTTACTGAAATATCTTCAAGTACTTCCCTTAGATTTGTGCGATTATTAGGCTACATCATTATGGTAGTTACGACAGCATCAGCCAGAGGCCTTTGATATGATCAAAGAAAACTCCATTCACTCATTAACCTGTTACCTTTGCCTTCATTAATGCAAACAGAACAATCGAAACTGTAAAATATTTTCATGACACAGAGCTGACCAAGATCCCATGGTCCCTAAGTCCTGCTTCACTGAAATGCTTTTGCTTTCCCTGCATATAACACAATTGTTTTTCTGTTTAGGAGCTCCATTGTGGTTTGCTACTGACAGACAGGAAGCCGCAATTTTAAACAGCATATCTTCCAGATAAGACCATAAGAAGGGTGTCTTAAAGTGTGTCCTGTATTCACAGGTATTGACGTCTCTATGGGGAAAGGAGCTCTTATTGCCTCTGGTTCAATCTAGCAGTAAACCACACAACGTTGTGAAATGTGGCGGGCATTGTCGCAATCTTGAAGAAGATTAATTATTTACTCCGTGTATTGACGTATATGTTAACTTAAAATGCCGTTTTACTGAGCCTTACTCTTTTTAGCTGAAAAATGAAAGATTCACACACTGAATTCTGAGGACTAAACTGTCACAAGTGGCTCAACTAAACTTGACACTTAATGCTTAAAAATACCCCTTTATCACAATAATTAAGGCACATAACAAAATGATTTGGCTATTATTATTGCTGAAGGTCAATAATGCCAAATAACGTTAACACCCCATTTGTATCTCTGTATTTATAGTGGTTAATTATGTGCGTAGAATAGACAGCAATCAATGATTGATGGTAGTGTATTTGATGGATGGAAAACAACTGAACATCAGCTCATAGAAGGCATAGATATTACATAATCCATTTTGAGTAGATCATACAAAATAGATAACAGCCTGTAAGGATGTCTGCAAAACATCAGATTTAATGCTGTTTGCATGAATGTTCAAAAAGGAGTTTACATGAAGTTGTTCCATATTGTTTATAGTGAAATTACACCAAAAGAGAAACTAAAAGGAAAAGAGTATATTTCTAAATCATGGCAAGTTAACTAAGGAGCAAACAAATTCCAACATTTCACAAACAATTGATTAAGCAGCCCAACCATGTGTTTTATTACATTACTGTATATACACTACCTGTCAAAAATTTTGAAACACTTGACTGAAATGTTTCCCATGATCTTAAAAATCTTTTGATCTGAAGGCGTATGCGTAAATGTTTGAAATTAGTTTTGTAGACAAAAATATATTTGTGCCACCATATTAATTTATTTCATTATAAAACTAAAATGTAATAAAAAATAAAAAAAGTTTTTGAAATTGATGACTTGGACCAAATAATAAAGAAAATCAGCCAATAAGTGCCAACATAGATGGGAACTCCTTCAATACTGTTTATAAAGCATCCCAGGGTGATACCTCAAGAAGTTGAAATGTCAAGAGTACATGTCTGCAAATTCTAGGCAAAGGGTGACTACTTTGAAGATGCTAAAATATAAGTTTATTTTGGATTTTGTTTAATCACAACATAATTCCCATAGTTCCATTTATGTTATTCCATAGTTTTGATGGCTTTACTATTATTCTAAAATGTGAAGAAAAAAAAAATTATAATAAATAATGAGTAAGTGTTTCAAAACTTTTGACTGGTAGTGTATATAGTATATATATATGTTGGGTGTTGTGAAACCACTTGAATGATACAATGAGAAAATATCTTATTCTGATTGATAGAAACACATGCTAATTGCATCACCATAGCATCAACTCAATGTGTTATAGAGAACCAGATTCTGTAAAGGAGAAACTTGACATAGATACATCCAATGGCAATCAAAATCAAAAGATCACAAAATACACATTCAGTAGTATAAATTTTAATTTTGATAAAAATACAAAAAAATTCAACCACAGAAAATGCAATGTAAAGGGAAAATTCATAATTACAAAAAGTGTATGTTGAATAAAGTGAAAATATAACAAAACATTGGTATTTGTTTCTAAAGTCATAAAATCACTTTTGAGCTACCAATGAAAGACTTTGTATAAACTTGTTAAAAAACAGTATTTCTGAGAACCTTGGATATGAAGCTTGCTAAAAATGACATAGCCATTACCCAGGGACAATTCCCTGTAAGTTCCCACTTTAAGGAACACAATTCCCTTGCCACACTTGAGAGTTTGTGGATGAATGATCCCAAACTTCTCAAACATGATCATCAGACAGTTATGTACATAAACGTTTCTTAAAATTTAACTGCATTGCCAAAATGGTGGCAGAATTTTACAGTACTGGCCTCATTCTATGACAACGAGCCCACCTGATATTCAGAAAATACTGTACATTCAGTTAACACAAATCAGAGCCTACATTTAAAGACAAAATCCTGCTCTTAGTTGCAAATATGTACATCCTTTGAATTAATCTTGAATAGTTATGATTTCACTATTCAGGGAAGTACGGCCAGGATAAAGAATCAAAGTGGTTCTCCTGCCCCATGCCGGTGGTGGAGAATGGTATCTGAGGACCCCTCTGATTTGGGCCACTGGCCTCCATTTGTCTTATGGTCTCCTGAGTACTTCCAATGGTGTTGGGGCAGTTCAGCAGGGCAGTGAAGGACTGTGTACAGTCAGAGGACTGGGTGCAGGTGGAGCCCAGCATAGCCATGTTGTTAGGGCCTTGAGTCTCCTGTTTCAAGTGGAGGCCTGTCTGATGGCTGCCCATGAAGCTTTGTAGGATCTCATCATCTAAGCTGCTTGCATACTGGTAGCCCACTCCTAATGACACGCCTGTGCCTGCTGCCCCATTCTGTGTGTTTTGGGACTGTTGGAGGCCATAGTACCAGGTAGGGGCTCCGTCTGCTCCTTGCAGGGGCTCCTGCCGTTGAGGTGGCTGTTGGGATTGCTGGATCTGTTGGCTCTGCTGCTCATGTCGAGGCTGGCTGGCTGTTTGGCCATTGGACTGAAGAAACTCCAGATCCAGATCCATAGAAGTCAGTAGGGGGAGGCTGTTACCACTGCCTTCCGCTGTGGTGGGCATCCTGGGACTTGGGTTAACTTGCTGTAGGCTCACCCCATTACTGGTTCCAGTGGCATTAACGACTGGGTTGGGCCATGTTTGGTTGAGTGTCGCAGGAACTGGAGTTTCGGAGAGAGGTGGCATCATGGGGCGGGACGGAGGGGCTTTGTTATAATAGTTTGACGGATTTGTTCGCAACACACCACGGTTGGGCGGATGATAATAATTTGTTGGTTCTGTAAAAAGATGAACATGCTATTTAATGTAATAATAAAATATGTATATATATATATATACAGAAAATATTGATGTATTGTTATTTAGGATAGGCTAGATCTGTGAAAATTGCCATGTCTCTTACCAGTTTTAATTCTCTGACTCATCATAGTGGCTGAAGGTACTGCTTTCAGTCTGTTTGCAGAGCTCATGGCTCCTTGGGAAAAGCTAGGGAAGGATTTCATCAGGCTTTCAATTTTTCGCTTCTTCTCTTGACAGCCATAGGGATCTACAATAAAAAAAAATATTATAAAAGAAACGAAAATTAAATATACAGTTGTGCTCAAAAGTTTGCATACTCTTGGAGAATTGGTCAAATATGTACCATTTTTAAAGAAAACATGAGTAAGCAGGCAAAACTCATTTCTTTTATTTCTTATGGAATTCATATTCAACTATTGGTTATAAGAATGGCACAATCATAAAACAAAACATGGCAACAAAGAAAAAAATGAAATGACCCCTGTTCTAAATCTGCATACAATTAGTTCTTAATACTATGTATTGCCCCCTTTAGCATCAATGACAGCGTGCAGTCTTTTGTAATAGTTGTCAATGAGGCCCCAAATTCTTGCAGGTGGTTTAGCTGCCCATTCGTCTTGGCAAAATGCCTCCAGGTCATGTAAAGTCTTTGGTCGTCTTGCATGAACCGCACGTTTGAGATCTCCCCAGAGTGGCTCGATGATATTAAGGTCAAGAGACTGTGATGGCCACTCCAGAACCTTCACCTTGTTCTGCTGTAACCACTGGAGGGTCAGCTTGGCCTTGTGCTTAGGGTCACTGTCATGCTGGAAAGTCCAAGAGCGTCCCATGTGCAGCTTTCATGCAGAAGAATGCAAATTGTCTGCCAGTATTTTCTGATAACATGCTGCATTCATCTTGCCATCAATGCAAGATTCCCCATGCCTTTAGAGCTCACACACCCCCAAAACATCAGTGAGCCACCACCATGCTTCACAGTGGGGATGGTATTCTTTTCACTATAGGCCTTGTTGACCCCTCTCCAAACATAGCGCTTATGGTTGTGCCCATAAAGCTCTATTTTGGTCTCGTCACTCCAAATTACAGTGTGCCAGAAGCTGTGAGGCGTGTTAAGGTGTTGTCAGGCATATTGTAACTGGGGTTTTTTAGTGAACTAAAAAACCTTTTTATTGATTTTGCAAAAGAAGCATTCTGTGGGACATATGTAGCTAATGAGAGGATATTTCAATCCTTTACCTTTGTCATCGGGCAGGTATCTGAACTCCATGGGCTCACTGACCTCCTGGTCTGTCGGCCGGCGCAGCTGCATTCGCACTGTGACAGGAGCTGTGATGGTTGTGTCACAGTAGGCGGGTGTCTTGAACACTATGGCCACTTGCCTGTGCACATCTGCTTGAGAGAATGAGCCTTTGGCCTCCCAGCTCTGAGTGAAGAACCTCACTTCAATATCATCTAGTGTACGTCAAGGTTGACGTGAACAAAGAAATGGGTTAAATACAGAATGGCATAAAGAAAAATGGACATATGATTTAAAAACAGAATTGACGATGAATGATAGGAAAGCTAATGCGTAACGTACATATGGAATGCATTGAATAAATAAATGAATGAATACCAAAATAAGTTTTAAATCTCAACTTCAGCCTGGGTGTGCAATGTATTCATTTATTAAAGGTGCTGTAAGCTTTTTTTGTTGTTGTTATTCTACGTATAAAATGGTCCTACTACCTGATAGATATCACTGAAATGTGTGTCCTGAGATATTACACCTGTCTCTGTAAAAACCCTACGCTCTGTAAACCCCAAAGAGTCAAAGGAGTGTTTTTCAACCAATAAGAAACAATCCTTGCCTGTCCATCCTTTTGCATGTTTTGGTTTGCTAACATTGGGTTTGCTGACATGTCTTTAGGGGGCAGGGTTTTGGAGAGAGGGCGTGTTGTTGAAAGGATGGGAGTGGTCAAATTCAGTGGCTAAGTTTAGCGAAGTTAAAAAAACAGCAAAATTGCTTAAAGCAGCTTTAAGTGTTCTAAAGGTTTGAAACAGTCCTTTACCTTTCTGCACTTTGTCACATAAGAGGAAGATCTCATCACCTCCCTTCACACTGCCACTGTTTTTGTTCACTCTGCAAATTCGCAGTTCAGCTGTGTTTGGGGCCCCTGAAAACAGCACAAGCCATTGAGATAAAAGATTAGAATGTCTTAGAGCTCATTAAATCAACACAAATATGCATCATCAGCATTAGGAAATAATGTTTCACATTCTTTGACTTTATCACAGTTATTTGCAGACAGTGGCACACCTTAAAAAAACTTGAAGTCCTCAAACATTAAAGCCTTCTAAAAAGCAGCCAAACTTAAATTATTTTGAGAATGCGGGTGGAGTTGTTTATTCCTTCCTCTTTTCTGGTGTTAGTGTGAGACTGATTTTGTGATGGCTTAGCACAGCTGAACATATAAAAAATATGAACTACATAAAATATTTCAGGTCATACATGCTTCCGTAAGCTTCTTTGGAGCATCTGCCAAAATGTTTTTAAGCTAATTATTTTTCAAAAGAAGTCCATTTTACTTCATTTTCACGAGAATGGCTTGAGGTATCAGCCTCTTACATGCACTTGAAAGAGGTTTAACTCTTTACCCCCGCAATGGCCTGAGCTTTTTTTATCTACCTAGATTTAGCATCGCACATCACACAATAACACTCTGCAAGCGCTGCTGTTCTGCTTGCTGTTTACACAACCATCACGTGAGGAAGTGTTGAAATGGACCATGCTCGCTTCCTGCAGTGTGTGGTGTGGCCTACTGACAGCTCTGTCACCTAAGCAAAGCACAGAGCAGCCAATGAAGCCAATGCCACTGCTATATCTTCATGCTCTGATGCAGTGAGGCAGTAGTGCCTTGCATAACAGTCAAATACCACATGTAGATTAGGTAAAATTGCTTCCAAACTGTTGCCTTTTGTTTTGTTTTTTTGTTTTTTTTTAGTATTTGGGGATAGTTCACCCAAAAATGAAAATTCTGTCTTCATTCACTCACCCTTAAGTTGTTCCAAACCTCAGTGACTTTCTTTTCTCCGTGGAACACAAAAGGAGATGTTGGGAAGAATTTTAGACAGTCACCATTCACTTTCATTGCTTCTCTTTTCCCTACTATGATAGTGAATGTGGCAAAGATACTGCCTAATATCTCCTTTTGTGTTCTACGGAGGAATAAAGTCATTAAGATTTAAAATATCATGTGTAAATATACACATTTTGGGGTGAACTATCCCTTTAATGTTATGTGTTTCTTATAGCTTTGTAGCAACTCACTGTTATCATAGATGGGATTTGAGACGATGGGAGGCAGTGTGATGTTGTACAGCCCAGTCTCATCTTGCAGGTAAACTTGGAAGCATAGACGCACCACATTCAGATCATACTCCTCAGTCTGTAGCAGCTGTTCCCGGGGAACTGTGAATACAAAACAATTTGAACATTGCAAAAAATATCAACACATTAATCCTACGTGTCATTTGGGTGTCAAAAGAGATAATGTGGACAGAGCAGGGGATAAGCAGAGAGTCTTGTGAATGAGTTAAAGGAGGAAAGAGGAACAAGCAGAGCACCCAGACATGAGAACGAAAGCTGGGTCTGTCCATTTGAACCTAGCGGACACACTTAAGTGACTTTTTACACCTGGTATTGGTCTTAAGTGATCTGATCACAAGTAAACAGCACTACAGGTGTAAACGGTGTCCAAAACGATTGTAATTGGATCATTCAAGCCACATTTGTAGGTAGTCAAAAACGCATATGACCGCATCGCATTTGTAGTGTAAATGCTAATCTGTCCTGATGGTGAATTTCTGAAATGTAGGATGGCAGGGGGAAAATAATTTATATTCATGAAGAAAGCCATACTTTATTGGATCTTATCTGATTAAATTCATTAATATTCATCATGAAAGCGCTACCTGAATGGTCAGAGAAACTATAACCCATCCCTAACCCTAACAGACCAGGTAGTGCGTTCCTCAAAAATATGAGTCTTCCCCTGCCATCGTACTTTTCAGAAATCTGCATCCTGATGAGTCCCTGACAACAATAAAGTTTAGCCTACTGACCTGTCAATCAACCATTAAGCTTAAACAAGGGTTTAAACTTTCGGTTAAACTACCAGTTATGTGCAGTTTTGTAAAGTAAAATATTCGTCCATTTAGAAAAAAAATGGAAAGTGCATATATGTTAGCCTCAGTCACCATTCACTTTCAGTGAATCTTTTTTCCATACAATGAAAGTGAATGAAGACTGAGACTAACATTCTGCCTAACATGTCATTTTGTGTTCCACAGAAGAAAAAAAAAAAAAACCATGAGGGTGAGTAAATTAAGACTTTTGGGTGAACTATCCCCAAATACTCCAAAACCCCAGAAGGCAACAGTTTAATTTCGCTACAACAGTATTTTCCTCCATCGATAATGGAGCATTTAGAAAACGCTCTCCATTACTGAATACTTTGGAAAACAATGACGTTAGGAAACTGAAAACAGATTAGTGCATGTGGCCTAAATGATGACAGAATTTTCATTTGTGGTGGAACTATCCCTTTAATACCAGGTGTAAACAGGGCCAAAGAGTCTGTGAATGAATGTGAATAAGGTAAAGTGGGAAAGGGGAAGATAGAGAAGAAAATGAAACAACGAGCAGCCAGGCACAAGAATGAAAACCAGGTCAGTTCATTCGAGTTACTCCATGTCAGAAAAGAAAGGGCCAATGTAACGTAATTGCTAATTCTATTCAGCAACATCCCCAGTTATGCCACTCACACATCACCCTACAAGCACACAACCCACACGGGTGCTCGTGAAGACATTTCTCAGTGTGTGCAACTCCGCCCCCTCTCACTCTCAGGTCTCTGTCACTCTCTGTCTCTGCTCACTCCGTGGCTATCCCGCCCACAGTCATGATGAGCTTCAAGCGCTCTGAGGTCACAGCAGGTGGAATTATCGCAGCGGGTTAGAGTGAGAGAGCTTGGGTGACAGAATATCGCTGACGACTCGAGTGGGCGGCCTGGGGTCCTGACGTGCAGAGACACCTTTGTCAGACCACAAGCCCAAAAGAGGGAAAGAAAGGTGGAGATGAGGACAAACAAGCAGAAGAGTGAGGAGCATGATGAACAGATGTATAGCAAAGAGAGGAACAGAGATAAGGTGGGAGGAGATGAGTGGGTGCGTGAGATAGCGAGAGGTGAAGGGTGAGAAAGGCAAGTGTGAGGAGTGGTGTGGTTCTATTTGTGTATATTTGTGTACGTCTGTTCTGAGTTTATCGAAGTCAGAGAGCAAGAGGAACGAGTGGACAGCAGTAGAATGTGGGTGATGATTTAGGTTAGCGTGGGCTGGTGGAAGGTAAAGCACAGGGTGAGAGATACAGAGAGACAGAGTGCATGAGAGAGAAATGGGGGCAGGCAGGTGAAAACTCTCCATTCTGTAGGCATACCACCATTCTCAACCCCAATGCTCATCTCTCGCCACCTGAACCCACCATCTGTGACATCTAAAACCATATAGAGTATCGCACCCACTCAGCTGCACAAAGCAACACCATCATGGCAAATTCAGCTATCTACAACCTCACAGACACCATATGTGTTTGTAAAACTAGATACTTTTTCACATGATTTATGCATTTTGAAAACACTTTTATCCGAAGTGCATTCTAACTATACATTTCATAAGTATGTGTGCTCTCTGGGAATCAAACCCATGATCATGGGGTTGCTAGCACCATTCTCTACCAGTTTAGCTACAAGAACAGGATAAATACAGTTGAAGTCAGAAGTTTACATACACCTTAGCCAAATACTCGGTTTTTCACAATTCATGACATTTAATCATAGAAAACATTCCCTGTCTTCGGTCAGTTAGGATCACTACTTTATTTTAAGAATGAGAAATGTCAGAATTATAGTAGAGAGAATGATTCCTTTCAGCTTTTATTTCTTTCATCACATTCCCAGTGGGTCAGGAGTTTACATACACTTTGTTAGTATTTGGTAGCATTGCCTTTAAATTGTTTAACTTGGGTCAAACGTTTTGGGTAACCTTCCACAAGCTTTCAATACATTGCTGGAATTTTGGCCCATTCCTCCAGACAGAACTGGTGTAACTGAGTCAGGATTGTAGGCCTCCTTGCTCGCACACGCTTTTTCAGTTTTGCCCACAAATTTTCTATTTGATTGAGGGGCTTTGTGATGG
Organism: Myxocyprinus asiaticus; assembly: GCF_019703515.2. NCBI lineage: Eukaryota > Metazoa > Chordata > Actinopteri > Cypriniformes > Catostomidae > Myxocyprinus > Myxocyprinus asiaticus. The sequence goes on along the minus strand of NC_059364.1, from coordinate 22,909,001 downwards.
CCACTCCAATACATTGACTTTGTTGTCCAGTCCCTCCTGCAGCAAAGCACCCCCACAACATGATGCTGCCACCTCCATGCTTCACAGTTGGGAAGTGTTTTTCAGCTTGTAAGCCTCACCCTTTTTCCTCCAAACATATCGATGGTCATTATGGCCAAAAAGTTCCATTTTTGTTACATCAGACCAGAGGACATTTCTCCAAAAAGTAATATCTTTGTCCCCATGTGCACTTGCAAACTGTAGTCTGGCTTTTTATGGTGGTTTTGGAGCATTGGCTTCTTCTTTGCTGAGCAGCCTTTCAGGTTATGTCAATATAGGACTCGTTTTACTGTGGATATAGATATATGTCTACCTGTTTCCTCCAGCATCTTCACAAAGTCCTTTGCTGTTGTTCTGGGATTGATTTACACTTTTTGCACCAAACTCCATTCATCTCTAGGAGACAGAATGCGTCTCCTTCCTGAGCGGCGTGACTGTGTGGTCCCATGGTGTTTATACTTGCGTACTATTGTTTGTACAGATGAACGTGGTACCTTCAGGCATTTGGAAATTGCTCCCAAGGATAAACCAGACTTGTGGAGGTCCACAGTTTTTTTTTTCAGAGGTCTTGGCTGATTTCTTTTGATTTTCCCATGATGTCAAGCAAAGAGGCACTGAGTTTGAAGGTAGGCCTTAAAATACATCCACAGGTACACCTCCAATTCAGTATCAGAAGTTAATTGGCTAATTGTCTAAAGTCTTGACATCATTTTGTGGTATTTTCCAAGCTGCTTAAAGGCACAGTTAATTTAGTGTATGTAAACTTCTGACCCAATTTAATTGTGATATAGTCAATTAAAAGTGAAACAATCTGTCTGTAAACAATTGTTGGAAAAATTACATGTCATGCACAAAGTAGATGTCCTAAACAACTTGCCAAAACTATAGTTTGCTAATATGAAATCTGTGGAGTGGTTAAAAATGAGTTTTAATCACTTCAACCTAAGTGTATGTAAATTTCTGACTTCAACTGTATATCCATATAAACCAGTAGATTCTCACGAAACCTTTTAAAAAATTGTCCTTGTCATTTTTAACCCCAAATTTATATTGCATAAAGAAAATGGAAGTAAGATGTTTTGCATATTGACATTATTTTCAGGACACTTAAGTACATTTTACCCTCCAGTTCTCATTAGTGTATGGACGTTTTAATTTTACTATTCCCATTGTTTACAATGATGATTCTCATTACCGTAACATTTTCGTAACTTTTTTTTAAAAAATATTACAGAAAAAATATGCTGTTGTACAATGATAAAAAAAAAATAAAAGGTTAAAAAATAAAAAATAAAAATCGACTACTTAGTCAATATTTGAAATCAATGACAGTATATCGCCTACTGTATACTATAATGTGTCATCACTGAAATCATTGTGGGATAACGTCACTGCAAATGAGGTCATCGCTGGCAGGTCATCCCTTCAACACATGACCAAACTTCAAAAGTAATATCAAAACCAATCTCACTACTACTGCCACCGTGACTAATTTATACCTAATTTCTCAATGTTAGACAGCCAAAGAAAGAGCTCTTCATTTGGTTATAACAGCAGAAGTGAGAGCAGCCCCCCCAAACAGCCCGTCACCACAGAGAGCAGCAGAATAAGCATGAGGAAGCAAAAACAGAACACCACAGTGCCTGCTGCATAGTGTCAAGTTCACAATCTGACATTCCGTGCGTTCATCAGCCATATAGTGTGACGACCTGTTTCAACACTTTCACAATTACTCAAATCTCATTTGGCTAGTATCACACTATACACTGATTCCATACTAAGAGTCAACATAATCTGGAATTAATTTAATGTTGCTTATTGAATCAATCATTGAACATTTGTAGGATATTATTTATCTTTTTTTCCAGCCTCATTTCAAAATGCCAGCTAGTGTTTATTGGGCTTTTTGGCTGAACTTGATTCAGTCATGGACTGTGGTTCCACGTGTTTTAAATTAGTTTTCTTAATTTAAAATTATTATGTAATCTCAACACAAACACTTTGTGTAAAAAGAACCTAATTGAATTGGGTAAACCCAACAAAATGTTAGTGTGACTCAAGTAAATCTCTTTTATTTATTTTATATGCTAACATATGAGAGTGTATGTTAGCCTGCTAAATACATGCTGGTTGGTAGCACTACAGAATGTAGTTTAATGGATTAAGTAAACTTCCATTTTACAGATTTAAATGGATAGAACGCAATGAAATCAAGTTTCATTACAAAATGTTCTAGAACTGTGTTGCTTTAGTTCATTCTAATTAAGTAAATTGAACAAGTAGCAAAAATCCTTTTTTAGAGTGCAATATTAGCAGTCCCGGAAAACTGAATTTCTAGACTAGAGTAAACCACAGTAATACACAATCTAGAACATAAGTGTATCTGGTGTAAAGTAGAGAACATAGGGAAATATTTTATCAATCAATCAAATGCAAATATCAGGGTACTGCTAGGATTTTAAACAGTGATTCTGTAGATCTACTAACACACTGCAAAAATAATTTTGTTAATACTTTTTATGTCTTCCAGTAAAAGTATATAAACATCCTTAAAACCAGATAAACATACCTGAGAAGCAAAATTGTGTAAGATACTATGACTTGCTTATAAAGAATTTATGAAGAATATATCTTGAATATAAGAATATATCTTGAATTAAGTTTTTTTTAAGATTTTTATTTCTGTTTTAAGTGCAAATCTAACAAAATTTTGTGAGTTTTATGCTTAAAGAAAGAAAACACAGTTTGCCAGTAGGGTAAGAAAAATAAACTTATTATATGATAGATAAATAGATACAGTATTCTCAACAAACAAGTCTTATTATCTTGCACAATTTTACTTCAAATAAATGTATCTTGTGTAGGGGATGTTTTGATATTTTTACTGGAAAACAAGACACAAATAAGAATTAAGAAAAGAGTTTTGCAGTGAACGTACTTTACACCCTATAGCCTGCACAGAATTGCAAAAGAAACTATAAAATATACAAAGATTTGCTTAACGGATAACTTTAGTGGCCATTGCCTGCTCAGAGTAATTATAATAATATTTGGCTGATTTGTTTACTCTGAGCCGACAATGGCCACTAAAGTGATCTGTTACACAAAATCGTATAGTTCCTCTTGATGATCACTGCAGAAAGAAAGGCCCTTCCTCCTTGTCTGAATAAATTCCCCCTGATCATATGCCACACAATACCACTGTCAGTTTTGCAACAGCTTCACTAAATAATGAGAAGTGATTCTTTGTCCAATTCTAACTGCATTGTCAGATGACAGTTTGTGTCATACAGTATTGGAGGCAGGAAAAAGAGAAATATGTAAAAAAAAAAAAAAATGCTGGCCTTACAATGTCATCTAAATTACGAGTGTCTGATTACAAGAGTAATAACGAAAGGAACTGGGCCAGTAATATAGATAAATGATTAGAGAAAGAGTGCTGGTAGATCTCACCATTGAATGGGTTGATGCATCGTGCAACCCTCTGCATTATGGCATCTCTTACTTCTCTCCTTCGCACACACTGAATGCCTAGGTTTTGGAAACTGGGAAAACAAACCAATAAACAATCTGTTAAATTTTGTTTTGTTTAATTTTTAGATAGATTTGTTGTGCTGTCTGATTTATGCCTAGATTTGTTTAGCTCATGTATTCTCCACCTTGTACACTCATCCTAAAGGCTAAAGCTGACAGGAAGAGTGAGGTTAGAACTAACCATACTGACATACTGTTTAAAATTGAGGGCAGACTGGAGCTCTAAGGTTCTCATTTTGCATACCAGGGGAATCCCCTGCTTGGCTCCCTACTCTGAATCAACATGCTTTTTTTTCCTTTTTCTTTTTTCAAAGAAGAATGGACAGCCCTTCGGTGGAGAACTGTGGTAGTGTGTGTGTGGGGGGGTTGTAGTAATACGGAAAGCACACAGGAATGGCTTTGATGTGGGGTATGGTACAGAGATGTTTCATTTCATTAAAAGGAAAATGGTCACAGGACAAAAATGATATTGCAGCAAAATATGCAGATAATGTATCCATTAATCCATGGCTTTAATGCAGCCTTTCACTGCTGACCTCTATATGCAGCGAAAGACTTTGCCTTTGTGACTGAAATTATTCTGACATTTTATTAGTTCAAGTATCAACTTACGCAATGACTCTGCGTTCAGGTCCAAATTCTGCCTCATAATAACCATCCTTGCAGTCTTTACCCACCAGGTCATGCGGATGTGGTTTGTATGGTTCGCTTTTGGTCACCAAGGAAACACATACTTTTCCTTTCCCGGTGAAATTTAGAATCTGATAGGAAGAGAGAAGTTAGTAAATGCTCTCAGTAATTCTTTTATCTTATGTCACTAAAGATGCTTAAAAGGGATAATTCACCCACTAAATGAAAATCTGGTCATCATTTACTCACCTTATGTTGTTCCAAACCCATATGGCTTTCTTTTGGAGCACAAAGTTAGATGTTAAGCAGAATTTTAGGAACTGAGAGCCTCAGTCCACTCACTTTTATTGTAAAATACAGTGATACAGTGACAACAAATGGTGACTCAGGCTGTCAGTCCCTAACATTCTGCTGATCTTCCTTTGTGTTCCAAAAAAGAAAGTCATATTGGTTTGGAACAACATGAGGGTGACAATTTTCACTTTTGAGAGAACTTTCCCTTCAAGTACACTGAAAACCCTAATAAGTTGACTTTACTCAATTAATTGAGTAAACACATTCCCTCAACTGAACTGAGTAATGGCATAACTTTACTAAACTTGTTTAATTAAGTTAACTGAACTTGGTGTTCATATAGAACGATCTTGGGTAAATAGATGCAAGTAGACTAAACTCAAATTTGCTCTTTAAATATTATTGTTTTAACTTAATTTCAATTGAACTGACTCAAATTTAGGTCATAGAATAACAAAGCTCAAATAAAGAAGATTATAACTGATTCAAGGTGGATCATAAAATAAACTTAATTCTCCACAGAAATGCATATTTGCCTGTAGTTCAGTTGCACATGCACAAGGACATGTAGGTATAGCTGCAGACCGGAGATCTCCAAATGTGGGCGGAATCTCCAAAATAGGGCGTGGTTACTCCAAAAGGGGGGTTGCACCAACTCTAAAAGGGGTGTCACTTCCACTTACATTTAAGGTTAGGGGCTCCCTATATCTTTTATGGCGATTTGGAGCTCACAGCCCTTTTTGGAGCATGTCTGCAGCTATACCCTTCTCCACAAGAAGAACTTAGATAGGGTTAACAGGGTCAAACTTGGCCATAGGGGACAGAGATCATTCTAATGGTGACATCACATGAAATTACTATATTTGAAACACAACAACATAAATAATACTACAAAAGAGCTAAAACCTCCATGAATTCGTAATAACAACTATTAAAATGCCTCCATATGTTCCCTTTGACCAAGGAAACGTAATTAATTAAGCACAAGGGATTATGGGTATTCCCCATAGCCTCAAATTTGTACTCTATTGTTTAAGTTATTAACACTTAAAATCTTAAATCTATGGATGTTTATGTTAAATAAGTTCAAGGACCATAGATATTTGAGTTATGAGCCCAAAACTTGACATTTCAAGTAATGTTTGATTAAGATAACTTCAATTTTCAAGTAATGACAACATTAGGATTTACGTTGTATCTTGGAAACTTTTCATGATAAAGTACAAGTGCTGTGAGACATTCAATACAAGTCAGTAAAGGATTTTGCTGTACCTGAATGCTGGGGTAGGTTCTGTTATTGTCCGAGCTTCTTTCTCCTGGTATGCTGCCTGCCGAGCGTCCCTCACATTTGTACCTGAAGCGCATGCCTCTCTGTTTGGGCTGCTCAAAGACCTGAACACTGGGCTTTGCCACTGCACCAGGAAAAATGAATTCAGTCAGAATCAGAGATTTTAATTGCACATAAACTCAAATGTTCAAAAGGACAAGTCCAGTCAATCTGACAGAGCAAAAGCATGTTAAACACATTTAAAAGCAGACTTATGGATGAAAGTGCCAACAATGTAGATTCACACGAACAAGAGAAGGCATAATGGGCCGAAACACCTGCAAACAACACCTCACATCTTTTACAGGACCTGAGCATAACCACACCACAAACAACACAGCCTGCTGGTAAATGATTTCACACTCTCTGCACCTGTCAGCACAGACCCTTTATGAGCTCACCCAGGTGCTATCATGCCAATAAGTATATACATTAATCACAACTTTCTCAAACACCTGCACACCCAGCTGCATGTGTCATGCCATTACTTCGGTCAATTGAAACACACTTGCTTCTGACATAGATCCAAACGGGTGAGATCTATGGGTCTATATGCAGTATGTTCTTAAACAGTGATATATCACAAAATAAGCTGTAAAAGTTTCATGTTTCCTCTCCATATATGTTTATTATGCTTGATCCTATCCTCCAGAGATAGGTCCAAAAGTGTAGTATGCAGATGTCACTCACAATTGCCTGTTTGAGAGTTTTAGCACTTACAGGAAGTCACATTTTTATAGATCCAAAAGTGTAGTGTGCAGATGTCACTCACTATTGCCTGTTTGAGAGTTTTGTCGCTTACAGGAAGTCACATTTTTATCTACTTTGGGTAGACACACCACACATAGCAAACAAAAGTGGAAGTAATGCAGAGAAATCTATATATTACATTGGGTTTACAACTGCAAGCGAGTGACGTTTGAACTTATTCAATGATTAGTCAGAGCTCATGATCAACCTCTATTTGTATTTAAGCCATGAACTTACTTAGGTGGGAGTCCCTGTGCATTAAGGGGTGATGCACTGTTCCAAGAAAACAAGAATAGAAGAACATAAATCAGTGTGTGAAATCAGCAAAACATAACAACAAAACATATAATTTTAGTATACAACATTTTATATTATCCAACCGTGAACAGAGAGAGATAAGATTATGAGAGCTGAAGCAGCTATTAAAAGTTCCTCATTTTATTTCCTGCTGATAATTTGTCCATCATGGACTGCCGCTCATGCAATCGGTGTGTGTGGTTTACAGAACATTCGTATTCAGGTAATGAGAATTATAATGCCTTTATTTCAAGAGTTTTCTGTAATGTACACTTGCATATTGACAACTGCGTTTTTCATTTAATTTAATATGTAAAACTAGGAATCTGTATGATTTTATATAGAATCTGATTTTTAAATGCAGAACATGTGGGCGGTGGCTGACAAATTACACTGTAAAGATTTACAAACACGAGACAATATGATAAAATAGAGTCTATGTTGAGATTAATTCTAAAAAGGAAAAGTGGTCGCAGTTTAAACATTTTTAATTATCTACCTAAAAAAAAAAACTTAAAGCAACTGCTGTTCCGTCATCTAACATAAATATCAGTTGATCGCGTAGTATAATTAACTCCCAAAAAGAGCGAGAAAAGAGAGGTGGAAAAATTACATATTGAATACTGGTACTCACCAGACATGTTAGCGAACACCCTTATCTTAGGTTTGCCGAGTGTCTCCAAGCTCTAAAGTGCTGAACCGATATACAGTAATACTCGTACACGCAGAAGAGTGTACAGAAGTCTGGGAATTCCCCACTATATACTCTATCTCCGCCCACAGCGCAGAGACACACCCCTCAACGAACGCACAGCCAATCACGCGAGGAACGTGAAGAGTACGACGTCAATTTTAAATTTAAAAGTTTAATGAAAAGAAAAAATGCACTCGAAATAGATATACGTAAAATTCTTGTTCGTAAAACGACAAACGGAGATATATACATTTTGAAACACCACATCTATATATATAAATGTCATTTCATAAGTCTCACAGTATATCAGACATTTGTTAGAAGTTTTGAGTTTATTCGTTTATGCTTATCAGTTAGAAATGTCTTATACACTAGTAATAGAACTCTGTGCTATAAAGAAGTTCTATTTTTAATTTTTGACTGAAATGAAAACGAGTCTGTGAGGGACAGAAGTACAGTCTGTTTTATTTTTTCAGCTGACGAAACAGAAAAACAAAACATATGTCCAAAAAATATGTAATCTAACACATTTATATGGTGCATACCACTGAAGAGACTGTAAGTCTACCCCTTAAACTCAAAGCCTCGTTTTCATTTCCATCTAGAAATCTAAAACCTTTATTAGATTTATATCAATCACTGAGCTCTTTGTTTGGAACACTATGGTCCTAATAAAGTGTTTGACGTGATCTGCTTTTTTAGCCCATCCGCCTCAAGGTTCGACATGTTGTCCATTCTGAGATGCTATTCTGCTCACTACAATTGTAAAGAGTGGTTTTCTGAGTTACTGTAGCCTTTCTGTCAGCTCGAACGGTCTGGCCATTCTCCGTTGACCTCACTGGATGTTTTGTTATTGTTGTTGTTTTTGGCACCATTCTGAGTAAACTCTAGAGACTGTTGTGCATGAAAATCCCAGGAGATCAGCTTACAGAAATACTCAAACCATCCCATCCGGCACCAACAATCATGCCACAGTCAAATTCATGGAGATCACATTTTTCCTCATTCTGATGGTGGATGTGAACATTAACTGAAGCTCCTGACCCATATATGCATGATTTTATACATTATACTGCTGCCACACAATTGGCTGATTAGATAATCACGTGAATAAGTAGATGTACCTACTTATGTAAGGTGTTCCTAATAAAGTGGCCAGTGAGTGTATTTGAGCATACAGTTGAAGTCAGAAGTTTACATACACCTTAGCCAAATACATTTAAACTCAGTTTTTCTCAAGTCCTGACATTTAATAGTAGAAAACATTGCCTGTCTTAGGTCATTTAGGATCACTTCTTTATTCAGTATGTGAAATGTCAGAATAATAGTAGAGAGAATGATTTATTTCAGCTTTTATTTTTCATCACATTTCCAGTGGGTCAGAAGTTTACATACACTTTGTTAGTATTTGGTAGCATTGTCTTCAAATTGTTTAACTTGGGTCAAACGTTTTGGGTAAACTTCCACAAGCTTCTCACAATAAGTTGCTGGAATTTTGGCCCATTCCTCCAGACAGAACTGCTGTAGTCAGGTTTGTAGGCCTCATTGCTCGCACACGCTTTTTCAGTTCTTCCCACAAATTTTCTATTGGATTTTGGTCAGGGCATTGTGATGGCCACTCCAATCCCTTGACTTTGTGGTCCTTAAGCCATTTTGCTATAACTTTGGAGGTATGCTTGGGGTCATTGTCCATTTGGAAGACCCATTTACGACCAAGCTTTAACTTCCTGGCTGATGTCTTGAGATGTTGCTTGAATATATCCACATCATTTTCCTTCCTCATGATGCCATCTGTTTTGTTAAGTGTACCAGTCCCTCCTGCAGCAAAGCACCCCACAACATGATGCTGCCACCCCCATGCTTCATGGTTATGATGGTGTTCTTCAGCTTGCAAGCCTCACCCTTTTTCCTCCAAACATAACAATGGTTATTATGGCCAAAAAGTTCAATATTTGTTTCATTAGACCGGAGGACATTTCTCCATAAAGTAAGATCTTTGTCCCCATGTGCACTTGCAAACTATAGTCTGGCTTTTTGATGGTGGTTTTGGAGCACTGGCTTCTTCCTTGCTGAGCAGCCTTTCAGGTTATGTCTATAGGACTCATTTTACTGTGGATATAGATACTTTACCTGTTTCCTCCAGCATCTTCACAAGGTCCTTTGCTGTTGTTCTGGGATTGATTTGCACTTTTCGCACAAAACTACGTTCACCTCTAGGAGACAGAATGCATCTCCTTCCTGAGTGGTATGATGGCTGTGTGATCCCATGGTGTTTATACTCGCGTACTATTGTTTGTACAGATGAACATTGTACCTTCAGCTGTTTGGAAATTGCTCCCAAGGATGAACCAGACTTGTGGAGGTCCACAATTTTTTTTTTCTAGAGTCTTGGCTGATTTCTTTTGATTTTCCCATGATGTCAAGCAAAGAGACACTGAGTTTGAAAGTAGGCCTTAAAATACATCCACAGGTGCACCTCCAACTGACCCCAATTAGCCTATCAGAAGCTAATTGGCTAATTGCCTAAAGGTTTGACATCATTTTCTGGAATTTTCCAAGCTGCTTAAAGGCACAGTTAACTTAGTGTATGTAAACTTCTGACTCACTAGAATTGTGATATAGTCAATTAAAAGTGAAACAATATGTCTGTAAACAATTGTTGGAAAACGTACTCGAGCCATGCACAAAGTAGATGTCCTAAATCACTTGCCAAAACTATAGTTTGCTAATATGAAATCTGTGGAGTGGTTAGAAAATGAGTTTTAATGACTTCAACCTAAGTGTATGTCAACTTTTGACTTCAACTGTATGTGTACATATATTTAAATTCCATTAGTATTGGGGAAAATATATGCTACATATATGAAAATGGCCAGTTTTAAAGTATTTTAATATACATGCTGCATATATGTACAAGTATGTGACTTTAATATAATTGAAAACCATATATGAACATATTCATGTATCAAGATTTCTGTATGGGTGTCAAAATATGGCACTAGTCTGAATTAGCTATATACAGGGTCCATGACCATTGCTACGTTATAACATTAATTTAAAAACTTCGGAGTAAATGTGGCAGAAAAAAGAAAAAGAAAAAACACTTGTTCTAAAACTGCTTAGCTTAAACGTATGTTATAGTTTCATAATCATTTTAAAAAGAAATCTGTTAGATAGTCGTTCATTATATTCTTTGAAACGGACGCTGCTTTTTAAAAAAAAAATTTTTAACTAATATGTTGACATAATTTCAGGTTAGGGTAATCCCCCTTCAGGCAGTGGGAATCCCCCACTAACAAGGAAGTTTATTTCCAACAACAGAGAAAGAAAAACATTGGTTCTAGAGAAATTACGTTTTGAATTTATTAACCTGTCAATTTTTTTTTTTTTTTTAACCCTATCTACCTTATTTTGCAATACGGAAGTAAGCAGCGGCTGCATTTCCGGCGAATGAGTAAGAGTTCCGCTGGCATTTACCACAGTGTAAATAAATAGAAGGATAATAATACCAGAGTTAGTGATCTGGGCTTATAAACCATCACACAACCACAGGATATACAGCAGAATTTTGTGGCAATGTCTGATAAATTCTAACATCAGCATTTATAGTAAAAAAGTAAATCACTTGTTGCTGTGTTCTTGTATTGAAGAGATGGTAATAAAATCTGCTTCTTTCTTTACCGAGATCGTGACGATGAAGTCTTTCATGTTTCCATGTAAACCTCCATTTATATGTACCTGCATAACCTCCAGTGATGCCTTTATTTATTTACAACGGTGATGTTTCATAAGCCATAAGAATGAGATCTGCGTGTCCGTTTGTGTACTTCCCTGCACCGCTAAAATATTGAGAATGCTCTCTGACAAGAACGGAGAGTAAAATGCATTTCTTATTTATTATAAAAATGAAATAAGATGCAGTTTTGGTGCAAAGAAAGTTGAAGCAGCATTTCCCCGGCAGCTTTCTCCTCTCTGGAGGACAGTCATGTCGGCACCTGATTTCATTCATTCTGCCTGTGCAAAGGTGTGTGATAAAACGATGGCAGAATGCGATAAACGGTAAAACTATTTGCGATCAAAACCAATGTGTTTATGAAAATCGTAATTAATGATAATATGTTGACATTTATTGCCAGCCTGTAATCAATAATGTAGTATTTTTGTGTAGCTAAAATAGCTGGAATTGGGTTATACCGGAAGTGGTACACATTCACGGTTGATAATGGCGGCGCTCTAATTCGCTGAAAAATAAGGTGGATAGACCTTATTCACAGCTGTGCAATCTTTGATTTTTAATGGGAATGACAAGGAGGCTGTGAGGGATAGACAGACTTACAATGTCTTTAATGAGCTGGTCTGCAGTTTAAAGTGTTTTTGGATCATTCCGCAGACAAAACATTGATCAAATATCTGTCCAAGGTCATTCAGTATACAAGGAACTCCAGACAATGAGTTGTGGAAAAACAGATGTGATCTAGGAGCTTTATACAGCTTTATACCGTTCGTGCCACTGAAGAGACTGTAAGTTTATCCCTCACAGCCTCGTTTCCATTTCCATTAAAAATCAAAGATGGCGCTAGCGAATAAGGTCAATAGATGAAGGTACTATTTACAATCAAACGCCCCGTCCCTTCCGGGTTGTTTTGGTAGCCCAGAAATGAGTTGCTCCATATGGGGCTTTGCTCAAATTGCGATGAAACTGCCCAAAAAGTGCTGTTTGTGGGGGTTGAAACACCCCGTTTCCAACAGATTATTGGAGATAAGGGCTTCTTTACATTGCCACCAGATCGTTTCATCAGGAAAAACACAGGATTTTACATAAATGATGATAAGTCGCGTCTGCTCTATTAGACACAACTGACCCGCAGTAGTTGCTGGTGGATTTTAACTTTATTTAACGAAGAAATCACATAAACTCTGATCGCAAACGACTGTTTTTAATTCCCAAAGTGCTGTCACTGTGACAGATATGAAGTCAAATATGATCTAACGATGATCTTATCTGATCAAGACCGCGATATAACGGGAGGAACAAATCCGTCTGCACCACCGCAGAGCGTGGACTACTGTTTGTGAAAGGATAAGTGAATAAAAATAATGTCATAAAGCGAAAATGATGTCTTTGCATTTGTTTTGAATGCAGTAAATAATATTGTTCAATCGAAATGTTATTAAGTTTTGATATGGAATATGATCATATTGAAGTATTATTTATTGTAAGTGGGTTAATCATTTAAGCAGTTAAGACGCATATTGTATGTCTGATGGTAGGTTTCATTTCTAAGTACCTACATTCTTAGGCTGTAGAAGTGTGTTAAACGTGTGAGGATGTGTATTCAACCAGTTACATGACTGACATAGTCATACAGGCTCATTGAACCGTTTAAACTTGTTTTGCCGATATTTCAGAAAAGAACCCACATACTTTCTTCGCTGTAAACCATAGATGTTCCTTTATAATAACTTTTATTTTGATTAAAACTGCAGCGTTGCCTATTTCCACCATTGAAATCTGCTGCTCGAAAGAACGCGGAAGCGCGGTTTCCTGCGGTGTGACGTCAGAGTAATTTCATCTAAAACAGATCTAGTTTTACGTATCTTAGGCAATTCATGTCCAAGGTGTTGCATGAGAAATGGGATTAAAGAGCTACGAGATTACAACCACAATACTTAGTACGTCACACTGATGGCCCATTGTAGTTTACGTCATCAAGCAGTGAGAGTTACAATCTTATCACCTACTCTGTATGTAAAAAATATTTTTTTAATGTATTAATGTATACACATTTATTTTCTCAGGTGTACTTGTTTCTTTAAACTCTTACGTTCTCCAGCACAATTCATATTTGCAATTATTGATATCCTAAAAAAGGACATGAGACACATTGGGGTTTTGTGAATTTTATGTTCTTAAATGTAAAAGGCAGTTTACAAAGCATACAAAAATACATTTGAAATACAACTTTTGCCCTACAAAAAGAATATGACAAGTTATTTTTAAATTGTACTAAAGGTAACAGGAATATTGGCGACGCAAATGAGGTCTAGAAGAAAAGAAATCCAACTGCAATGCATGTGATATTAAAATGATAATGGTACAAATAAATAAAATGTTAAGAAACCCCAAAATGAACAGTACGCCCAAGGACAGTGGCTTGTGGCAAAAAAAGAAAAGGAGGGAAATAAAAAAAAAAAAAAAAAAAAAAAGGAAAATCATGGAAAGAGGGCAGAAATCTCATTTAGTTTTTGTTCTTGAAGTTCAGGAGACACTGCCATTCAAACCTCCATGGGAGGCGCAGGGGTGATACCCTAGACACAGGGAGTTACACTCATGCACACACAAAACCCAACACTCATTCTGTAATCATTTAGCAAAATAACTAATCCAAAGCTTCCAGCAAACTGCCTTGAAACAGTGGCCCAATAAACCATCAACAACTGCAGATGTAATACTGTTCTTTTGCTCTTGAGCACGTAACGGAACTTTGGGGTGGCAGCTGAGTTGATTGTGATGGGTAATTGGGTCATGGTTATTAGTTACTAGTGATGACTGTTCACTTGCACCCCACACAAAAGGTCCTCCCAGAAACTATACAGTGGAGGGGGAAAAAAAAAAAAAAAAAAAAAACAAAATCGCAGGGAAAAACCTCTGACAAACAATGAAGAATTTCATAGACAATGACAAACAGGACAATTTTTTTTCAACTTTTTTATGTTAATAAAAACTACATTAAGGTGGCACAAAAAGATTAACAATGATTTTAAAGTTATATACAAAGTACATCAACTGTACAAGTTGTTTCAAAAGCTCAAATAGATGTTTACCAAGCAAGCATTCTGACACAGTAAGGCATAAAAAAAAAAAAACAACACTCCAATATTTTACACTGATAACTTTGCAACAAGCAGGAAGACCAGCCAAATATCAGTAGCACAGTTTAAAAGCAGCACTGCTGTTACACAAAAGGGACTCTCACACTGAGAGATGACCTATGCAGACAAATGTTTGAAAAGGGGGGAAAAATTGATTAAAAGTGCAAACTGAAGAGGGGTTGCAAAAATCAGTGTTACCTGTAGAGAGCATACTGCTATCGGTTAAGTGTGAGCCTGATAGAATTTTTAATCACACGGAGGTTGCTTGTGGTGGGGACTGGTGAAGATGCATCTGGAAGCTCTTTACTGGGTAGTCTCTGAAAACACAAAGACATTCTGACATACAGTATTGTCAAAAAGCATTCCAATTTCCATTTGGACACCAAACTATGATAATTCTTGCATGGCCCTTACCTGTGTCCTTGATGTGTCAATTGTTGGTATGGGCATAGGTTGTGTTACGACAAGACCCTCCTGTCAAACAAATGTTTTCAGCAATTTGTTTTTGCACAAACATTGCGTGAGACCTTATTTTGTTGATGCAATACGACAGTTTCACTTTCAACAAAAAAAATCCAAATGTGGTCAGCACCTGAGGCAATAAACATGCAAAAAGAAAAAAAGCCCTCACCACTGTTGGCCCATCTCCCCTTTCCAGGCCATTGCTAGTCAGAGGGTACGGCTCTTTAAACGCAGAGTCATCAGAGAACATCTGAAGCAAAAGATAACAATATTATAGGGATTTTTCACCAAAAATGTTTAATTCTGTAATTATTTACTTACCCTCAGGCATTCAAACCCATATTACTTTCTTCCGTGGAAGACAAAAGGAGTCACTATTCACTTTCATTGTATGGAAAAAAGATGCAATGAAAGTGAATGGGGACTGAGGCCATCAGCCAATACCATTTTTTTGTGTGGAAGAAAGACTTAAAGTTTAGATGAGCAAATTATAAAGATGAACTTGTAAAGGATTTTTTGGCTTGTGCACTTTCTGCCTGTGAAAAGCTCATCACCTCTATATCTTTGTGTTTCTTAGGTGGCTCCTCTAGAGATGGAGAGTGAGGTCTCTTTGGTGCAATTCCATTTAAGCTGTTGGGCAGTTCAGTGGGGCTAAAGGAGGGTGAGGTCACACGTGATATCACACTGCGGCCCACCACTGTGGGAATGGTGTTGCCAGTGGGGAGTTCTGTAAGCTTGGCAACTGGAGTGGCCACGGGCTCTGAAAGAGAGAAAAAGTGCCAAATGAGTGGAAAGTAACAAATCAGAATGAACGCTGCTAACAACTGTGATTCCACAATAAATGGTCCCACAAGTCAATGCATTAAGTCTATTATGGAAGATATAGGCAAAGTCCAAAAGCTGGAAAACGCTGCCTTCGAAGGCTGTATACAGAGGTAGTATGAAAATACAGTGCCTTTCAAACTGTTCTGAGACTAGTACATTCATATAAAAATGCTTTTGCTTAAGCCATTAACTGAAGCAGTAAGGCAGCTGCCTTAGCTTTCGGATGCAGCCAATTGTTGGCACTTACTGGAGCCGATGACTGGAATGGACATGCCCTGTTCTGGTTTCGGAGGAGATGGATCTGATGCTGGGGAGCCGTCCATAAAAACAATGACTGAATTCTTGGGTGGGCTAATACTACAGGAAAAAAAGTTAAGGAATGTAAATGTTCATAATAAACAAAAGAAAACTAAGCTTGAATAGAATACACCAATTAAGTCAGCTAACCAACTTAAACTACAGCTTAGTGCTTGCAGTCTGTATTATGTCAGTTCAAAGAGTCATTTAAAGCAATATACATATGTAAAAGCATTTGATATTACTCCTAGCTTCACAAATCATGTTTTTGAAAAGGAGGACATTATTGGTGCAATTGGTCATATTTCTCATTTCGCACTGAAGCAAAAAACATGAGTAATATTTAATGTTCTTTTCCACTTTGCTGCTCTCTTGCCTAGTCATTTCTGGATCAGGTGACCCATGCTTTAAAAAAAAAAGTTTCCTGGCAGTCATGAGTCATTAACTATTTTGAAAAGGGCATTTTAGCCCTTTGGACAGCAAGTAGTTGACAGGTCATTCAAAATATGCAACAAATACCTTGTAGAGATCCCACTAGACAGCTGTCACTAATATACACTACCTGTCTTCAGGTGTGGAGATTGACTGACATGGTTTGATGACTGGTGTAGGTGAGCTGAATGGGGTGCTCGTGTCTGTGTCCCTGGAGCTGTCCAGCTGACTGCTATCCAGTGAGCAGCGCTTTGACCCACCACCATTTGAACTACGGTTTATATCTCCCAAACTCTGCCCAGAAGAGAAACAGGATCAAGGTTTATCTTCTTTACAGCACTACCAAATTCTCTTCTGTAAACTCTCAGCTATGAGAGAGTGCTTTTACCTTCTTCTTCCTCTGAACAATTTCAGGAGGCAGGTAATGGTGCAACTGTTTCTTCTTCACATGTGTGGCCTCAATGGTCATGCCATCCTTCAACATGTTGATATTGCTAGCCTGCCTATAAACTACAATGGAACAATACTTTCAGATGTTACAATAGACCCAGAGTTTTAAATTCCCCCGAACTACATATAACACAATTACAAGTTTAAAAAAGGACATACCCTTTGACAAAAACAAAACAGAAGCTTAGCAGCTTACCAGTGTCTGTGAAGGACTGAATGTCGTAAGTCAAGTCAATATTCACACAGTCAGAATTATCCAGTTTTTTGAAGTTGATTCCAATAAACCACATGGACACAAATTCATTCCTGTGAAAACAGACGTGTAAAAATGTATATAAACAGATTTTTTGGGGGGTCAATTGAGCGGTATAGTTTTTCAGGCTTTGCCAACTGTGATCACAGTGTGCAAAGCAACCATCTCATAATTGTAACAGAAAACCTTACAATTAAGGCACAATTTAAATATGTATTCATATATAGGTAAACTAATACTATATCACAAAACATACCATTACTATGCTATAAAATTATTCACAATACAACAAAAGATTCTTTACTTACTCGTTTTGGTTCTCTTTTGACCCAGGAAAAGACTGTGGGTTCACATGGGCAAGAGTGATGTACTCATTGCGCTCCAAATTTCCAACTAACACTCTTATCTTTGATTCCACCAGTCCAATCCTGTGGAAGCAAGAAAACGATTATATAAAGAGTCTATGATTCCATACTTATGACTCAATGTCAGAGGACAGATTTCAGAGTGCAGACAGTGAAACTGCTCATTTTAGAGTAGTCTTTCTCATTGTCTTTTAATAATAATCCTCTCTTTCAACAATCATTTATGTGCCCTTACCATTCTAGGTGGTTTTCCTCAGTGGATGCCCTGGCAGTGAGGACAATGTAATGCCTGCAACAAACAAATCAACATTACATTCTACGTTCTCTGGAAGCAATCTCTGATATGACATTGAATGTGGATATTCACTTACTTGTACTTCTGGAAAAAGTTGGGTGGTTCAAACAACTTGGACCAATCAGCCTTACCCTGAAGAATTTCATCTGTAACAGTGAGACCTTTAAACAGAAATATTGAAAACATGAGCAAGAGAAGCATTAAGTGAACTGGCCAATAAGAGACAATCTGCCCAGCTTGAATCTCAATTACATACCATTCTTAAACTCTTCATTCATGATGGTGCGTGTTGAAGTGGACACGTTGTAGGTAGAGTTCTGTTGTGGGTAAGCAGGAGTGATGATTGGCATCAGATGGTACCTGTCTGATGGATTCACCTAAGGATACAACAACAGAGGGTGTAATAGAAACAGAAGCCTTTGCAAATATTTACAAACACTGCATCATCAGTATGAATAAAGTATAAGAACACTAACCCGTGGGTCCCACACTGGTAGATTTAAATTGCTGTCCTCAGGCTGTTTTAAAAGCACAGGGTTCGGCCATTCCCTGATGAAGTAAATTATACCAAAAATGCATATGGGAAGGAACAACGAAAAAAAGGAAATGGATATGGATATATAGAAACACCACAACAATGGACATTCCAGATATACAGGACAGGGACTACACATTAACACAAAACTTGAAGTTTCAGTTCCACTACACAGATCTGATTTGCTGTGATCTCACCATTTAGAGAAGACCAGAAAGAACTTGTGCACGAGTGTGGCAGCGACAGCATTTGGGTACAGCTGACATGTTCTGGCCACCAGCATAGCCCAGGAAACTCCACCCAGAAATCCTAGCATGTTGGAATAGATTCCACGTCCTAAAGGTGTAGAAATGTCAGTGAAATGCATTAAAAGTTTTAAATGCTTATGAGCAACTTTACATAATTGTGCCTGCAAAGGTATGATTGGAACATACGCGGTTGGAAGTTTCAAAGTTCCTTATGAGACATCAGAGCATAGTACACAGAATACGCAGAGAACATACATACACCTTACAGCTGTGGTGCTCTTGCGGGTGAAGAAAGTTTGTGTACATTTTCTAATTCCTGTTCCCCCCTAATTTCCTGTTCTCTTATACTACTGTATCAATAAAAAGCGATAAAAGGTCAAAATAGGCAAACTTCAAAACAGACTTACGTTTAGCCCACAATTTAATGGCTCTCAACGTCAACCTGAAATTCTCTTTATTAGGCACCAAATACAAAATCTCATCAGTAACACGACAACCTGTAGAAAACAAAAAGCAATTTATGAAAGAATCACACAAAAATAGACTGCACTGAGAAAACTAGAGCATGCATGACTACAGATGTGATATTTAAAATCACAGGTAAGGATCATGGAGGGAGGGTATTACCGTTTAGACTGCGAATACATCTGATGTCCAGGTTTCTGAGGAGAGAGTCTCCTCTCAGGTCCAGGTTATCTGGAATAGACTGCAGAGCGAGCCTTGCAAACAGCAGATCAATCTGTGTAGAAGAACAGATTATGACATAAGGGGCGTTCACACTGACAGCATCTTGCAGTGAACTAAAGCAATTAATTTTCAAAGTGAGTTGGCAATTTCTGCTGAGATGAGTGACTACTGGCAATGCAACTTATATTGATAAGAAATTGTCAGCATTCTAAACGAGTTTGATACATGCATCGCTGTCCTGTCCTGACTTTGTATTATGGACTGCTGTAAAAATATACAAATAATTTCCACTGCAGAATGCTTAAATAAAATAAAAACATTCTGGCAAAACACCTCATTTTGATTTTTTTTTAAAAGGTATGGCCACACAGCCCACCAATGACAGAGTATCCAGAGTAGAAATGCCTACTAGCTAGCTAACAACAGTACAGCGATCTTTAGTGATGATGAAAAAATAAATAAATAAAATCACTGTTGGTGTGAACAGGGTTTGAGCATTAAAATATCAAACAGATGACATATCATGACATCATATCATGACTGCTTTACCTCAATGCCATCAAACTTGAATTTGATCACCGGTACAAATGCATCCTCCACAGCCTGAAATAGAATTAAAAACAGGATTCAAATCACTCTTAAAAGATTACAGGAACTTGAGATAAAGGTGTAAATGAGGAACTGAAAAAGATATTTACCCGTAGATCCTTGATCTCATCATGCCTTTTTAGTTTTTCAAAGAAGGATGAAAAAAAGTCAATCCTTTCAACATGACGAGGGGCAACACACAAAGCATCTATATCAGCACCTAAAGAGAACAACATCATTTTGATTTGCAAACAGGGTACATATCCCTTGGTTGATAGTGCCTGACCTTTAAAAGTCATTCTATTGTGGTTTCAACAAATGTACCTTTTGTGTGAACTCCCAACCTATATGACCCAAAAGTAAAGATTTTGCCACCAACATTCACCACTGCTGATGGGGGAAGATTCTGTGAAAGAAGTATTGATTTTATAAAAAGTATTCTATTATGTAAAATGGTGATCAGGCAAATAGTGCTTAGATTCAGGAGTACTCTTTACCTTTGATTCACTGATCTCTGCAATCCACTCCTTCACAAATGAATTCAGCTTCCCAAGAACTGCAAGCCTACAGTTCACAATCTTAATGTTCATAAACATACAGGACACAGTGCAAACCTACATTATAAATACGGGCCACAATATATTTGGAGAATTAAATGTATGTTTATTGAACCTCCAAATGCAAAAAAAAAAAAAAAGAAGAAAAAAATTTGAAATGACATATTTTAATTTGAAAAGTTTTCAGATGAGCTTTAGATGCTTGTTTAATTTCTACTTTATCAATTTACTCATGCTTGCATAGGGCCCACTACACCAAGCTCATCTTCAGAAAAAGTGACAAACTACACCACCATGTGGTTACTCTATTCAATAACTTTATATTTGTAATATCCTTGATATCTTGCCCTATAATGTGTGACCATTTTGAGATAATTCAGATAATCATTCATTTGCTTAAAGTTTTACCATTAATGAGCAAGGAAAACAAATACTTGAGAATGTGTCTTCCTTCTTTACCTCTTAAAAATCAGTACACATGAAATCTTGCATCATGTAGTGCATGTTAGAGGCAAACTGTATGCAACCATCTTTTGCCTAATAGTTATCACAAGTCAACAGGACATTCCATTAGCCAGCAAAAAAAAAAAAAAAAAAAAAAGCCAAAACATTTTTTTAAATACAAAGGATTATCTTAGAATAAAATTATTTTAGTTAAAAGGCAAGTCATGTGTGAGAAAAAGGACAAGGCATTTTAAAAGCTGTGCATCCAAAAAGGTGCATCTTGAATGCTTTTAACCTCTCGACTTGTTTAGCTTAAAAACCACATATTTTACACTGGTCATCAAGACTAGACCCAACAGTATCAAAATTAGTTATCATACACAAGGTACACAAAACTGTCATTAAAATCAAACACTGAAAATTATCAATATAACGATGAATTGCAAAAGCCAAAAAATATTCAAAATGATCAACATGATATCAGGTTGAAATGATCAGACTGAGTAGGACAACTGATGATTTTGTAAATGCATATATAACTGCAAACTGTCATTTTTGTAGCCTAACACATGGAACAAACACTTGGCCAAACATTGTATTAGGCTGCTGAATATAAAAATTGCACAGCCAATGTTGGCATCTGCCAAGTTTGGCCAGCTTCTACTAAATTACAAATAAATTTGAGCAAAACACACTGTAGCGTTTGACTCACTGGATTCATTGGATTGCCCTTGCATATCAACAACATAGATATGGGAAGTGTTTTCTCCCTTTTAAAAGTAAATAATCCTATTTATTTTGACATTTAAATTAGGGTTGCTCCAATACCAAAATTTTGGCTTCGGTACAATACCAGCCCTGGTACCTCAGTATCGATACTTAGGTAACAAATAAATAGCCTCAGATTATTAAAGATATTACACAGAAAGGGATCTGATTAAAAGAACTGCATAAAGCACAAATTCTGTGTTTTCCATTTAAATTTTTCTGGATTCCATGTTTTATGTTTTAATAAAAACAGTCATCAAAATAGATTTAGCAATTTTGGTCAAATAAAATGCTGCACAACAGATCTTCATAGTATAGAGTAAATGAAAACATTAATGAAAAAAAAAAATTGATTACCTGTGGCACAAGGCTGCTATGGCTGAATCACAGCTTGCTGATATTCAGTACACTTGGTTTTGTAATATTGCTTACATAAATAATAATATTATTTTTTAACTATGATAGTAATGACGATAATAAAAGTGTATTATTAAATAGTTAATTAGTACTGTTATTCCCATTACTTTGAATATTATATTTTACAGAGCTTTTATTTTGATGGACCTTTATGTTCTTCCTGTGTGTTTTTGACGGTAGTTTATAATAAGCTCCGCATTCAAAATGAATTGCGGAAATAGTAACGAGCTGAAATCACTGAAAGAGGAATTCATGTAGGATGCATTGACCACCATGCGCAATCTGTGTATTAAGTATGACAGTGTTAATAGCACTGCACTGGAGTATGGTACCGAAATTAGCAACACGATGAGATCATATCATTTAAAAATGTTTGGTATGGTGATATTTTGTTAATAGTGGCATACTGTAGGGGGCCTGGGTAGCTCAGCAAGTAAAGATGCTGACTACCACACCTGGAGTCGCAAGTTTGAATCCAGGGCGTGCTGTGTGACTCCAGTCAGGCTTCCCAAGCAACCAATTGGCCCGGTTGCTAGGGTGGGTAGAGTCACGTTGGGTTAACCTCCTCGTGGTTGCTATAATGTGGTTCTCGCTCTCAGTGGGGCGCGTGGCGAGTTATGCGTGGATGTCAGGGAGAATAGCGTGAAGTCTCCACACGAACTAGGTCTCCACAGTAATACGCTCAAAAAGCCACGTGATAAGACGCATGGATTGACTGTCTCAGACATGGAGGCAACTGAGATTCGTCCTCTGCCACCCAGATTGAGGCTAGTCACTATGCCACCATGAGGACCTAGAGCGCATTGGGCATGCCAAATTGGGGAGAAAAAGTAATACAAAATTTAAAAAAATACAATAGTGGTATTATGCGCAACCCTAATCCAAACTATGCCTGATTACACATGGTTGCATTTTATTATGTGCATTTAGCATTGTTTTCACCCGACTGTCCAAAACCCTAACACACTGTAAAATACAGAAAGAAGTATTCTGCATGTTTGGCCACTAGTAGTGGGAGATAAAATAATTTTTTCAGGGTCAGTGTTGGTGCCATGATTGCGGAGTGCAGAATTTAAAGCCCCCTGCTCACCTGTGATTGAGCTCATCTTCACCCTCAAACACTCCAAATGGTTTCATAGCCTCTGTGAGCTTCTGAGTGTAGATATGGTCTATCTCTCTGGGGTAAGCCAGACTGATAGAAGATGTGATGCCATAATGTTTCCGAGGCTGCTGCCCGCCAAGCGTACTGTTACCAATTCTGCAAATAAAGAAGAGCATGGAACAGGTCATGCTAACATTACTGTTACCCCAAGTCTCTCTGACCCCAGCCTAGCTGGGATATGTGAGGAAAAAGAATTTCACTGTATATGTGCAAATGTATAATGTGATAAAGAAAATAATTATAATTAATTATGTTACCCCAAGTCTCATTCTACACTGTAAACACATTAGAGACAAAGATAACCAAATATTAACACAAAAATAGCACTGAACTAAATAAAATAAACGTATTAAACCTACAACCAGTTTGAAAGATGGTTGATTTAGACATAACATATGACAGTCTAAACATACCACCCAAACGTGCCTCATAACGTGTACAATGCGTTTCTCTGTGAACGTTTGTCACGTGTAACCCAGTAAATGTTGTTTTTCAAGTTTTGATGGACACACGACCAACAGTACCTCAAACATTTGTTTATCAGGGCGACGAAACATGAAATGCAGGCCTAATTAAAGAGCCAAATCTATACAATGACGCTTGGCTGTATATAGATATATAATGTATGTCACAGTTCTTATAACGTTATAAAGGCAGTTCGTTTCTTAAAACGTAAACAAACACTGAAACACACTGGTTACCACCGTTCACATCAACTACCACTGACACTGTTTTTTTCTGTAAACAAAGGCAAGACTGCTTGCCCAATAGTAACAAAATAGATTTTAAATGCACCAGGCTGAAACGTGGACATTTGGAATGTGCACGAGTAATTACTTGACTTAAAAACACATACTCAGACCACTTATCTGCTATAGTCCCATTGACTAACCGTTAGCCAAATAAACAAGCTAAACTAGCGTAGCATTGCAGTCTCCCTCTACAACTAATCGGCTTCCCCAAACTACTTCACTACGGGTGCACGAAACACTTACGTTGACATCTCTTTCATGACCTTGCGTAGAAATGTCCAAATATTTTCAGAACAAACGCGCAGAAAACATGTAAACTCAGCCAGCAGCAGCCCCGTCTCAATTTATAACAATAGTTGTTGCTCCAATATGGCGCCCAGCGGACAGACATCTCCCGAGATGCTTTGCTCAGTGACGCGAGAATATAAATGTTTTTCAAACGTCGCAGTCAGTTAGCGATGGGAAGATCGAATCATTTTACTGACTTGAATCTTTGAGTCTCGTTCAGCAAAATGAACGAATCTTTATTCGTCATTTCGTTCATTTAAGCTGAATTAAATTAAAATGTTACATTTTCAATAGCCAAATCCTCCCAACACGTCTACTTACGCAAACTTTGATTATAGTCCCAATAAGGAAAAACTGATAATGCAGCCAAGGACAAATTATGAGAAACAGAAAGATTAGTTCACTTCTGGAATCTTCGTGTCTCTGAGTCGTTCGTTCTTTTGTCACTGCATAGTGTATACGGCTGTCACGTGACAAAAGAACGAACGACTCGAACCAGAAGACTTGAGAGGTGAACTAATAATTTCTGTTTCCTGTGTGAGCAATGCTAGCGTATACGGCGGTCACGTGACAAAAGAACGAACGACTCGAACCAGAAGACTTGAGAGGTGAACTAATAATTTCTGTTTCCTGTGTGAGCAATGCATACCGTATACGTGTGTCACGTGACAAAAGAACGAACTACTCGGACCAGAAGACTCCAGAGGTGAACTAATCATTTCTGTTTCCTGTACAGCGCCTATGCGGTTTTCACGAAACAAACGAATGGAATGTTTTGTTCAACACAAAATGAACGAATCACTCTCTGAGACTACTCGTTCTTCTGAGTCACATAAAAGATTCGTTCAAAATGATCGAATCGTTCATGAACGACCCATCACTACAGTCGGTCACACTTCTCATTGGCCTAATGCGAGAAGAGTAGCTTGTGTGAGGCAAGTGCTGAAGTAGAGCTGATGTGTGTCGTTTTCTCCATGTTAAAATTCTTTCTCGTATACCAGTTTATTATACAGGGACCACCATTAGTAAACCTGTTGTAGGTTGATTCCTTTGATAATTGTAAGCGATGGGGCTCTATCATAACATTGTTTGTTTGAGCAGCCCGTCCAGCCCCACACAGCAACACTGGCTCAACTGTTGTGAGTTTGGGATGGGAAGACGGGTCAGTTTTCTGGAATCTGTTTGACAACTGTGATTATTTTCACAATTCCGTTTAGCAACGCTAGTGGCACAGAAATATTTGTATTTTTTAAACCTGCAGTCCCCGGTAAAAAAAAGAAGATTGGGGAATTCACATACAGTACTGTGCAAAAGTTTTAGGCACTTGTAAAAAACTTTCAAAGTGAGGATTTCTTAAAAAAATAATGACATTAATAATTTTCATTAATTAAGTAACGTCATACAAAGTCCAGTAAACAGAAAAAGAGCTAAATCAATATTTGGTGTGAACACTTTTACATTCAAAACAGCACCAATTCTCCTACTTACACCTGGACACAGTTTTTCTTGGTTGTTGGCAGATAGGATATTCCAAGCTTCTTGGAGAATTTGCCACAGTTCTTTTATTTATTTAGGCTGTCTCAATTACTTCTGTCTCTTCGTGTAATCCCAGACTGACCCGATGTTCAGTGGGGGGCTCTGTGAGGGCCATGCCATCTGTTGCAGGGCTCCCTGTTCTTCTATTTGCAAAAGTAATGTTTGGGAGTATAAAATGTATATTTCCTATTGACACACTAAAGTAGCAGATATAAATAACCATCTTAAGACAAATGTTTTTGGGAAACATCTTATGTGCCTAAGATTTTGCACAGTACTGTATATGAGATGAATGTCCAAGGGAATACATACATTTTACGAAGAATAAGAACATGTGCAGACTAAAACAGAGACCTGAAATTATTAATATACATAACATTTAAAACCTTTAGATATGAGCTATGAATGTATGTTTTTATAGGTTAAAGGAATATTCTGGGTTCAATACAAGTTAAAGGTACACTCAGTAATTTATTCCTCATTAAAAAAAGTTTAACTCCTAAAGACATGAATTGTAATTTAGTAATATATGTAGGAAATCATGACCACTCACATTAAAATGAAGAATCCAGTCATATCAGTAACCTTATAAAAGCTGTTTTATTCTACATGGAGAGGTCCGCACATGGGGGCTGCCATGTCAGAATCACATGATCAGCTGAATACTGCTTACTTAGGCCCTGTCCCAGTACCCCCACTTGCGGTTTTGGTCTTGCCTACTTACCCACTTGTCTTACATATATCCGGTGTTTGGCCACTAGTGTGCAAGTAGACGTGAAGACTGCGAGTGTGTGGATGACATTTGATTGTATGTTGCGACACTCGTAAACTTAAAGATGTTGGTGCTGGTTGCGACAGCTGTTTCACTCAGCTGAAGACTGATTGTTTTTGGTAGCAGTGACTGTTATAGCCTACTTAAAATAATAAATAACTGAAAATGTTACCCATCTTTTTATTTATTAATACACTACTGGTTGTTGGAAGTGTATTGTGCTGTAGAAAATATGTAAGTAAAATTTTTTATAATGTTTTTATTGTGTGAAAATAATTTTAAAAGTTAATTATTTTTACTCATTTTGATTTTCAATACTTTGAACATGTTTAACTGTAAAATTGAGTTGTCCATAACTGCTGTAAAATATGAAATATAAGCAATTTCTTTCTACTTTGTTTCTCAATACACTGCATAAAACATAAAAAATATTTAAACTTTATTCTATAAACCTGTGCGAACCATTAATAGCTACTAATACAAACCATTTAAATTATATGCATTGGCTTGTCATTTATATAAGATGACCAAAGACTGCTTTACACAACTTATCAGTATGTGGTTTCATACAACAAATAAAAAGCATTAAAATGTATATTTTATATACATAAAGATGAGAAAGAACCTTTGGTATTAGTTGATACATTTTTTATTTTAAAACAACATTTACTAGACCGCATATTGTATGCCACACTGGCTGATAAATGACCAAAATCACCAACAGTATTAGGCAAGAACAAACAAAATAAGGTGATTACTGGACGAGAATGATAACAAAGAGGTGTATAAATATACACATAAATAATATTTTGTAATTATGATGCTGCTATTAATTCATCCTAAACATCTTATATAATGTTGAATACTTTCATTTATACTAAAATAAATATATGCTTCACTTATATGATTATAATAAGTAACTTATGTTGAAAAGCTTTCCTTGACGTCATCATGGTGAAAATACACCAATCGCTCAGGTAGGCGGGGTGTGAGCTCCTGATCGTGATGAACTCTGGGATACACTTAGCCTGAAAGACTGCTCCGAAGTGGTATTCGCTTGTGTGGATTTAGTGTGGGTTAAGTGCACTGAGCTTTGGCATGTTTTAGACATGGGACAGTCTCGAACACTTACTTCCTGTCTCGTGCATGCACACTCAAGTGGTCAAGACCGCAAGTGTGTGTATTGGGACAGGGTCTTAATCTCAGTAACTGTGCTGTTATTTGACACTTTCACTCACTGATTAAATTAGTCATGGCTGACTGTGAATACAAAATAATAATAATAATAATAATAACACAATGGCATCTGAAACTGAAAAATATTGTAATATTTTAAATGATACTGCATCCAAGCTGCTAGGTGTCAGTGTAAGTCCAAGATGACACAAAGACAAAAGAGTGCAATATTAATCAATAATATTGATTACCACAAAAATAAATTTTTACTTGCCCCTCCTTTTCTTTAAAAAAAGAAACAATCTTTATTACAGTGAGGCACTTACAATGGAACTGAATGGGGCAATCCATAGACGTTAAAGGTGCAAAAGTTTTACTTCTAAAGAAATTAACTGTAATTTTGAAACATAAAATCATGAACACACATGTGAGATGAAGAGTTCAGTCATATCAGTATAAAAGGTCTTTTATTCTACATGGGTCAGTGGTGCCTCATGGGTGCAGCCATGTTAGCATCACATGACCAGCTGAATACTACTGGCTTAATCTCAGTAACTTCCATGTTATTGGACACTTTCATTCGTGAATTAAATTAATCCTGGCTTACTGCTCATAGTGAATTTCTACAATGGTATTGGTAACTGAACTACTGTGTTTAAATGATGCAGCATCCAGGCCACTAGGTATCAGTAAGCCAATGTAAGCCACTTCAGCATACTTCAGACAATTACTGAGTGCACCTTTAAAGACACAAGATGTAAACAATATGCATGATAACATGATTTTAGTGTGATAAAATCGCATACTAACCTTTTCTGTGTAAGGTTATAGCCAATTTTACAACTTCATTGCCATGGCGATGTAATGTCAACAAACCCTATAATGACTGTAAAAATGACGATTTAAACAACTTTACACCTACATGAGGTTTACAGAAGAATTAATGTAAGTGCTTTTATAAAATTAGAAGCTTCAGATTTCTGTGTTAAAACCCTCCAAAAATTGGCCCCATTCACATCCAATGTAAGTGCCTCACTGTAACCTCAGTTTTTTTTTTAAGAAAAGGAGGGACAAAAGAGGTCAAAACAACTGTTTGTAATTTATATAACTCCACTGTTTTTTGCGTGTGCAAGATCTCACTCACTCTCTCCTCCTACCCACTCTGCGTGTGCTCATAACTTTAACTGCTTGTTTGCTCAACAAGGTCAAAGCATTATAATGTGCCAGAATTTAAGCCAATCAGCGATGAGGTGGTAAATTTTGATTGGCTGGCTATACCACAAATCATACTGCTAATAAAAACAAGAGGAAGAGGAGAAGGGGATAGTTTGTTTTCAAGAAAGGAAATGAGTAACCAGGGTTGGGAGAGTTACTTTTGAAATGTATTCCACTACAGATTACAGAATACATGCTGTAAAATGTCATTTGTAACGTATTCCTTTAGATTACTCAAGGTCAGTAACGTATTCTAAATACTTTGGATTTCTTCTTCAGCACTGGTAGATTTTTTCACTTGTTTTGACTATAAAAACTCTGCCAGTACAGTGAGACAAAATACACATGTTAAAAATACATTCTCTGAAAAACCTAAATATCTTATGCAGTGTTGTTTCTAAAACAAGATAAATCTAATTGATCTTGTTTTAAGGATTTTTAGATATTTTTTACAGGGAAACAGTAGAAAAATTATTATCAAGAATATGATTTTTGCCCTAATATCAAAGGTCTTACTAGAAAAAAAGAAATTATGATCCAATTTGAATTTTCTTGATAAAAAATATGATCGTGCCTGGTAATGTGCATGTAAAATGGCTAGAAATAGATTTTATCTTAGCGTAAAGCTGACAATTTACACAAGGTTTATTTGTATTTCTTCTGCTCCAAACTTACTTCAAACTTACTTCTCTGTCTGCTCGTATGAATGTAACACATCATAAGAAAGTGTTTTACTGCTGTTCAAATGCACTTTGAATCACATCATTTATATGTATAAATGTTTTCCATCTGAAAGGACTAAATATTAAATGAAACAAATTATGATAAAATGCAAAGTAATCTCTTCAGTAATCAAAATACTTTTTGAATGTAACTGTATTCTAATTATCAATGATTTAAATTGTAACTGTAGTGGAATACAGTTACTTATATTTTGTATTTTAAATACGTAATCCTGAGTATATAAAGTATGTACTGAACTTGGACCATTGTGCCTGTTGACTCTTCTGCTACATTTACACTGAGATGTTCATGGTTGCTGTAACTACCTCAACTGTCCAATCGCAGAGCACTTGTAAGCAGCTTCTAATAGCCAATCCTGACATAGGAGGCAGGATTTGTCAGAATACGTTTGGCAGTCTAAAGTTCGGAGCGCACGCAGATAAATTATTTTTTAGCAAAATATCATTTTGCACGTATTTACATCATTTTACAGAATTTTGGCACATATATAACTCCATAGTAAACGAGTTGCGTGACCGCGGAGGCGGAAACGCAGTTTACTTTTTTCCTCTCTCTTCAAGTTTTTATTCGCATTTGCAGCAATGACAATATGTAGAAAAAAATTAGAAGATACAAATCACAAATTAATAAAAGGGCAATTACATGAACTTGAAAAGCTTTAAACGTTTTATAGTTTTTACAAGTCTAGGGTTCTGTTTTTACATATTTGAAAGGGTTTAAATATAAATTCTAAGATTAGTGTTGCAAAATATATTATAAAGGCTTTTTGAGTGACTCTAGCTTTGTGAATAAAACATTTTGCTAAAATAATTAAGGGATTATGGACATATTTCTCGTTTTCTGAAGTATACGGAGTTTCTAAACTAGAAAAAGAAAAATAGCACACGGTTCTAAGCTTATGGTTCGCCATGCACACTCACTAGACCGTCTCATTCTAGCGCTGAATACTGAGGAGTCGTCTAGCCTACAACCTCAGAAGGACTGGTCAAGGAAGGACACAGCCTTAGCCAGGGACATTCACAGACATTTTGGGGGGCAGGGGCTCAAGTGGAATAAAAGGGCACTTCTCATAATTATTTATTTAATAATAAATATTATTATTATATAAATATTATATGCATCTGTAGATTTCTTCTAAACAAAACAATCTAATCTGCATATTTAAACATAACATTTCAGGGGAAAAGACTCTTGATGTAAGTCATTAACTGGGGAAGTTCTGTGGTGATATGCTTTAGTTATTTTGTTTATCCTATTCACCTGCAGTGCCTTGTCAAATGTATGCAAATTAGTGCATTTTAATTAGTTAACGCCTAATTTGCATATCAATGTGGCGATTGTGATGACGTTATTAGACACAAATTTTACTGTATTCACCTGTAGTGTCTCCATTAAGTACAGTACATTAGCCTGTATGGCCATGATATATTGCCTTAGCTAAACTTTAGCTAACTTATTACATTAGTTAGTAGCTCATGAGTAATGCATGTTAGCAAGACACAAGTTAACTATATTTGTCTTTTGTCTTTTGGCTAATTAGCTGTAAAGTCGAGGCACTGGTAGCTTAGTCTTTTGTTCATCACCACTCACCTCCACACAAGCCAAGAAAAACACAACTGGGATAGGAGCTGGGAGGGGCTGCCTGTCTGTGTGTCTGATGTGCCGATGTGTGCTGCACTGCTGCGCGGAGGCGCGGAGGGAGGGTGGGAGGCAGGGAGGGCATCGGAACTCAACAAAGTCTCATCTCCCGACCTGATATTTAGATTTTTATTCAATAAATATATTTGTTTGACAGGGAAGCTGTGCGCAAACAGGAATATATAAATATATTCATTTATATATATATATATATATATATATATATATATATATATATATATATATATATATATATATATATATAAGCACCCCAGAAAAAAGGGCACATTCTCTCGAGGAAGAAAAGTGCAGTGCTCAAGCCACCTTTGATGTCTATGTGTGCACGTGCCTGGCCTTAGCCTACTAGGCTGCAGCCTCCCTTTAGAGATGCACCCTGAGAGTTGTTATAGTTCGTGCAATAGTGTACTAATGTCTTTTTGGGAGTTACAAATTATTATTTTATTTTTAATTGGTTTGGCACCATTTCTTCATTATTCCGTTGTCTGGGTGAATAAATATGCCTCGTTTCACATCGAGGCATTACAATGTTGCATGAAATGTGCTCCATTTCAAAACAGTTTCGTGCACCAAAAGACCATTTCTAGAAGTATTTGTACACATTTGTGATGGACCTGTTTTCAATAATAAAACAAATCCAAAGATCTTTTTAGGGAATACTGTTGATCGTTTATCAGTGTGGTTTGTGAGACCGTTACAGGCTTATTTTCTTGTGGAGTAAATTACCTATCTCAACCTTACTATAAATATCAGTAGTACAAAATAATATGTCTATAGGATCATTAGCTATATGTTACAAATAGTGCAGGTAAGAACAAACACAGCTGCAAATTTGCATCGCTAATTAGCCTACGCTATTATTCTAATGCTCTTCTGCAAATGTGCAAGACATGCCAAACCTGACTGTGGTTTCTCCAAAACATTCTTTTGTACAGTAATGGCCCCTTCCAATGTTGCAGCTGATTGTGCAAATTCTTCCTTTATTGTATTTTTTATAGGCTATATCTGTTAAATGTATAAGCTTACCTTTAATTGGACAAAATTAAGGCACAGAACGACTCAGATAACAACATTTTCTTGGGTTAAGTCCTTTAATATTTCAAAACACCATTTTCAAAATTCAACCTGTAACATTTTCAATTATACATTTTTTAGTAGACTTATAATATTAATTTTATTTTAGGTGGGCGAAAAAAAAAAACATTTACAAAAAACATGTTGGGGAAAAAAGCAGAAAGTGAAAGGTTAGTATGAAAAGAACACCTCGTCACCGAAATATTCCATTTCAAAAAGCTAATTCAAGCATTCGTCTTTTTTATTTATTTATTTATTTATTTATTTTTATAAATGCATTGGGGAAATGAATCTGCGAATCTCACCATTAGCCCAGTCCAGCTCAAACTTCATGTAAACAGGAAAAGTGGACCCCAAAACGTGCAATTGCTTCCCCTTAGTGTTCCTTTTGAGCAATTAAGAGTAAGCCTGTGTGAACCAAAATGACACATTGGCAAAAGAACCACGTTGTGAAGTATTAAAATAAAAATCAGACATTGCGCAAAAACAGTCTTTAATGCCGATCTTTTCAACTTAACTGGAATGACACATGTGTGATTCGTTTCTTTTCTTTCGTTTCTGTGTGACTTTTCTTTTCTTGTATTAAAATGTTTTATTTATTTGCAACAGGTAAAAAGCTGAACGTTTCCTACATGTTATTTGCCTGCCCTATATAAGATAGGCTACTAATGCAGCGTGCATCTATGTTGTCTGTTGTTTAATGCTGAAATACATTTATCAGTCAGAATTATTGCATGGTCAAAATTAAGGGATGTTCTTTGTAGGTGGGAAAGGTGTACAGGTTATTCGGTGGAGTATTTCGATACATGCACTTACATCATCAATTCCGATAAAATCGTTACACAGCTGTGCGTATTTGAAACGAACGTGTATCCTGAGCATGTTTGCCGTATTTACTGACAAGCTTATTCAAAGGTAAAGTCTGTATGGATGTCGGAACCATTTGCAAGAGTCCGTTTTGTAGGGTCGCTGTCCATGGTTCTGAAGCAATAATAGCGACCAGAATTCCTCAGTCCCAATTTACCATATTATTGCTGGAGGACTAGAATGCAAAGACACTCCAACTAAGTTCTGTTTCTGACTGACTTTAATAATATTGAGTTGTAGGCTTTAGCCTATTATCGTATCTGATATTTTCGTTGCTTACATGCCAAAGCACTGCTGACTGATATTGCCTATAAATGTTAAGTTAAAATGAGGTCTTGATTGAGATTCACGAATTGAAAGCTTTCATCTAGAGACATAAAATAAAAAATATAATTAAATACATTTATAAATCATCAAAAACACAAAACGCATGCAGTTCAAATAGAAAATGTTTATTTATTTATTTATTTATTGCCTTGGCACGGCTAATGACTAATACATACCATTTCGGAAAGCTTTGAAAAAGCATACAGGTTTCGCACAGTTTATGTCTCATACAGGTTTTATATTATCATGTTATTGTGGATCATCGTCATTCATTATCAACAACAGCAACAATAATTGTATAAAATCAAACTCCCACTTCCTATCCTACACCATATAGGCTATTGCCACACTACAAAGTGTTTTGTATAATG